>NW_003852597.1:800248-820346 GCF_000181295.1 Otolemur garnettii | reverse complement strand
AAAAAAAAAAAAAAAAAAAGAAGAAAAGAAAAAAGACATAGCTGTGGGGAACACAGAGAATGGCTGT
This sequence comes from Otolemur garnettii, assembly GCF_000181295.1. Classification (NCBI taxonomy): domain Eukaryota; kingdom Metazoa; phylum Chordata; class Mammalia; order Primates; family Galagidae; genus Otolemur; species Otolemur garnettii. The sequence goes on along the minus strand of NW_003852597.1, from coordinate 820,279 downwards.
GAAGTGTGGGGACAGCAGGCAGCCTCCTCTGGCCTCCTGCTAGAAGCAGTGATGTAGGGTGGAGGCAAGGGGTGGGGCAGAATGTCAAGTTTGGCTGAGACAGAATTTAGCTAAAAGTTCTTTGGGCTGCAGTGTTTCAGACTTTTATCTTGGGTGTAACGGAACCACTGAAGAGTTTTAAGCTGGGAAATTTGTCAGGCTTGTACTTAAAAAAATCTCAATCACTTGTTTAGGGTAAGGCCAAAGACCAGTTATCCTATGAGAGAAGAAGGTGTAAAACTAAAATAGTGGCAGTGGCAGTGACTGATCCGGGGCAGGGTTAGGAGGTATAACTGGCAGAACCTGACAACAGTTCAGGTAAGGAGGATAAGACAGAAGAATCAAAGGTAGCTCTTGAGTGACTAGGAGGGTGGGGACCCAAGCATGGAAGCAGGACCACCACAGGGAGAGGAAGGTGTGAGGAGTTGATGAGTTCAGTTGGATCTGTAGACTCAAGGAGCCCGTGAGACATACCAGGAAGGCATCCACTGGTCGTTTAAGTACATGGGTGGATCTGGGGCTCAGGCAAGAGGCCCAGTGTGAGGAGTCAGATTCCTAAGCCTATCAATATAATTTGAAGTGATGGGGTCAAGGAGTTTGCCAGGGAGATTACAAAGCACGAGAACTGAGAACAGGAAAAGGACCTGCAAAGCACCTGAGGGAAAATCCAGAGGAATAGAACCAGGGAGATGGGGTTAGGAAAGGAATTCTGAAAAGAGAGTCACTCATAGTTCATCAGGGAGGGACTGCTGGCACCACTGAATTTTTTGTGTTTTTCTTTCCTTTTTTTTTTTTTTTTAAGACACAGAGTCTTACTTTGTCACCCTCGGTAGAGTGCCATGGCGTCATAGATGACAGCAACCTCAAATACTTGGGCTCAAGCCCTCCTCTTGCCTTAGCCTCCTGAGTAGCTGGGACTATAGGCACCCACCACAATGCCCAGATCATTTTTCTATTTTTTTTTTTTTGAGACAGAGCCTCAAGCTGTCCCCCTGGGTAGAGTGCAGTGTCATCACAGCTCACAGCAACCTCCAACTCCCAGGCTCAAGCAAGTCTCCTGCCTCTGCCTCCTAAGTAGCTGGGACCACAGGCGCCCACCACAACACTCGGTAATTTTTTTTTTTTTTTTAGTTGGAGCCAGCATTGTTGTTTTGGTGGGCTGGGCTGGATTCGAACTTGCCACCTTAGGTGTATGTGGCTGGCACCTTAGCCACTTGAGCCACAGGCGCCGAGCCCATTTTTCTATTTTTTTATTTTATTTTTTATTCTTTTTATTTTTTTTAGTAGAGATGAGGTCTCCCTTTGCTCAGGCTGGTCTCAAACCCCTGAACTCAGGCAATCCACCTGTCTTGGCCTCCCAGAGTGCTAGGATTACAGGTGCGAGCCACCGTGCCCAGCCAGCCACCAATTTTTTTTCTTCTTTCTTTCTTTTTTGTTTTTCTTTTCCCGTTCTCCTCCTCCACCCTCCCCAGCCACCAAATTTTGACAGCAAGAAGTTGTTGGTGACATTTTGGAGCACAGGAGGTGACAGGATCAGTGCTTAATGGGAAAAAACCTGGACTTTGAAGTTATGTACAAATCTGAGTTCAAGTCCCACTTCTACCCCTTTTTAGCTTCAATAAGTGGGCAAACCCCTTTAAACCTTGGTTTCTTCATCTGAAAATTGTAGGTAATAACTACCTCTTGAGGACCTTAAGAGGATTTCAAAACCTCAGCAACATAACACTAAAGGAATATAAAAAGGCATGAAATCACAAAAGTTTAAAGGAGGCAATAGCAAATGAAAAAATTCAACAAATATTTGGAAGGTTGAAGGCAGGTGGGGGAATGTTAACTGGCTTGAAGCAAAGGACAATGTCAGCTAAATGCCAAGGAAAGATTACCAGCAAGAAGGCAGCCATTTAAGTCAGCCAGTTTAACCTCTAAGAGGCTTAATACTTGGAAGTGCAAGTTCCCAGTGAAGGTCAGAAATGAGAGGTGGAACCGAACACAGAGGGATTAACTTACATCTGTGGGCAGAGCACTTCACCCCACTCCAGATCTCTCTCAACTAAGCAACTACTCTCGATGCCTTTGCTACAAGAAGAGGGCTCTGAAAGCCTCCATACTCAGGGATCTCGGGGTTAGTTTGGAGGGCAGGGATGAGACAAAGGTGGAAAACTGATGAAAGGAAGGTCTGCATATTACTTTGCACCAGCGTCTTCCCCCACCCAACTCCCAGCTTAGGAATTTATCATTCCCACCCTTATACCTTCCCTGGGAAAGCAAAAAAGTATTTTTGGGGAAAAAAAAAAAAAGTGTTTCTGGGAGACTCTGAAGAAGGAGAAGAAAAAATCCTCCAGTAACTGACATTTATGAATTCCCCAGTGGAAAAACTATTTGTCTAATAAAGAAATTTCCAGATATTGAAAGAGATAGCAGCTGATTAAAAAAGCCCACTGGGCTCAGCACCTGTGGCTCAAGCGGCCAAGGCACCAGCCACATACACCTAAGGTGGCGGGTTCAAATCCATCCCGGGCCTGCCAAACAACAATGACAGCTGCAACCAAAAATAGCCAGGTGTTGTGGTGGGCGCCTGTGGTCCCAGCTACTTGGGAGGCTGAGGCAGAAGACTTGCTTGAGCCCAGCAGTTGGAGGTTGCTGTGAGCTGTGATGCCATGGCACTCTACCCAGGGTGACAGCTTGAGGCTCTGTCTCAAAAATAATAATAATAATAATAATTAAAAAGCCCACTAAGGACCTAATAAGTGAAAAAAGACCTACACCAAGGCACCGCATCATACAATTTCAGAAGAGGTTTTAAGACCATCAAGAGTGAAGAAACAAGCTACAGATAAAGCTACAGGAATCAGAATGACATCAGACTTCTCCTCCACAACAGAAACCGGGGAGGCACAATCTAAGGTCAGAAATAAGCTTCCAGGGCGGTGCCTGTGGCTCAAAGGGTAGGGTGCTGGCCCCATATGCCGGAGGTGGAGGGTTCAAACCCAGCCCTGGCCAAAAAAACTGCAAAAAAAAAAAAAAAAAAAAGCTTCCCCAGTTAACCTGACATGAGGTCAAAAACTATATTTTCAGGGCGGCACCTGTGGCTCAAAGGAGTAGGGCGCTGGCCCCGTGTACTGGAGGTGGCAACCCAGCCCCGGCCAAAAACTGCAAAAAAAAACAACTGTATTTTCAGGGCGGCGCCTGTGGTTCAGTGGGTAGGGCACTGGCCCCATATGCTAAAGGTGGTGGGTTCAAACCCAGCCCCAGCCAAACTGCCACAAAAAAATAGCCAGGCGTTCTGGCAGACACCTGTAGTCCCAGCTACTTGGGAGGCTGAGGCAAGAGAATCGCTTAAGCCCAAGAGTTGGAGGTTGCTGTGAGCTGTGACGCCACAAGACTCTACTGAGGGCAATAAAGTGAGACTCTGTCTCTACAAAAAAAAAAAAAAATTATATTTTCAGGGTGGCGCCATAGCTCTGTGGGTAGGGCGCCAACCATATACACCAGGGCTGGCAGGTTTGAACCCAGCCTAGGCCTGCTAAAAACAACAATGACAACTACAACAAAAAAAAATAGCTGGCGTTGTGATGGGTAGCTATAGTCCCAGCTACTTGGGAGACTGAGGCAAGAGAATCGCTTAAGCCCAGGAATTTGAGGTTGCTATAAGCTGTGACACCACAACACTTTACTGAGGGTGACATAATGAGACTCTGTCTCAAAAAAATATATATATAAAAATATATATTCATAAATTTATATAAATATATATAAATAAAATAAATATATAAAAATATATAAATTATGTATATATATATTTTTTCAACCGGGCACGGTGCTCACACTTGTAATCCTAGCACTCTGGGAAGCTAAGTCAGGTGGATTGCTTGATCTCAGTAGTTCAAGACCACCCTAAGCAAGAGCAAGACCCCGTCTCTACTAAAAAATAGAAAAACTGAGGCAAGAAGATCACTTGAACCCAAGAGTTTGAGGTTGAGCTATGATGATGCCATGGGCACTCTACTTAGGGTGACGGAGTGTGACTCTATCTCAAAAAGAAAAGCAACTATATTTTCAGACTTTCCAAGATATACACCCACACATACAAAAAGTACTCATGTCTTAGGAAGCTACTAAAGAATGTGCTTCAACCAAACAAGGGGATAAAAGAAGAAGGAAGATGTGGGGTCCAGGAAATGGGCTTCTAGCCAAGAAGCATGGCCAAAGGGAATTCCATGACATTTGTGTTCTAGGCTTAGTGAGCAGCACTAAGTAGTCAATCCAAACTGAAGTACAAAAACAGATCTGTGGGAAAAGATGGAACTGATCAGTTATGGGTTGAACCATTAGAAAACTTACTGCTACGTGTTTGGACCACTTGGAACAAATAGCTGTAGCTACCTCGAACTAAACAATTGAAAAGAGAAATGACAATTATTAACTCCAGGTAAAACCAGTTCTAAGAAAAGGAAATGTAACAATCATATACTACCTAAGTGAAGAGTTTATTTACTTGGTCAATAATGTAAACACTATTGATTTAACTGTAATTGTGGGAAACTATATTACGAGGCTGGTGCAGGGTTGAGGGGGAAGTATGGGAAATAGAGAGTGGTGCAAGAGAACTAATTCCTTAACTGCCAGAATGATAAATACATAAATATTGTCTAAAATTAATAAATCAAGTAACAGTGTATTAGTTTGCTAAGGCTCCCATAACAAAGTACCACAGCCTGGATGCCTTAAGCAACAGAGATTCATTCTCTCTCAACTCTGGAGGGTGGAAGGCTGAGATCAAGGTATTGTATGGGGCGGCGCCTGTGGCTCAAAGGAGTAAGGTGCCGGCCCCATATGCTGAAGCTGGCGGGTTCAAACCCAGCCTCGGCCAAAAACTGCAAAAAAAAAAAAAAGGTGTCGTGTGGTTGGTTCCTTTCTAGGCCTCTCTCCTTGGCTTTCTACTCCAGTGAGACAGCTTAATTCCACTATGCCTCTGTGTGTATCTGTGGCCTAATCTCTTCTCCTTATAAGGACAGCAGTCATATTGGGTAAATGCCCACCCTGATGACCCTTAATTTCTTTTTTAAAGAAAATAAGGAAATAATTCCCAAATTTGGTCACCTTCTGAGGTATGGTGGTTAGGACTTCAACATATGAAATTGGAGGAGACAGGATTCAGCCCATAGCAAATAGTATAAGCTCATTATTTAGAAATATGATGATAAACCCCAGAAGAAATAGCCCAAAGAGTTGAAAGTCGCTGCCTCTGTGGAGAGAGACTGGAGGGCGGCAAGGGGTGAGGCAGGTTCTATTACCGTTTGATTTTTTACACAATTGCAAGTGCAGAACTGAGCCTTGAACCCAGTCTGAGCCCAAATCTCATGTCTTTCCATTCTACCGCAGATGGGGAGCTCTTTGCCATATTCGTATCTCCATCTCCCATAATACTTATACAGAGCCACATGATGGGACTTCATTACACATTTAAGATTTAGAGCTATGTGGCTATGAACTTTACAGCTGTCATGTGTTGGTTTTTCTTTTCCTGTTTCAGGAAGAGAAGATAGAAGACCAAGACCCAAGGAAACCCTGAGGGGCCCTAACATGGCGTGTTCTTCTTAGAGCTTCCCACCCCAGTGTCCTGAAATTACTGGGTGTATCCCTGAGAGCACTTTGAGTTTTGATACTAGAAAGGGCCCATCCAAGCCAGGGCAGTAGCACAGGGTACTTTCCTGCCTGATAAAAGCTAGTGATGATGTCTCCACCCTTCCTCCTTGGGGTCTGGAACAGCCATTCATCCCCATTTTCTTGAGGCCAGTTTGGCTGTTGAAGGGAGCCACAGGCTCTGAAAGTTATTCACAGACTTATGACTCTAGTGGCATTCACAGTGATTGACGGATGATCCCATGAAAGGTTCTGGTCATTTTTAGGTTGGTCCACAATTACTCACCTGGTTCTTAAGGCTGGCTGGATTTCATGACTCTCTAATTGCAGAGGTTTACGTGGACGCCCTTCCTGGGAGCACATACCCCGTGTCCTCTGGGGAGTGGTGGAGGTTGGTGTGTATGTGTGTCTGTCTCAGTATGCCTGAGATTATTGCTTCCTAATAAAATTCTGATAGCTGGGCCCCATCAATATCTCTAATACATGTGAGGAAACGTTAATTTAGAATCAATTTTAGGATGTTTCAGACTGTAAAGTCCTTTTAACTAGATCTCTGGCGAAGATGTAGAAGCACTTTATGGGACTGTAAATTTCATGTTGAACAGTCTTCGTGAAATACACATCTCCCCTACACACAAGCTGTTCTCTCCATATCAATCATGGCCCCTGCAAGTAATGTTTCACAAATATTCTGTAAATCACAGAAAACCCCATGGTAATGTGAAATATGACTTTCACTTGTCTGTTAGACAAAAGAATCTCACATGCCTCTCTCCCATCAGCACTAACATTTGTTATGGATAATAACACTTTCAATCACAACTATTTTTGGAAAACGGGTTTATTTTAAACCTTCCCTCCCCCACTGAAAACATTCTCCCAAGGACACAGACTCCTACAAACCACAGCCCATTAATCCAACTACGGAATGGGAACTTTTTCCTCCCACTTTTTTTAAGTTGTTTTTAAGAGTTAGTATAAAAGCCCAAGGTACAAGGTTAAGGAACACTTTACCTTAGCTGATCAGCATAAGAGGGGGGCCAGGTCTCTTAAGACACCAAATTGCTGACTCTGTGTGACATAAGCCATTAAAGAGACCCAAATTTTTAGCAAGTATCTTCATCTCAGCTGGATCCTGGGTCTTCTGCTTGCTAGCATCAGCAGAGAAGCAATGAGCTAAAATTTCAGCTCATAAGGAGTAGACAGTTAGCACCTTGGTGTTCTTAATTCCATTATACCTGCTGTAACTATACCTGTGGTGTAATAGAGGATCCCCCTGCTTCCAGCTGATTGCTGGAAAAGCAAAACCCACAAAGTAATGGACTCGCATGATTCTAAACATTCTAGTAACCTGCCTGTTTTCCCTCTCTCTGTAGCCAACTTCAAGACTGATTGATCATGACTTCTATAAAAGAGCAGGCAGCAATTAGCAGGCTCTTAAGTTTTTTACAGGAATGGGACAATGCTGGCAAAATCGCCAGGAATCACATCCTCAAGTATTTCATTGAAAACAACCAAGGCAAGACTGCCCCTGAACTGGAGCAGGAGTTTTCCCAGGGAGCCAGCTTGTTCCTGGTACGCTTGACTACCTCACTTAGAATAACGTATCCTTTGCTAAACAGGAAAACTTAGGGGCCTCTTTGCCTACTTGCCCTGGCAGTGGAGGCCCATTCTCTGTCTATGGCAAATGCATCTTGCTCTGTAAGCCTATAGCTTGCTCTTACTCTGTAAAGCTACCTTTCTCTTCCTCAATAAACTTTGTTTCATGTTTTCCTTAAAAGAAAAGAAAAAAATTAGGCAACCTTCAAAAGGGAAAACGAGAGAAGATTGTTGAAGTTTTCTCTTGATTTGCTCTAACATTTTAGAACAGGACATCTAGTGATAAAAATATCATTCCAAAAATCAAGAACTCCCTCAACTTCCTGTCTTCCCAACCTTAACCTATAATTTTATCTTCATTCTCACCCCTACGTTCTTTTGCTCCATGAAAGTTGAAGCAAGTATTCCCTTCTGTCTAGGGCTGATCCTCCGTTTCTACCACACTTGACTCCCTCCCATCTCCCTATTCTTTCTCTCCTATAGCTTTCACCTTTGCCTCTTGTTACTAGCTTATCTCGTCAGCATTTATATATTGTCAAAATCTCCTCGACCTTAAAAAGTAAAATTAAATCCCTACCTCACACCTACATTCCACCCAGCTTCTGCCCTTCATAGTGCTTTGTTTTTTTTTTTTTTTTTTTTTTTTTTTTTTTTTTTGAGACAGAGCCTCAAGCTGTCCCCCTGGGCAGAGTGCCGTGGCATTACAGCTCACAGCAACCTCCAACTCCTGGGCTCAAGCGAGTCTCCTGCCTCCGCCTCCCAAGTAGCTGGGACCACAGGCGCCCGCCACAACGCCCGGCCATTTTTTGGTTGCAGCCGTCATTGTTGTTTGGCGGGTCCGGGCTGGGGATTCGAACCCGCCACCTTAGGTGTACGTGGCTGGCGCCTTAGCCGGTTGAGCCATAGGCGCCGAGCCCATAGTGCTTTGTTTTTTAATGACAAAAGTCTCACTATGTTGCCCAAGCTGGTCTTGAACTTCTGAGCTCAAGTGATCCTCCCACCTCAACCTACCAAAGTGCTGTGATTACAAGTCTGAGCCACCACACTCAGCCTATGAAGCTTTCTGAAAAGGTTGTTGACCCTCCCTGGCTCCACTCACTGCAGTCCTCCCTTCCCATTGAGGTGAGTGTTGCTAAGGTTACTAATGTCCTTCTAGTTGTAAAACCCAGTGACTTCAGTCCTTATATGTGACCTCTCAATGGCATTTGTCAATCAATCTTCCCACATCCCAAAACACTCTTCCCTTGGTTTTTCTGATACCAAATCTCTTGATTTTCTCCTTTCTATCCATGCATTTCTTTTCTTCTTCAGCCATCCCTTAAATCTCAGTGTTCTACTTCCCTCTTCTCTGCTCACTCTCAGATTTTCCCTGAGTGACTAATCATTGTCATGATGTCAATACTACTCCAGTTTGAGGACTCTCAAATGTGTATCCCTGCCCAAATTTCCCTCTGGAATATGAGTTCCATACCTACATATCCAGCTATAGACAGTTCTCAGGTTACAATGACATAGGTTCTGCAGGTTTGTCCCTAAGTTGAATTTGTCTGTAAGTTGGAACAGGTATATTTACCTATTACCTGTTCATAAGTGCAAGTCATATGTCAGTCAGATGTTTCTGACTCAGGGACTGCTTATACTAGCTCCACTCATATGCCACGGGATGAGTCTTGCCTGTCCAGCTTAGTAAACTAGGGGAATAGGTGCCACTATGGGGGAAGAGAAGACAAGAAGAGGAGCAAGTTTGTTCTGGAACTTGTTGAGTTTGAGGTGCCTGGGCTCAGGATCCCTGGAGACAAATTAGGACTGAAGACAGATTTGATCACCATCACGGTCATCACCTTGGTTCATGTTATGAGTGGACTTGATGACAGTCCTGCTCTGTGTGCCCACAGCCCTCTATGGCTTCGTCTCAGACCCTCTTATTGTATATTTCCTTTGCTTAAGCCCTCTTCCCTTTCTCTAAACCCCATCCTTGTTTGGCTAACTTCTCTTCTGTTCTATTCTACTCTATTCTATTCAGGTCTCAATTTATACATCACTTTCTCAGGAAGCCCATTTCTGAGCCCCAGACTAGCTTAGGTCCCCTTGTTACATCTTCTCACTCATAGCACTTCCCACATCTTAGTAGTCATAACATTTCACTGCTGTTACTTGCTTAATATTTCTCCTCCCCCACTGGATTGTAGGATCTACAAGGGCAAGAATTGTACCTGTTCTACTCATCTCGGTATTTCTAACACTGAACGCAATGTCTGGCACAAGTTTGCTGAGAAAAGGAATGACTGAACCAGAGAGTCTGCCCCTGGGCAGGACTAAAAATTTTTAAGTAAACACAGCTCTGTTTTTCTTACACTTAAAGTCATTGATAAAGTTATTATTCAAACTCAGGCCTATAACCACAGGCCATAGGAAATACTACTGAATACAGGTTGAGGTTGAACCTTATGTTCTCTTCTCAGATACTGTGGTACCTAAAAAAGGTTCAAAATTTTAATTACCAGTCTACCTCCCCACCCCCACCCCAAGGGTCTGATTCAGTAGACTCAGGTGGGGCCCTGGGTGACTCTGGTATCAGTAGTCCACAGATCAGTGGACTATAACCTGACTCCTGGCTCCATGATTCATGACATTAATCTCACCAAGCTTGTTAGTAACCTCTTCATAGCCAAATCTAGAATTCCCCTTTCCTTACTCATCTCATTTGACATTTCTCATTTGACACAGGGTGAGGTGAATGAGGCAGAGGCACAGGTTAAGATCCTGTCTTTATTTAAAACTGTGATACTGGCTCGGCGCCTGTGGCTCAAGCACCTAAGGTGCCAGCCACATACACCTAAGGTGGCGGGTTCGAATCCCCAGCCCAGGCCCACCAAACAATAATGATGGCTGCAACCAAAAAATAGCCGGGCGTTGTGGCGGGCGCCTGTAGTCCCAGCTACTTGGGAGGCTGAGGCAGGAGACTCGCTTGAGCCCAGGAGTTGGAGGTTGCTGTGAGCTGTGATGCCATGGCACTCTACCCAGGGGGATAGCCTGAGGCTCCGTCTAAAAAAAAAAAAAAAAAAAAACTGTGATATTGGCCTGGCCAGGCATGGTGACTTGAGCCTGTAATCCTAGCATTCTGGGAGGTTGAAGGGGGTGGATTGCTTGAACTCAGGAGTTCAACACCAGCCTGAGAGGCTGGGCATGGTGGCTCATGCATGTAATCTTAGCACTCTGGGAGGTGAGTGGATTGCCTGAGCTCATGGGTTTGAAACCAGCCTGAACAAGAGCAAGAACTCATCTCTAAAAATAGCTGGGCATAGTGGCGGGCGCCTGTAGTCCCAGCTACTGGGGAGGCTGAGGCAAGAGAATCGCTTGAGCCCAAGAGTTTGACGTTGCTGTAAGCCTTGATGTCACAGCACTCTACCAAGTATGACAAAGTAAGATTCTGTCTCAAAAAAAAGGACCAGCCTGAGCAAGAATGAGACCCCATCTCCATCAAAAATAGAAAAACTAGCTAGGCATTGTGGCAGGCACCTGTAGTCCTAGCTACTGGGGAGGATAAAGCAAGAGGATCTCTTGAGCCCAAGAGTTAGAGGTTGCTGTGAGCTATGACACCATGACACTCTGGCCTGAGCAAAGTGAGACTCTGTCTAAAAAAAAAAAAAATAAGCCAAACTTTGATATTTTATTCACTATGGCTTTTTATATTAATTTGATTCCTTTAGATAGTGCATTGAAGCACAACTGGAGTACTGAATTTTTTGGTGCCCCTTTAAATTTCAGCCTCAAAGCACGTGCCTCCCTCCCTCCCTCACCTGACCCTGGTCCCAGCCCTGCTGTTCTGCTGCTGCTTCTCAAGCTATCCTCTCTTCTACCTTCTTCCACTCCTGTTTCTCAGTCATTATTACAGGATCTGTCCCACCTACAAATGTTAGTGTTTCTGAGGATTTCTTTTTTTTGCTTGGTCATTACACTTGCTGCGTTAGGCATTGTATCATTCTTCTCCATCTCTCCAGCGCCAGATGTAGTGCCCACCATTTAGCGGGCACTCACTCAGTGCTTACTGAATGGCTGAACGAGCCATGCTTTTTTTTTCTTTTAAAACTTTATTTCTGCAAAGCCAATCAATAAGTGTTGGAAGGAAAAGTGTAAATGTTATTCTTGCATATTTGGGAACGAGCCATGCTTTTAATACACCGTTGTAGATTTCGTTTCTATACCTAGGATTACTCATAATTTCCAGAATTCTTATGAGTTTGTCATACAATGGAGAAAATAGATTGGCTAAAGTATTTTGAATTAGTGATCCCACTTCTCCCTGGGCCTCCTCTTATGGTGGGTCTGGGAGGGGAAAAAAACCTCAATTATCTTTTGCAAAATTGACTACTGCACAATCCTACATAAACCCTTTTTCAACCCTGAACTTTCAGAATAAATGAGTAAAGTCGAGGATTTACATATTATAATGACAAACTTATTCATCACCATTTATTGAGTCTTTTTGTATTTAGGCATTGAACCGTGTTCTGTACAAATATTATTTCATAGCAGCCTCATAGAGGAGTATTAATAGGTATTAGCCTATTTTATAGATGAGAAAGATGAGGGCCAGGCACCATGGCTCACAGCTATAATCCTAGCACTTTGGGAGGCCAAGGTGGGTGGATTGCTTGAGCTCAGGAGTTCGAGACCAGCCTGAGCAAGAGCAAGACCCTGTCTCTAAAAAATAGCTGGGGGTTGTGGCGGGTGCCTATAGTCCCAGCTACTTGGGAGGCTGAAGCAAGAGGATTGCTTGAGCCCAAGAGTTTGAGGTTGCTGTGAGTTATGATATTATGGCCCTCTTCTGAGGGCAACAATGTGAGACTCTGCCTAAAAAAAAAGAAAAAAAAAATAGAGAAGAAAGATGATTCTTGGGCTCGGCGCCCATAGTATGTGGTTACATCACCAGCCACATACACCAAAGCTGGTAGGTTCGAACCTGGCCTGGCCAACTAATCGACAATGACAACTGCAACAAAAATACAGCTGGGCACTGTGGCGGGCACCTGTAGTCCCAGCTACTTGGGAAGCTGAGGCAAGAGAATTGCTTAAGCCCTAGAGTTTGAGGTTGCTGTGAGCTGTGACATCACAGCACTCTACTGAAGGTGAGTTTGAGACTCTGTCTCAAAAAAAAAAAAAAAAAGAATGAAAGAAAAGAAAAATGAGCCTTGAAAAAGTTGAGTAACTTACTAGTAAACAGCAGAGATAAGGTTTCAACTGGTGTGTCTGGCCCAAAGCCACTAGCCATCCATTGTACTTCAGCACCTCCTACTCAGCTGACAGGGGAGACCACAACTCCACCTGCCGCACCACACAGCCCCATTTGTCTACAGGCCAAAAGGCCAGAGAGTAAGAGCTCAGGCTCTGAGTTGGACCGCCTAGGTTCAAATCCTATTTGTACCAGTTTACTCTGGGGTCTTGGACAGGTCATTAACCTGCCTGATATTGTTATCTCATGTTACTCATATGGTAAATGGAAATTCTAATAGTACCTACGAAAAGGCTGTAGTGAGGATTATTTGAGACAATGCAAGCAAAGCAGTTAGCACAGTGCCTGGCACACAACAAATGCTGGTACTTGTTAGCTGCTGCTGATATTGTGGTAACCTTCTGGAACTAATTGCTGAAAATAATAGACCAGAAATGTAGTGGGTGATTATGAAAACAAGAGTAGCTTAGGAGGGAGGAAAAAGAAGATGACAAAAGTTGGTCAGCCTAGCTGGCAACTGATGAAAAGGAAGAGAATACACTGAGGCAGGAACAGAGTCTAGGGTTAAGGGAGCAGAGTAGGGACGATGTAGGAATAAAGAGACCACCGAGTGTGCTGCAGCCTGGCCCCCAGCTATGGCGGCAACAGGCAGGGGAGCCTGGCTCCATAACAAACACTATTTTTGCAGTAAAGAGCCTTTCCTAATGAGCCAATCTGTCTCTACTTCTATTGGCATCCTGGGAACCAGGGTGCAGCAGAGATAATTTGCTTCACACCAGCCCCCCCAAACAAAGCACCATTACCTCCAACCCATTACATTAGCCTTTATCAGTCTTGGAAGCTCTCCGTCATCCTCCATGAGCTGCAATAATTTCAGCTAATTTCTTAAGTGTTCTAAGAGCCTGTGATGTGTTATGAGCCTAGTAATTGTTGACTGGTTCCTTTTCTGTTGTGGCTTGATTTCATACCTTGTATCTGAGCTGATGCGTGCTCTGGGTGCTTTATTACAATGAAGCTTTTTGCAAAGGCTCACATTAAAAAAATAACATTAAATAATGAGGTTGTTTTAAATCAGAGTTTAATTTTTCCACCATCTCCTGTAATTCTTATTAGGAAGCCAATTCTTCATTAGGATAGTGACCTCCAGTGTAAAACTTTGAGCAAAAACAAAATTGAGAATTAACGAGGAAGCTAAGTCCTTTTAGATAAGTTTAAGAATGAGGCACAAAGCAGTCAACTGTACGGAAACCAAGGGTGCAATGGGCACAGCTTAGAGAGGTTTGAGAAACTAAGCCCCAGCTTTCTGCATGGACCTTGATTCATCACAGCAACCTTGATCCTTAGCTTGTCAGAGTCAAGGTGGCCAAACTACCCCCAAGGAGCTTTCTGGAGAACAGTGAGCAATCCATCACCCCCATCTTCCCCCACCCCACTGTGAATATTCCCACTTCCCTTCAGTAGTGGCCCCTCTCAGGATAAAAGGCTGCTTGGTAATCCTGGGCCCTAGGTGATGCCAGGGATCAGATTCAGATATAGGATCTGCCTTCTTTTTTTTTTTTTGCAATTTTTGGCCAGGGCTGGGTTTGAACCTGCCACCTCTGGCATATGGGGCCGGCGCCCTACTCCTTTGAGCCACAGGAGCTGCCCCCCCACCTTTTTTTTGGAGACAGTCTCACTCTGACACCCTGACTAGAACACGTTGGCATCACAGCTCACCTCAAGCTCTTGGGCTCAAGCAATCATCTTGCCTGTTTGTCTATTTTTAGTAGAGATGGGGTGTGGCTCTTACTCAGGCTGGTCTTGAACTCCTGATCTCAAGCAATCTACCCACCTCAGCCTCCCAGAGTGCTGGGCTTATAGGTGTGAGCCACCATGCCTGGCCAAGGATCTGGCTCCTTTGTGAAAAACCAACCTGAAACTCATTCTTTAACTCATCACACAGCTATATGACTGGCTCAGATTTAGAAAAGCTTCTAAAGTCCATTGGTATCTTCTTATCAGCCGTAAGCAGGTAAGTTCTGTTCTAAAGAGATTCTGGAGTCTTAGTGGCATCTCAGGCTCATGGTGTCTTTGACATTCACATCACATGGGGCGATATATTTTAGTTATCAGTGGGTGCCCAGTAGCCCTTGGGATGGGCCGAGAAGAAGTGTCTGCCATGGTCCTGCCCCAGTGGCTCCTCCATCCCATGTTCTCCATAGACACTTTACTCGTCAGCACCCTCTTGGTTGCAAATTACAGAAAACCAACTCATTCTGGACTCAGGGAAAGGAAATTATTGGCTCACTCAACTGAAACACCCAGAAGGTAGAAATATATATTTCAGGCCTGTCTAGATCCAGGGGCTCCAATAATGTCACCACTGCTAGGTCTCTCCCACTCTCTTTTCCTTCTTTCCTCAGTCTGTTCTCCCTATTCATCAGCCTTTGCATGCTGTGGTCCTCAGGAGCTCTAGACACACACATCCTTCTAGCTTAGAAAGACAGCATGTCTTTTCCACCACTTCCCAAGAAAGTCCCAGGTTTTGAGCCTCAGTGGACCAGTTTAAGTCACATACTCACCCCCAAATCAATTTGTACACTCAGAAGGATGACATACTCTGTCACCAAGTCAACTCATGAGTTTTTCATGGCCCATGATTAGCATAGGGAAGACTCCTATGCAACAATTGAGGTTCCATTAGATGAAGAAAGGGGAACAGATGTTGGAAAGCCAAAAACAAGAAATTTCCATTATATTTATTTTTAGTATTTCCTGCTGGAAGGAAGAATTTCCAGTCTGTGGTGTCACTTTACCTACGGGCATTTCCTATATAGGAGGGGAAAGTATGTGAAGCGAGGACCCTGGGATCCCTTAGCTCGGTGCCAAGGAACTTGACAAATGTTTTATTTCTACTCTTCTATCCCTCCGGAGACAGTAATCGGTACCTTATAGAATTTCTTGAGGTTGGAGGTGTCCTAACGCTCTTGGAAATACTTGGGCTGGAGAAGATCAAGGAGGATGATAAGAAGGAATCCATCAAGCTGCTTCAGACTATTGCAAACTCTGGCAGGAAGTACAAGGAGCTCATTTGTGAAAGCTATGGTGGGTACTGTGTGTTTCGAGGGTGTTGATTTGAGGGAGGGGAGGGGAGGGAAATTTTTTTTTTTTTTTTGGAGACAGAGGCTCACTATATTGCCATGGGTAGAGTGCCGTAGCATCACAGCTCATAGCAACCTCAAACACCTGGTCTGTAGAGATTCTCTTGCCTCAGCCTCACAAGTAGCAGGACTACAGGTGTCTGCCACAACACCTCTCCATTTTCTGGTTGTAGTTGTCATCGTTGTTCAGCAGGCCCAGGCTGGACTCAAACCCACCAGCTCCAGCGTATGTGGCTGGCACCCTAGCTGCTCAGCTACAGGTGCCAAGCAGGAAAATAATTTTGAAATTAAAAAAAAAAAAAGATGTTGATTCCCATGTCTCCCTAGGGGTCTGGGGAAAGGCTGGCAGCATCTACCCCTACTCTAGGAAAAAACCATCATAGAACTGGTTGCACAGGAAGCATTTTGTGCTCCTGTCCATGCAGCCACTGAAAGACCTAGATTTATCATTTTCCTGATTCATCATTTGCTCAGATTTCTCCATGGTGGTTTTAGGAAGTCTTCTTCTTTTTTTTTTTTGTGGAGACAGAGTCTCACTTTATCGCCCTCAGTAGAGTGCTGTGGCGTCACACAGCTCACAGCAACCTCCAACTCCTGGGCTTAGGTGATTCTCTTGCCTCAGCCTCCCAAGTAGCTGGGACTACAGGTACCCACCACAATGCCTGGCTATTTTTTTTGTTGTTGCAGTTTGGCTGGGGCCAGGTTTGAACCCACCATCCTGGGTATATGGGGCTGGCGCCCTACTCACTGAGCCACAGGAGCTGTTTTTGTTGTTTTGTTTTTTTTTTTTTTTTGAGACTCAAGCTATCACCCTGGGTAGAGTGCCGTGGCAACACCTGGCTATTTTTTATTTTTTGTTGAAGTTTGGCTGGGGCCAGGTTCAAACCTGCCACCCTCAGTATATGAGGCCAGCTCCCTACCCACTGAGCCACAGGCACCACCCTAGAAAATCCTTCTTTTTTTTGAGACAGGGCCTCAAGCTGTCCCCTTGGGTAGAGTGCTATGCCATCACAGCTCACAGCAACCTCCAACTCCTGGGCTCAAGCGAGTCTCTTGCCTCAGCCTCCCAAGTACCTGGGACTACAGGCGCCCACCACAACACCCAGCTATTTTTTTGGTTGCAGCCATCACTGTTGCTTGGCGGACCCGGGCTGGATTCGAACCCACCAGCTCAGGTGTATGTGGCTGGCACCTTAGCCGCTTGAGCCACAGGCACCAAGCCTAGAAAATACTTCTTTTAAAATATATCCTCTTTCACGCACCCGTTTGGGGAAGATTTACTGAGCTATTGCCCAGAATCCTTTGTGAAATTGAATTATGCATAAAACTGACATAAAATTATTGAATATCAGCCAGGCATTGTGGTGCCTGTAGTCCCAGCTACTTGGGAGGCTGAGGCAAGAGGATTGCTTGAGCCCAAGAATTTGATGTTTCTGTGAGCTATTATGCACTTTACCAAGGGTAATAAAGTGAAACTCTGTCTCAAAAAAAAAAAAAAATTTGAATATCTACTGTCTGCTACATATATGCTAAGATGCTAGGAGATAATAAGGTGAATAAAATACAGCCCCTGCCCTCGAAGAGATTATAGTCTAGTGATTGTAGAAATCCAGTAATCTCTGGTGCTCTGACTGAGGCATGGAAAAGAGATGTCATCCTCCATACCTCCCTTTTTCAAAGTAGTCTCCCCCCTTGCACTTTCATCATAGTTCTCTTGTTCTCTTCCATGGCCTCTGTGAACCTCAGTGTCTTCATCCATAAAATGGGACCAACACCTCCTTCTAGTATGGTTTCTGGAATTAAATAAGTTAGTGTTCATGAAAACATTTAGCAAATGGCTAAGCACTAAACAGTGTTTATTGCATAGCACTAAAATAATGCATGCTAGGGGTTGGGCACAGTGGCTCACACCTATAATCCCAGCACTTTGGGAGGCCAAGGTGGGCATATCACCTGCACTCATGAATTCAAGACCAGCCTGAGCCAGAGTGAGACCCCCATCTCTAAAAATATAGCAGGTGGAGTGGCAGATGCCTGTGGTCCCTGCTACTCAGGAGGCTGAGGCAAGAGAATCTCTTGAGCCCAAGAGTTAGAGGCTGCTATGAGCCAGGGCACTCTACTGGGAGGGACAAAGTGAGACTATCTCAAATAAATAAATAAATAAATAATACTTTATTTGTACATTTGGCAGCACCATTTTATATCTTAAAACACAAATTGCTTGATGGGCACAGTGGCTCATACCTATAATCTTAGCACTCTGAGAGACCAAGGAGGGTGGATTGCATGAGCTCATGAGTTCAAGACCAGCCTGAGCAAGAGCAAGACCCCATCTCTACTAAAAATAAAAAAATTACCTAGGTGTTATGGTGGACAACTGTAGTCCCAGCTACTTGGGAGGCTGAGGCAGGAGGATCACTTAAGCCCAGAAGTTTGAGGTTTCTGTGAGCTCTGACACCACAGCACTCTACCCAGGGCAGGGCAACAGAGTAAGACTCTGTCTTTAAAAAAAAAAAGGGCTCGGCGCCTGTAGTTCAAGCAGCTAAGGCACCAGCCACATACACCAGAGCTGGCGAGTTCGAATTCATCCCAGGCCTGCCAAACAACAATGACCACTACAACCAAAAAATAGCCAGGTGTTGTGGCAGATGCCTGTAGTTTCAGCTATTTGGGAGGCTGAGGCAAGAGAATCACTTAGCCAATTTTGAGGTTGCTGTGAGCTGTGACACCACCACACTCTACCCAGGTGACAGCTTAAGGCTCTGTCTCAAAAAAAAAAAAAAGAACCTTGTCTTGGCACCCGTAGCACAGTGGTTAGGGCGCCAGCCACATGCACCAAGGTTGGCCGCCCAGACCAGTGAAGCAACAATGACAACTGCAACCAAAAAATCGCTGGGCTTTGTGGTGGGGGGGCCAGTAGTCCCAGCTACTTGGGAGGCTAAGGTAAGAGAATCGCTTAAGCCCAAGAGTTTGAGGTTGCTGTGAGCTGTTCTGCCACAGAACTCTACCAAGGGCGACTTAATGAAACTCTGTCTCAAAAAAAAAAAAAGAAGAAGAAAAAACACAGATTGCACCATGCCTATGCTGAAACAAAATCCTCCAGCCACCTAGATATAAGGTAAACAAGACAGAACATGAGAACCAAGCCTCACTTTTGCTTGGTTGAAGAGATCTTAATCCTATTCATAGCATGTAATTTTGAGTGAGGATTGTTTTTCTAAATCCCTCCCTACTTAGCATTCCTTCTCTTCTTTGCTCAGGTGTACGATCTATAGCCGAATTTTTGGCAAAGTCTAAGTCAGAAGAGACACAGGAGGAAGTCCAGGTTCTCTTGGATTCTTTGGTCCATGGTAATCCCAAGTACCAGAATCAAGTGTACAAAGGTCTAATAGCTTTGCTGCCCTGTGCATCCCCCAAAGCTCAGCAGCTGACCCTGCAGACTCTTAAGGCTGCCCAGGTGAGCCAAGGCTTGCGTGCCCCTGTGGTTCCAACTCAAATGCAGTAATTTTACAATTACCTTCCACAGTTTCTCTCCACACAGGCATGAGAAATGGAGCTCAGCCTCCCCACTGCATGTCTGCTGTTCAATCAGTGTGTCTTCCAGAAGGCCAAGGCAGGGCAGAGAGTTCATGTCTCCCAGCAGAGTGATTTGTCCTGTTTACTTAAGGATCAGAAAGATGTTGGCAGACTTAAAAATGGTTGAGACAAGCCATGAGGATGATGAAAGGACCTGTAGAAAAGATTAAAGGAGTCGATTTGATAGGAAAAGAATCAGGGTACGTTTGTAGACAGCATGTAAGTGAAGAGGCCAGAGCTCCAGTGCTTGGGAAAGCACTTTTTTGTTGGTGGTGGTTTTGGCTCTTGTCTCAGGTAATGCCCTAGAATGTGAGTAACATCAGATTTGGGGCATGCTGATCATATGATATCGTACCTAGTAAAAAGGGGAAGCAGGGTTGTCCTACCTGCAGCCCACTGGCCACAAGTGGACTATGTGAGGACTTTTTCCTGATCTGTGGTAGCAGATATGACAAAAATTATGCACAGACCTGTTATTTCTGCTCATTAGCTTTCATTAGTGTTTGTGTATTTAATGTGTGGCCCAACACAACTCTTCTCTCAATGTGGTGCAGAGAAGCCAAAAGGTTGAATGCCCCTAGCAGTTCTCAACCTGTGGGTTGTGACCCACAGGAACTGTATTAAAGGGCCGCAGCTTTAAAAAGGTTGAGAATCGGCTCGGCGCCTACAGCTCAACCAGCTAAGGCGCCAGCCACGTACACCTATGGTGGCAGGTTCGAATCCCCAGCCCGGACCTGCCAAACAACAATGACGGCTGCAACCAAAAAATAGCCGGGCGTTGTGGCGGGCGCCTGTGGTCCC
>NW_003852597.1:784127-799340 GCF_000181295.1 Otolemur garnettii | reverse complement strand
ATGGAAGTGACCAGGCTGGTCAGAAATTTCTGAGGTAGGAAGCATGAGACTTACACAGTAAAAGAAAGGACTCAAAGATGGCACACAGCTTTGGGCTTAGACAGGAGGGTGAGTTGTGCATCACCAAGACAAAACAGGAATAACGAGGAGAAATCAGTTTGATTTGGGAAGAGTTTAGGTTTTTCCCCTAAAAACTTGATGGGCCTTGGTGGTTCCCAAGTGCCTATCTGAGGAGGAGGCCATGCGGGTTGCAGATGTAATAGGGTCGCTTGGGAATATTGGATCCCAAGCCTCTCTCCTGTACAATCTGAAAACTCTCAGGTTGGTCCTCAGTAGTTACTTTTTCTTTTTAAGCTCCTCAAGTGATTCTGATTACTTGCTTGGTTGAGGACTCACTGCTCAGGACAGCTAGAAGAGATGCCCACTGGGGGGTAGAAAATAAAAGTTTGAAGCTCTGGGGAGAGGCTTGATGTGAAGCCATCAGTTTGGATTTCACGAGCAGCAAAGTGATAACTGAAACGGAAGTAACTCAGATTGCCAGGTAAGATGTGCCAAGTCAGAAGAGAAAGAAACCTCCCACACTGAAGAGGTTAGTCCAGGAAGAAGACCCAGCAAAACAGATCAGATTATTGTTACTGTTTCCACAGTTTCCCTTTACAAAGTGCCTCCTCGGTGCCAAACACTTATTTCCTCTGTTTCTTTCAGTTCTCACTATAGCCACGGGAGGCAGATACTATTATACCTATTTTAAAGATGGTGGAATTGCGCCTCAGGGAGTGTTAAGTGACTTATCCAAAGCCACACACTAAGTAAAACATATTTACTAAGTGGACATTTAAATCCCACTCTCTCCAAAGTCCTTATTCTTTCCACAGACTCTGCCTCTTTGAAAAAGAGCCAAGAGGGCAGCGCCTGTGGCTCAAAGGAGTAGGGCACCAGCCCCATATGCTGGAGGTGGTGGATTCAAACCCAGCCCTTGGCCAAAAACTGCAAAAAGAAAAGAGAAGAAAAGAAAAAGAGCCAAGAAAGTGACAGAAGGAAAATGGGGAAAACAAGGCTGGGAAAATCACGGGAAAAGAGTTTCCATAGAAGGACTTGATCAGCTGGGTCAGATACAACAGGGGATTAAAAGTGGAATAGAAAGATGGTCCCCGCAGGAAAAGTTTTGGTGAATTAGGAGGCTGTCCTGTGACAGTAAAAATTGTATGAATTAGGCTGGGCGCGGTGGCTCACACCTATAATCCTAGCACTCTAGGAGGCCGAGGCAGAGGATTGCCTGAGCTCACAGGTTCAAGCCCAGCCTGAGCCAGAGCGAGACCTCATCTCTAAAAATAGCCAGGCAGGCTCGGCGCCTGTGGCTCATGTGGCTAAGGCGCCAGCCATATACACCTAAGGTGGCAGGTTTGAATCCAGCCCGGGCCTGCCAAACAACAATGATGGCTGAAACCAAAAAAATTAGCCAGGCATTGTGAAGGGCGCCTGTGGTCCCAGCTACTTGGGAGGCTGAAGCAGGAGACTCGCTGGAGCCCAGGAGTTGGAGGTTGCTGTGAGCTGTGATACCACAGCACTCTACCCAGGGCGACAGCTTGAGGCTCTGTCTCAAAAAAAAAAAAAAAAAATAGCCAGGCATTGTGCCAGGCACCTGTAGTCCCAGCTACTTGAGAGGCTGAGACAGGACAACCACTTGAGTCCAAGAGTTTGAGGTTGTTGTGAGCTATGATGCCATAGCACTCTACCAGGGTCAACAAAGTGAGATTCTGTCTAAAAAAAAAAAAAAAAAGAAAAATTGTATAAATTGAAGCAGGCTATCAAAGGGCGAATGAAGAAGTGGTTTCTCCTGAGAAGCTTAGATGTGAGGGTAAAAAGAGCAAAAGGAAAAGACAGAGTTGAAGGACAATTGTGTTAAATATGGAAGAACTTGAGGATGTTTGATGTTAACGGAAAGGCACCAATGCATGGTGAAGTCTGAAGAGGTAGAAGAGTGAGAGTGACTGCTGAGGTGAGGTCCCTGAGGAAGAGGAGACATGGGCATCTTGGATGAGTTCCCCTCTCCCTACTTGGGGTCCTCCCTTCCCCCAACCAAGGTAGCCAGCTGGCCGCGACCATTGCCTCCTGAGCTGCAGAGCTCAGTGGCAGCCACAATGGATTCTTGGGTGCCCACCACTGCCCCCGCTCTCTGTGGGGTGGGGTTGAGACCCAGTGACTCCCCACTGCCCGCCCTCCCTTTTTCCCCATTCACCCAGGCACCGAGCTGTTTGGAAGCCTATGTTTCATTTCTTCCAGGCAGACAAGATCTAAAGAATAACCACGCTGTCCTATTGTCTGTCTTGTCAGTCAATTATTGGAGCCACACATCCCAGCATCGTGGACTGCGTGCTGAAGGTGCTGAGCACAATGTACCTGGAAGTCCAGTATGAAGGTAGGGAGCCCACTCCAGATGGTAGAAGGTGGCAGTGAGAGCTTGGCACATCGGTTCTTGACAGCTTTCTCTTACTCACAGAGAGCCTTATTGTGGAGTGTCCAGGATGGTTCTAGTAGATGGAAAGTGCTGGTTCAGTATCTATCAGTGAGTTATTCAGGAAATGACAGCCATGTGCTATGCTTTGAATAAGCCCATGCTGCTTGAACAGTTAGAATCTGTCCTGATTCAGAGCTGGCTCTGGTTCCCAGTCTCTCTGGGGGTGGGGGGGTGGGGAGAGGAACAGAGTCTCACTTTGTTGCTCTGAGTAGTAGAGTGCTGTGGCATCATAGCTCATAGTAACCTCAAACACTTGGGCTCAAATGATTCTCTTGCCTAAGCCTTCTAAGTATCTAGGACTATAGGCACCCACCACAATACCTGGTTATTTTTTAGAGACAGGGTCTCTTGCTCAGGCTGGTCTTGAATACCTATGCCCAGGAAATCCACCCATCTCGGCCTCCCAAAGTGCTAGGATTATAGGAGTGAGCTGCTACACCCGTTCTTTGGTTCCCAGCCTTATATGGTACTTCCCCTCTAAACAAAAACGACCCTGAGGAATGTCCTTCTTCTAAGAAATGAATTGGATCATGGTAGCATGAATAAATTTTCATTTATTGAATGTACCTATGTGTCAGCCACTTTCCATACATCATTTCCTTTCATTCTCAAAATCACCACAAGAATACAAAACCTGGTACATATAGGTATTCATATGTCCAATGAATAGTGAAGATAGGTGTTTTTATGTTTTTCAAGATAAAACATTGAAACACAGAGAGATTAATTAAGTATGTTTCCTAACCAAGGTTACACAGCAGATTGGATCCAAACCAGATCTATCTGACTCTATAGCTTATGCTTTTTAACATACAGAGCATGACAGGTATTTAAAGGATGCTATTTCCTTCCCTTTTCCTATAGTGGTTCAGAGAAGAGAGACTGTTTGCAACAGGATGGATCAAGGAAGGGTTTATAAGGAAAGTGATATTTGAACTAAGCCTTGGAGAATGGGAAGGATTTAGAATGCAGAAAAGAGAAAAGGAGGGTATTCTGCAAAGGGGAATGGTAGAAATGAAGACACAGACATGAGATGATGGGCAGGTTATTTGGTGAAGGTTTGGTAGAGGTGTAGGTCAAGAAAGCCGTACACTAGGACCAGATTGGGCACTAGAATCCCAGGTAGAATAGTTGGCGCTCTCTTCTGTAGGCAGCATGGAGGCCCTGAGAAAGGGAGCTGTGCGCAGATGAGGACAGAGGGGATGCCATGCCCCAGGAGGATTGCCTGGGTGGCGCTGGGCCAGGTGGGCAGAGCCATAGGGAGCCTTGAGTCTGGAGGCCAGGTGGGAGGCCATTTGGGGTGTTTAGACAACAAACTAATATTCTTATACATAGCTAGATACATAGGTCCTGGGACGAGATAATGGGCAGTACAGGGAACTGCCTAGGTGTGAAGACTGACATGGCATATGGAAGTGGAAATGGATGGGGCTAAGAAGACTGGGACAGAGAGAGCCATTAAGCAAGAATAGACAGTGGCACATTTCTGGTCTCAGCTACTCAGGAGGCTGAGGCAGGAGGATCAATTGAGCCCAGGAGTTCAAGGCCACAGTGAGCTATGACCATGCCACTGCTCTACAACCTGGGTGATAGAATGAGACCCGACTTTCAGAAGAAGAAGAACAAGACGAATGATCTGGGAAGCAGTACATACAGGGATTCCTGTGTCTGGGATGATAGACTGAACCCCTGGTCCAGGGAGCCTGGGGGGGACATAGGAGCAGGAAAAGATCAACAAAAGTCTGGAGGTTCACTTCCAACTTTGATTATTTTGGCAGCAGTGTTTTGTGTGTGTGATCCCTATAGGTCCATTTGCATATGTGGGCCTTGTATGTTGAGAAGTAGTGCTACAGTAAAATCTGTTACCAGCTGGTGCATAATGTCCTCCTGGGGAAGGTTGCCTGTGCATGTGTGGAGTAGTACAAGGACCTAAGTAAGGGTCAGACCCAGAGGCAGAGGGTTATCACTGGCACTGGAACAAAAGGGACTAGATCGCATGACACTGAGACCTTCCTCTCCTCATCCCACCTCCATGTGGTAAACGTGGCCATTCCTCCTCATCCATCCCTTCTGAGCTTATGCATTTCTTCTCTAAGGCCTTTTGACCCTGCCTTCAACCCCTGCCCAAATATCAACTCTCCTTCCTTTGAGCCTCCCTGCCCCCTCCTCCTCTCCAGTCCCTCCCTTCATTAGAGCTATGGCTTCCAGAATGGTCTATATCCTCAGCACATTGCCTCGCATTTGTTAGGTCCTCAATTCCATATGTCTGGAATAGATATGTGAGTGAATTAAGCCTTAGTGAATACTTGCCTGCGTGCCTTTCTCCTCCAGACCTCTGAGCAACTCCAGCGCAGGGACTGAATCTGATTCTTCTTTTTCCCTCAGGACCTGAAACATAATGGGTGCTCAGTAGAAGTTTGTCAGATAAATTTATGGGAACAAATGGCTTATGCTGATGAACTCCTCCAGAGCTGGAACTGGCCCCAGCTTCTTCCAACATTGACCCAATTTAGAGCCCCTCTACATTCATTCAGTATATGGCAGAGACAGTGGGAACATGACACTTTGTCCTGCCTTTTTCTTTTTTCTTGCTCTTTTCTTTTCTTTCTTTCTTCTTCTTTTTTTTTTTTTTTTTGAGACAGAGTATTACTTTGTTGCCCTTGGTAGAGCGTTGTGGTGTCACAGCTCACAGCAACCTCCAACTCCTGAGCTTAGGCGATTCTCTTGCCTCAGCCTCCCGAGTAGCCTGGACTACAGGCGCCCACCACAACGCCTGGCTATTTTTTGTTGCAGCTCATCTGGGGCTAGGTTCAAACCTGCCACCCTCTGTATTTGGGGCCAGCACCCTACCCACTGAGCCACAGGCGCCGCCTTGTCACTGCCTTTTTCATTTGATGTATTCTCATGTGATAACAGTGAAACCGTGCACATCAAAACAATTTCAGATATGCCAGACTCATAAAAGGTGCTCAAGAAATGTCTCTTGAATAGTCTTCAGGTTAGGCATGGTGCCTCATGCCTGTAATCATGGCACTTTGCAAGACCAAGTTGGGGGAATCCCTTGAGCCCAGAACTTCAAGATCAGACTGAGCAAGAGCAAGGCCCCATCTCTGCAAAAACTAAAAAAATTAGCCAAGTGTTGTGGGCACGCCTGTGGTCCCAAATACTCAAAAGGCTGAGACAGGAGGATTGCTTGAGGCCAAGGGTTAGAGGCTGCAGTGAGTTAAAATGATGCCCCTGAACTTAAAAAAAGAAAAGAAAAGAGTCTTCAGTAACTCAAAATATAGAGAATGCATATATAATGACTGTCCACTAGGGGGAACTGTTTCCGTGATCAGATTTGAAGTTAAGGAGAGAATAAGACAGCATTCAACTTCCACCAGAACTCCTCCCAAGTCAGGGGAGGCAAGTTCCCACAAGTCTTAGAAGTGATCCTAACCATGGGTGACAAGAAAGGATCAGAGAATCATTTTTTTGAATTTAAATACACAAGAATTGCAACACCAAGGTGGAGTCCCCTAGGGTGATGGCAACAGAGTAGAGAAGAAGCCTGTGACCAATACAGAAGCCTGGATGACTATGATGAGAAGGGTTAGTGGGTGATATGGACTGACCTGAAAAGGGAAGGGTTTGTTTTTGTTTGTTTGTTTGTTTGTTTGCTCTGTTTGAGACAGAGCCTTAAGCTGTCGCCCTGGGTAGAGTGCCGTGGTATCACAGCTCACAGCAACCTCCAACTCCTGGGCTCAAGCAAGTCTCCTGCCTCTGCCTCCCAAGTAGCTGGGATTACAGGTGTTCTTTTGGCGGGCCTGGGCTGGATTTAAACCCACCACCGTAGACGTATGTGGCTGGCACCTTAGCCACTTAAGCCACAGGCGCTGAGCCAGGGTTTGCTTTTTTAAGTAAATATTTATTGGACATCTGTGGTGTTCCAAGAACTATGCCAGAAACTGGGTTTTTGTCTGTGTGTGTTCATTTGTATTGAGGAGAAGAATGAATGATTTGGAAGAAGGGTGAGAGCAATGTCCACTCTCCCTCCCATGCTGCGTGTATACATTAGAGGTGAATGTCCACCCTCCCTCCCATGCTGCATGGTCACATTACGGGTGAGGGGTGATGTCCTTCTCCTGAGGCAGCTGTAGGGAAGAGTGCAGTGGAAACAGGAGGCAGAGAGGCGTAGGGTGCCTGGTGATAGTTTCCTTTGCAGGGAGTGTCAGTGACGGAAGAACCAGCTGCCAGCCTCACCTCTTTTTTTATCAAGACCCCCACCTTCCCACCACCACATCTACCAAGGTGCCTCTATTGGTTAGTCACAGGCTTTGCTCTCCCTCCCATTACAACAGAGTGTCCCTGTTCTTACCACCTCTTCTACTTAGGCTCTGAAGCACATTCCCTCTAAGACTTCACTTGTGCGGTTTACCTCTCCCCTTTTTCTCTACTGGATCATCTCCATGACATGAAATATGCTTTGTATCTCACACCTTAAAAAAGAGCCCATCTTTGGTGGTGCCTGTGGCTCAGTGGGTAGGGCACCAGCCCCATATACTGAGGGTGGCAGGTTCAAACCCAGCCCTGGCCAAACTGCAACAAAAAAATATCTGGACTTTGTAGCAGGCACCTGTAGTCCCAGCTACTTGGTAGGCTGAGGCAAGAGAATCACCTAAGCCCAGGAGTTGGAGGTTGCTATGAGCTATGTGACGCCACAGCACTCTACTGAGGGCGATAAAGTGAGATTGTCTCTACAAAAAAAAAAAAAAAAGATTCTTGGCAGCTGGTTTCGCCATAGTCTCCTTTGGTAGTTTCTCCTATTTCTCTAGCAGACTGCTCA
This sequence comes from Otolemur garnettii, assembly GCF_000181295.1. Classification (NCBI taxonomy): domain Eukaryota; kingdom Metazoa; phylum Chordata; class Mammalia; order Primates; family Galagidae; genus Otolemur; species Otolemur garnettii. Next base: position 791,997 of record NW_003852597.1, on the reverse strand, counting down.
GAAGACTGCTGTTGGGTCAGCCTACCTCTAATCTCTTTATACTTTCTTCCTAACGATTTTGTTTAGGGCCATGACTTTAAATTCTCTCTCTCTCTCTTTCTCTCTCTCTCTCTCTTCACACACACATACACACACACACAAACACATACACATAGGGTGCCAAATAATGTATACACTTTTTTTTTTTGCAGTTTTGGCTGGGGCTGGGTTTGAACCTGCCACCTCCAGCATATGGGGCCAAGGCCCTACTCCTTGAGCCACAGGTGCCACCCATGTATACACATTTTTAAGGAAGGAAAAACTGTAATACACGGGCGGCACCTGTGGCTCAATGAATAGGGCACTGGCCCCATATACCAAAGGTGGCAGGTTCAAACCCGGCCCCGGCCAAACTGCAAACAAAAAATAGCTGGGCATTGTGACGGGTGCCTGTAGTCCCAGCTACTTGGGAGGCTGAGACAAGAGAATTGCCTAAGCCCAAGAGTTGGAGGTTGCTGTGGGCTGTAATGCCACAGCACTCTACCAAGGGCGACAAAGTGATACTCTGTCTCTAAAAAAAAAAAAAACTGTAATACTCAATATACCAATAACAAAAGATGAATACAAGTCACATTTGAGCACCTCTTATAATTGCAGAAGTGACTTGAGTATTACAATTTTAATAGCTTTTTTCTTTGTTAAAATATGTATACATTTTTTGGCACCTTCTGTATGTATATATTCATACATACATACACATACCATTCTGTGTATCTGTATCTCTGGCCCTGGTCTTTCCTTGAAACCTTTATGTGGATGTCTAATAGATATCTCAATGTATGGCTGAAACAGAACCTTTGATTTTCTTCCCCAAACCTGTTCTTCCTCCTGTTTTTCCTTTCTCAACACCAACAAAATTGCTCAGATTAAAAATTTAAGACTAGGCTCGGCGCCTATAGCTCAACCGGCTAAGGCGTCAGCCACGTACACCTAAGGTGGCGGGTTCGAATCCCCAGCCCGGACCCGCCAAACAACAATGATGGCTGCAACCAAAAAATAGCCGGGCGTTGTGGCGGGAACCTGGGGTCCCAGCTACTTGGGAGGTGGAGGCAAGAGACTCGCTTGAGCCCAGGAGTTGGAGGTTGCTGTGAGCTGTAATGCCACGGCACTCTACCCAGGGGGACAGCTTGAGGCTCTGTCTCAAAAAAAAAAAAAAAATTTAAGACTAATGCCAGATTACTTTTTTTCTCTCAGCTTCTGCCTTATCCCATGCTCCCAGTGCTTCTAGAATCTATCTCCACTTATCTCCCCTGTCCCCATGGTGATGACCCTAATCTAATCCAGTGTCCTGTCTCCTAATTTATCTTTCTGGTTCCATTCTGTCCCTCTGTAACTCATTCTCCCACTGCAGCAAGAATGATCATTTTATTTATTTATTTATTTTTGAGACAGAGTCTCACTATGTCACCCTCTATAGAGGGCAGTGGCATCATAGCTCACAGCAACCTCAAATTCTTGGGCTCAAGCAATTCTCTTGCCTCAGTCTCCCAAGTAGCTAGGACTAGAGGTGCCCACCACAACACTTAAGTATCTTTTTGTTGCAGTTGTCATCATTGTTTTAGCTGACCGGGTCAGGCTCAAACCCGCCAGCCTCAGTGTATGTGGCTGGCGCCATAACCACTGTGCTACAGGTGCCAAGCCAAGAATGATCATTTTAAAAATATAAATTAGACGGTGTCACTCCTTAGCTTTCCATTGCACCAGGACTAAAGTCTACGTACCTGCCATGGCCTAACAAGCGTGGAAGGCTCTTCCTCCAGACCTTAGACTGATGGTGAGAAAAGAAAAATAGCTCAGAATGGTCTGAGCTATGTGAGGTGTGCTAAACTTATCCGGCCCAGAGAGACACGAGTATGGGGCTTCAGTCATGCCCCACACTCACCCCACCCTCCCACCCCTAGACCCATGCCTGGGGCAATTGTTTATAGTCATTTTGCTCCCGACTAGCTGCCTTACCCACAATCTTCATGTTGCTGGAATTTACGATACAGAGAACAATATATGGCCAATCTATCGTTTATATTATCTCATTTATTTATTTATTTTAGAGATACGGTTTCACTCTGTTGCCCAGGCTGGAGTGCGGTGGTATGATCATAGCTCACTGCAGCCTCAAACTCCCTTGAAGGAGGCTCAAGCCATCCTCCCTCCTCAGCTAGGAATACAGGCATATACCACCATACGTGGCTAATTTTAAAAATCATTTTGTGGAGATGGGCTCTTAATATGTTGCCCAGACTGGTCTCAAACTCCTGGCCTCAAGGCATCCTTCCGTCTCAGCCTCCTAAAGTGTAGGGATTACAGGTGTGAGCCACCATGCCTCACTGCTTATGTTATTTTAATATACATTATTGGCAGACAACTCAGGACTACCTCTCCTTTTCCTTTAAAAATCCACTTATAACTGCTGCTAATTTGGAGTGTATATTCAGGGCAATTTGAACCTGTCCTCCCAGGTTGCAATTGTCAAGCTTGACCAAATAAACTCTCTACTTACATTGATTTTGCCTTAGCTTCTTCCTTTTAGGTCAACAATGGACAATTTCTCAAACTTCAGATGTAACTCAAATGTCACCTCTGAGAGAGGCCTCCTCTGACTCCTCGTCCTAAAGCTTCCCCATTCCTTCCCACCACTCACCACAGTCCCTCTCCATCAGACCACATCACAACACTAACTGCCTGTGGAAATTGCTTGTTTATTGTCTGTTCTCTGCCAGAAAGTAAGCTCCAGAAAAGCTGAGATTACATCCTTTTTTTTTTTTTTTTCCTAGACAGAGTCTCAAGATGTTGCCTTGGGTAGAGTGCCGTGGCATTATAGCACCTAGCAACCTCTAACTCGGGCTCAAGCAATCCTCTTGTCTCAGTTTTTCTATTTTTAGTAGAGACAGGGATCTCACTTCTGCTCAGGCTGGTCTTGAATTCACGCGCTCAAGCAATTGACCCACCTCAGCCTTCCAGAGCGCTAAGATTGCAGGCATGAGCCACCAATCCCAGCCAAGATTATGTCTGGCTTTTTACCATTGTACACCAGTATCTGAACAATACTGGCATAACTAAGTCCTTAAATATTTGTTGAATAAAGGAATGAATGAGTTTGTGTGAATGAATACCCTGATTTGTACTGACAACCATTGTATTGGAAATGGTATTTGAAATACCTAGTTTTTTCAGCCCAGATGTCCAGTCATAGTCCTAATGGCTAAGGGGAGGCTATGGCCCTTAATTTCTTGAGTTCTTAAGGGCAAGGAAAAGGATATGGAGAAGAAAGACAAGGATCTCAGAGGAAGGAAGGAGATGGACTCTGGAACTGTAGGTGGTTCTTCCTACCTATTGCTTATAACAAACCACCCCCAATTTAGTGCCATGGCACTAGCACTATTTTATATGATCACATATCCTTTAGTGCAGGAATTTGTACAGGACACCATGAAATGGATTATCTCTGCTCAACGATGTCTGGGGCCACAGCTTGAACTAGAGGCTAATGAGGATCAGTATCACCGACTTTTCCTTTTTCCTCAGGCTCGGATATGGCTCCAGTTGGCGCTCTTACTGATCCTGTCTTCACTTGACTTTTTTTTTCTTCTTTTTTGAAATAGAGTCTTACTCCACCACCTGGAGTAGAGTGCTGTGGCATCATCGTGGCTCTTAGCAACTTCAAACTTTTGGGCTCAAAAGATCTTCTTGTCTCAGCCTCCCCAGTAGCTGGGACTACAGGTGCCCACCACAATACCTGGCTAGCTTATCTATTTTTAGTAAGATGGGGTCTCACTCTTGCCCAGGCTGGTCTTGAACTCCTAAGCTCAAGCAATCCACCCACCTCAGCCTCACAAAGTGCTAGGATTATAGGCATGAGCCACCACACACCACCTGGCCTTCACTTAACATTCTGTTCATCATGAATTTTTTGCACTGATTTTTTATTTTAAAAAAATATTACATTGGGCAGTGCCTGTGGTTCAATGGGTAGGGTGCTGGCCCCATATACCAAGGGTGGTGGGTTCAAACCCAGCCCCAGATGAACTGCAACAAAAAATAGCCAGGCGTTGTGGCAGGCATCTGTGGTCCCAGCTATTCAGGAGGCTGAGGCAAGAGAATCGCCTAAACTCAAGAGCTGGAGGTTGCTGTGAGCTGTGATGCCACAGCACGCTACTGAGGGCGACAAAGTGAGACTATCTCTTAAAAAAAAAATTACATCAAAATAGTATTTATTTTAAATTTTTAGTTTCTTGGTCCCATCTCATTTAAATTTTGCACCTGAGGCAAGTGTCTCCCACTAGGCCCAGCCTTGGATAGCACAAGGGGACTGTAATCATCTGGGGCCTTGGTGGTAGTATAACCAAGTCCAAGATCATACCATTTGCCTAGGACAGCCAATAAATCAAGAGGCAGAGTGTTGGGGCAGGTAAAGTGACTTTTATTCAGAGAGACAGCAAACAGAAAGGACAGCAGACTGATGTCCTAAAGAGCCATTTTAAGTTGGCATGAACTTTAGGCCCCATGTTATGTTAAGGGCAAGGGGGAGGTTACAAGAGGTAATCAAGGACTGCAGACAGCTGGATGTCAGTGAGGGTCTGGGGAGGTGGTAAAAGTTCTTTGTCTTGGTCACTAAACTTTGGATGAGTAGGGTCATCCCTCATGACCTCGTCCCTCAGGTCATGATGGTCCTATAAATCTTTAACATAGCTCTGTTACTTGTGTGTATACTTTTCTTCTCTTGCCAGGAGTCAGTTTTGGGAAAGGAACGGTTATCTTTCTTCTGGCCTAGGTGCATGGCTAAGCAGAAGCTTTTAACCTAAAAGATATAACCAGAGAGGGTCAGAAGCAAAATGGACCTAGTTATATGAAGCCTCCCTTCCAAGTTACAGTGGGGCTCAGCTGGGACTGTCAACTGTAGCACCTACGCGTAGTCTCTCTGGGTTTCATTATAGCTTGGCATCTGGGTTCCAAGAGATGGCAGCCAAGAGCAAGCTTCTAAGACATTCCTAGACCAAAGCTGGATGTTCTTTCTTGACCTTGCCTCATAAAGTCACACAGCATAAAGACCCCAGACCTGGATAAAAAAAGAGGATCAAATAATTGTGTAGCCAAGTTTTAAAGTCACTCTATTGGGCTATGTCTGCTGGGGGGGGGCATATGTGGTGATGGCTCTGTGTCTAAGAGGGATAGGTTTCTCTTTTCCTTTTCCTCCCATTGCTGATTATTTTAATGCAGTTTCCTGAAATATGTCTCCCAGAGCAAAGTTCATTGAATTACATCTCCTTCACACTTCTGCAGATGCCTCTGGGGGGTAGAGTGGGCAAAGGAGCATTGTATTCAATGCCGTGGGAATAACCTGTTGTCTGGTCCCCACTGCAGGAGATTCTGATTGTCTATTCTTATTGCATTCTTCACTTTGTTTTTGTGTGTGTGTTTTGTTTGTTTGTTTGTTTTAGAGAGAGTCTCACTTTATCGCCCTCAGTAGAGTACCATGGCATCACAATTCACAGTAACCTCCAACTCCTGGGCTTAGTTGATTCTCTTGCCTCAGCCTCCCGAGTAGCTGGGACTACAGGCGCCTGCCACAACACCCGGCTATTTTTTGTTGCAGTTTGGCTGGGGCCGGGTTCAAACCCGCCACCCTTGGTATATGGGGTTGGCGCCCTACCCACTGAGCCACAGGCGCTGTGTGTGTGTGTGTGTGTGTGTTTGAGACAGAATCTCAAGCTGTCACCCTAGGTAAAGTGCAGTGACATCATAGCTCACAGCAACCTTAAACTCTTGCACTCAAGCGATTCTCTTGCCTCAGGTTTTCATTTTCAGTAGAGATGCTTTTGCTCAGTCTGATCTCAAACTTATGAGCTCAAGCAATCCACCCACCTCAGCCTCCCAGAGTGCTAGGATTACAGGCATGAGCCAGTGAGCCCTGCCTTCTTAGATTTTTTTTCTAATCATAGAATTAAGATTTTGAAATTTCTTTCAATAATGAACTCATTTGACCTAAGAAAGTCAAACTCAGGCTCAGCGCCCATAGTACGCTGAGCAGCCAGCCACAGCGCCAGCCACATGCACCGAGAGTGATGTGTTCAAACCTGGCCCAGGCCAGCTAAAACAACAATAACTGCAACAAAAAATAGCCTGGCATTGTGGTGGGCGCCAGTAGTCCCAGCTACTTGGGAGGCTGAGGCAAGAGAATCACTTAAGGCCAAGAGTTTGAGGTTGCAGTGAGCTGTGATGTCACTGCACTCTAACCAGGGCAACAGCTTGAGAGTCTCTTTCAAAAAAAAAAAAGAAAGAAAGAAAGAAAGCCAAAATCAGAATGAAGGCAAGACTTCTCCAAAGTGGTCCCGCCTGGAATTTATCTCCATCTATAATTGCATTTAAGTGAAAAATGATAACTTCCCCGAAGAGACGACTTCTGTTCCAGAAATTGGTGGTATCAGAACTAGCAGTCCAAGGCCACAGAAGTAGTTGTTCATTGGTCTCCCTCCCTAGAGAAGAGAAATTTCAAATCCAAGTTTTTTGGAAGGAAAAATTAATCAATTTGTAATGTGTATGTGTATATAAATATATTAGTATCTTTTACAAATTAATTATTTCCTAAGAACATAAAAATTACTACATATGACTTAATTAGAAGCAGAATAATTCACTGTACGTTAATTTGCCAAATGCATGCTTGCCAAAAATCAACTGGCCAAAAGACAATTTGCTAAGTGGCCAATTCACCAAATTACCAATTGACTGAAATCATGTTTCCTTCAAATATGTGTAAAGTTCTTTTTCGTTTTTTTTTTTTTTTTGAGACAGAATCTCATTTTGTCGCCCTCAGTAGAGTCCTGTGGTGTCATAGCTCACAGCAACCTCAGCTCTTGGGCCAGGGTGATTCTCTTGCCTCAGCCTCCCGACTACAGGTGCCCGCCACAATGCATGGCTATTTTTGTTGCAGTTGCCACTGCTGTTTTAGCTGGCCAGGTCCAGGTTTGAACCCATCACCCTTGGTATATGGAGCCAGTGCGCTACCCACTGAGCCACAGGCACCACCCTAAATATGTATAAAGTTCACAGCAATTCACATCAGTTGTATTATTCAGTCATAAGAGAGCTGGGGAAAGCTGGAACTTCCAAGTTCTTAGAGACTTCAGACTCTTCCTCTGCCTCAGTACCCTTTTTTCACCCGTTGTTGGCTCCTCCTCACCCTGTCCCCATGCCCTCTTCTCAAGGAGGACAGTCTAGGCCATACAATGTGGTGACCTCCAGCAACTTCCCTCTCCAGGTCCCCTCTGCTGGTCTTGTTCCCTGTCACTGCACTGCACGAGAGAGAGCTTGTGTGGAAACAAATGAAGATTTCTTAAAATGCTGCTGTGAAGAGGAAATGAAAGCCAGTACATTCAAACTTTGCATAAATCTACAAAGGCTATTAAAATCAGGCCATCTACATTAGTTTACCTATTGCCATATAACAAGTTACCCCAAAACTTAGTAGTTACAAGCAGTAAACGTTAATTATCTCATGCAGTTTTGTGGGTCAGGGATCTGGGAACAGTATAACTGAGTGGTTCTAGCTCAGGGTCTCTCCTGAGGTTGCAATCAAGATGTCAGCTGGGAATGCAATCTATTTTTTTTGTTGTTGCAGTTGTCATTGTTGTTTAGCTGGCCCAGGCTGGGTTTGAATCACCAGCCTTGATGTATGTGGCTGGTGCCCTAACCACTGGGACTGAGCTCACATTGTTAATTTTCTTTTTTTTTTTTTTTTTTGAGACAGAACCTCAAGCTATCCCCCTGGGTAGAGTGCTATGGCATCACAGCTCACAGCAACCTCCAACTCCTGGGCTCAAGAGAGTCTCCTGCC
>NW_003852597.1:762795-782967 GCF_000181295.1 Otolemur garnettii | reverse complement strand
TACTTGGGAGGCTGAGGCAGGAGACTCTCTTGAGCCCAGGAGTTGGAAGTTGCTGTGAGCTGTGATGCCATAGCACTCTACCCAGGGGGATAGCTTGAGGCTCTGTCTCAAAAAACAAAAAAAGTGCTTTTAAAATTGAGATTCACATAACATAAAATTAGCCATTTTAAAATGAACAATTCAGGCTGGGCACGGTGGCTCATGCCTATAATCCTAGTAATTTGGGAGGTCCCAGGCAGGTGGTTTGCTTGAGCTCAGGAATTCAAGACCGTCTTGAACAACATCAAGACCCCCATCTCTACTAAAAATAGAGAAATTAGCCAGGTGTTGTGGCGGGCACCTATAGTCCCAGCTACTTAGGAGGCTGAGGCAGGAGGTTGCTGTAAGCTACGATGATGCCTGGGCATTTTAGCCCCAAGCAACAGCGTGAGACTTCATCTCAAAATTTTTGAAAAAGAAACAATTTAGTGGCATTAGTATATATTCACAATGTGGGGAAAAAAAAACACGGCAGCACCCATAGCTCAGTGGGTAGGGCACTGGCCACATACACCGAGTCTGGTGCATTCAAACCCAACCCAGGCCAGCTAAACAACAACTGCAACAAAAAAATAGCTGGGTATTGTGGCAGGCGCCTGAAGTCCCAGCTACTCAGGAGGCTGAGGCAAGAGAATCACCTAAGCCCAAGAGTTTGAGGTTACTGTGAGCTGTGACATTACAGTACTCTACCGAGGGCAACATAGTCAAACTCTGTCTCAAAATTAAAAAAAAAAAACCTAAGGACAGAAAAATCACTAATTTTATGGTAAGCCATATTTTAAATTGTTTCCTTAGCTTCGTGTCCTTCACAGGGTTAAGCAGGGCTACTAGCTCTCCAGTTTTAAGCTGGGTTTTTTTGCCTCACAGAGCCTTATACCTTTGTTTTGCTCTTCTCAGCTGACCTGAGCCGCAGCTTCACTCTTCCTGCTGTGTGAGAGGCCACTTGTCCTGTGTGACTTCACCAACAACAGTCACAAGGCTCTGACACTAGAGGAGACTTTCCCATAATCATCTGCTGGGTGGACTCGGCACCTGGCTCAAGCGGCTAAGGCACCAGCCACATACACCTGAGCTAACAGGTGAGCTGGCAGGTTCGAATCCAGCCAAACAACAATGACGGCTGCAACCAAAAAATAGCCAGGTGTTGTGGCAGCTGCCTGTTGCCCCAGCTACTTGGGAGGCAGAGGCAGGAAAATCACTTGAGCCCCGGAGTTGGAGGTTGCTGTGAGCTGTGATGCCATGGTACTCTACCCAGGGCAACAGCTTGAGGCTCTGTCTCAAAAAAAAAAAAAATCTGCTGGGTGTTTTTAAAAGAAGCACTACTTTCCCAAAATGATATGAACACTCCACTGTGACACTTTATTCAACATTTATATAATGTTTACAATACAGTCCTCCAGGGAGGTTAAGTGGAAAATCTTGGGGAAAAATTTTATTTCTAATGTGCCTGGCCCTCAAAACTTCTGTCTCCTGCCCTTGCCTGTTTCAGCCTTCACTTGGGGGACAGTGGTGGTTGATTCAGAAATCTCAGGAATAGTTCAGAACACCAGCACAGGGCTGGTTGGACTGGGTAAAACTTAGATACCAGTGGAAGACACATCATAGTATTTCCTCCCCTCTCCTCCCCTTCCCTCCCCTCTCCTTTTCTTAGCAAAGGCAAAACCATAGTAATTTTTTTTTTTTTTTTTGGAGACAGAGCCTCAAGCTGTCCCCCTGGGTAGAGTGCCATGGCTTCACTGCTCACAGCAACCTCCAACTCCTGGGCTCAAGCGAGTCTCCTGCCTCAGCCTCCCAAGTAGCTGGGACCACAGGCGCCTACCACAACGCCTGGCTATATTTTGGTTGCAGCCATCATTGTTGTTTGGCTGGATTCGAACCTGCCACCTTAGGTGTATGTGGCTGCCGCCTTAGCCACTTGAGCCACAGGCGCCGAGCCACCATAGTAATTCTTGATGCAGAAACACATATATCGCCATAGCATATAATATTACTTTGTTGCGTGGCTTTAAAAAATAGTGCATAAAATATATTTTTTAATGTTTCAACATTAGGCTTTGAACAGATAAGGTGAAAGTTAACAGGATGTACAGGTATCAGAAGCAGGTGTAAGTGGTCAGGAAGATGCCTGACGCTGGTCTCTTCCTCCCAACAGCGCAACGTATCAAACGTAACACAGAGGCGCCCTGCTGGGAAAAAAGAAAACCGCGGCGTGAAAGCGCACTTCTCACATGTGGCCAGTAGGTGGCAGTCTTGTCTGGAGTGCAGGGAGTGAACGGGGACGCAGGCTTTCCAAGACTCTAGGAGCAAAGAATTAGAAAACAAACTTGGGAAAGCCTTGGAAATGCCTGCGAGAAATAGGCACAGTTCCCAGTGGTGCCATTTCTTTATTTTATTTTATTTATTTATTTTTGAGAAAGTCTCACTATGTCGCCCTCAGTAGAGTGCTGTAGCGTCACAGCTCACAGCAACCTCAAACTTGGGCATAAGCGATTCTCTTGCCTCAGCCTCCCTAGTTGCTGGGAATACAGGTGCTCGTGACAACATCCGGCTATTTTTTTGTTGCAGTTGTCATTGTTGTTTAGCTGTCCCAGGCTGGGTGTATGTGCATTTCTAAGGCTCCTGCTGCTAAAGTAGTACTAAGCCTGCAGCTCCAAGCTGTCTCTTGTTCACTGTGATTCTCTGGGCAAGTCATTTGTTTTCAGTTTCTTCATCTATTCAATGTGGTGATCCAACAGGTGATCATCAAGGTTTTTTTTTTTTAATGTTTCTGACAGGTTGTAGATTCTATAATTTGACATAGTGAGACTCTGTCTCAAATAAAATAAAATAACTATCCGGCCATCATGGTGTATGGCTATTGTCCTCGCTACTCAGGAGGCTGAGGCGAGAAGATTGCTTCAGCCCAGGAGTTTGTGATTGCTGTCAGTTATAACACCACAGCACTCCAGCCAGGGCAACAGAATGAGACTCTATCTCAAAAAAAAAAAAAAAAATTCAAATCTATTCCCTCTTCATTCATCCTCCACTGCTGGACTTCAGGTCTTCATATTTCTCATTGCCCTCTAAACCGGCCTCCAGCGCTCCAGTGTGATGCCCACACACAGTCTGTTTCCCTAGTCCACCAGCAGAGGGAAGGAAATAGAACTGAAGAACATGGGCTTTGGAATCAGTCATTCTTTTTAGCTGTTTGATCCTGGGCAAGCTACTCAACCCTGTAAGTCTTAGTTTTCTCTGAAATGTAAGATGAGAAAACGCCTGCTGTCTGGGGTTGCTGGGTGCTGTGAAGCCCTTCAGAAGCTGGGGCTGTCCTCCCTCTACAGGCTCAGTGCTGCGCCCATGACCCAACACCAGATGTCCCAGCCAGACAGCCCCTGCTTGCCTGGCCATAAATGTGACATGGCACTTCCCACATTCTATGTTTCAGCCCCTCCCTTTTCTCAATGGCTTTGCCAAGTCAAGTGTCACCTTCCCCAAGAAAGCCTTCTCCTGATTCTCTGTACCCCACTCCCTCAACTCCACACCCAGGCTGGCTTCCTTTGTGCTCTCATGGCCCTTATAACACTATATCATAAATGTCAGTTTCCTTTTGGTGTCCAATTAGATTGTGATGTCCCTAAGGTCACTGACTGTATCTTAGACCTCTTCAGAGCCCAGGTACAGAGAAGATGCCCAGGAATTCTTTTGTTGGATAAATGAATGAATCAATGAATAAATCAGCAATTATTTAAATTTAGAACAGTTGGGCATTAATAGAACCACAACCTTGACCAGGCCCAGTGGCTAATGCATGTAATTTTATAGCACTCTGGGAGGCCAAGGCAAGTGAGTTGCTTGAACTCAAGAGTTTGAGAACACCTTGAGTAAAAGCGAGACCCCGTCTCTACTAAAACTAGAAAAACTAGACTTGACGCCTGTGGCTCAAGTGGCTAAGGCACAAGCCACATACACCTAAGGTGACGGGTTCAAATCCAGCCTGGGCCTGCCAAAAAAAAAAACAATAGCAGCTGCAACCAAAAAAATAGCCAGGCGTTGTGGTGGGTGCCTGTGGTCGCAGCTACTTGGGAGGCTGAGGCAGGAGACTCACTTGAGCCCAGGATTTGGAGGTTGCTATGAGCTTTGATGCCACAGCACTCTACCCAGGGGGACAGCTTGAGGCTCTGTCTCAAAAAATAAATAAATAAATAAAACTAGAAAAACTAGCTGGGTATAGTGTTGGGCACCTATAGTTCCAGCTACTCAGGAGGCTGAGGCAAGAGGATTTCTCAAGCCCGAGACTTTGAGGTTGCTGGGAGCTATGATGCCACAACACTCTACCCAGGGGCACAAATTAATTTAGTTTAATTAAAAAAAAAACCACAAGCTGGCTCTGCGCCTATAGCTCAACAGCTAGGGCGCCAGCCACATACACCAGAGCTGGCAGGTTCGAATCTAGCCTGGGCCTGCCAAACAATAGTGACAACTATAACCAAAAAATATCCAGGCATTGTAGCAGATGCCTGTAGTCCCAGCTACTTGGCGAGGCTGAGGCAAGAGAATCACTTAAGCCCAAGAGTTTGAGGTTGCTGTGAGCTATGATGCCATAGCGCTCCACTGAGTGTGACATGCTGAGACTTTGTCTAAAAAAAAAAAAAAAAGAACTACAAGCTTTAGGGCAAAGCTAACCAAAATCATAGTCTCTTGTCGCTCCTTGCTTTCTGACTGAATCTGCTGGGCTCACTACCTAGTGGGACATCTCAAGAGTTGTAACTGCCTATGGGTCTTGTGGAGACATTGGGTAGGGACTAGCACTTTTGCTTTGGATGTAAACAGTGACAGCTGTGAATTTTAAAACTTAATCAAACATGATTCATTGGATAAACCTTCACTTTTCCAAGGAGTTATAAGTGTGCAGATGCATAATTAATAAAATATCAAGCTCTTAATTTAAAGTGAATAGACAGAACTGGATATTCTTCTCTTGGATTACTTGGTCCTATGTGGCTAGAAAATGGTATTTGTAGTCAGGGAAATTTCATAAAGAAATATTACGGCTTGGCGCCTGTGGCTCAAGCGGCTAAGGCGCCAGCCACATACACCTAAGGTGGGGGGTTCAAATCCAGCCTGGACCCACCAAACAACAATAATGGCTGCAACCAAAAAATAGCCGGGCGTTGTGGCGGGCGCCTGTGGTCCCAGCTACTTGGGAGGCTGAGGCAGGAGACTCTCTTGAGCCCAGGAGTTGGAGGTTGCTCTGAGCAGTGAAGCTATAGCACTCTACCCAGGGTGACAGCTTGAGGCTCTGTCTCAAAAAAAAAAAAAAAAAGAAATATTACCCATTCATTTCTACCCTAAATGTCTGCCAAGTCATGTCTTGCTACAGGAAGAGCTCTCCTAGGTTTAGGACGTCCTGGCACAAGGTGCCACCAGCTTGTGCCCAGGAAGAGCCCAGCTGCTAAAGAGAGATGTGCTGCCACTGACAAAGCCAAGCAGTGTCAGAGACAAGGAGGAGCCAAACCACTTGGGCCCAAAAGGGAAGGAAGATTTTTGTAACCGAAGAATAGCAGAACAAGTCAAAGAAACTTGGGGGTTTCAAGCACTAGCTAGTATAGGCAGCCAGAAATATCTAGAGGCTGCAGATTTATCCAGATGAGAATGTCTGGGGGAGACAACAGGGTTTTGGGGTTCTTTTCACCTTCCCAGGACTGGACTCTTGCCCTGCACAATGTCACTGGATTTGTGATTCCCAATTAGCACATCTGTGAGGGGTGGGCAGCTGGGATGGCAAGGGCTGATCTGGAAGACCTGCACAGGAGGAGCAGACAGAAGCAGTGGCTGGAGGGTCATAGGGAGCATCTCTGAATGAAGCAGCTGTTTTTGAGTCAGGAAGGCACACAGAGGAAAGGGCCTACCTCAGAGTCTGTCCCCAGAGTGCCCACAAGCACTGGAAGGGCAAACACAGGGTATCCTTGAAGATCTTCACCTAGGGGTAAATCAGGATGAGACAAAACTGGCGTTGTGTAGAGCTTCAGGACCAGGCCCTCTGGTGTGCCCCATGGCTCTGGAATCTGAGGGGAGGGGATGGTAGGAGGCCCCCAGGATCTGGCACAAGAGCACTTTGGAGGCGGTAGGCTGGCTGTCTATGGGTAGCCTTTCTGTGCCTTGCCTTAGATCGGTGGTTCTCAACCTTCCTAATGCTGCGGCCCTTTAATACAGTTCCTGTGGGCTCGGCGCCTGTGGCTCAAGTGACTAAGGCACCAGCCACATACACCTAAGGTGCTGGGTTCGAATCCAGCCCAGACCCGCCAAACAACAATGATGGCTGCAACCAACAGCAACAAAAAAAAACAGCCAGGCGTTGTGGTGGGCGCCTGTGTGGCTACCTGGGAGGCGGAGGCAGGAGACTTGTTTGAGCCCAGGAGTTGGAGGTTGCTGTGAGCTGTGATACTACAGCATTCTACCCAGGGGGACAGCTTGAGGGTCTGTCTCAAAAAAAAAAAAAAAATACAGTTCCTGTGGGTTGAGAACTGTTGCCTTAGATGGACTCACCAACCAGAATGAGTTCTCTCCCTCCTGCTAAATAAAGGGCACTCTGAGGCCTGGCATAGAGAAGTCCACTGTCCCACCCTGTGACGATGTTTATAGCAGACGGTTTCAACAACAAGAGTTGTTGAAAGTGGCGTGTACAAAACAGGAGAGGCTGCTGTCTCTTTCCCCGGCCTCTTCCTTCCAGACCACTGCTCAATGACAGTTTTCTGATAAGATTATAAATCACCAGCACATGTTCACGTTCAGGCAGCCTGTGTTTGTTTGGAGCAGTGAATTTCCCAAGAGTTGAAAGCAATCTCTTGTGAATACCTGTCCTGTGTGTTCTGAGAATCCACACAGTCCTCTTCACTGGCCCCTTCACCAGGCGCCCTGTGTCTCCATGGTGAGGAAGGGCCACACCCTTCACTTTCCATAGTGCCTGGCTCATATGAAGTGAGCATCCATGGAGTTTCATCCACTTCTGGGCTGACCAAGAAGTATGAGGTACTATCTTCAAAGAGTTGTCTCAAAGTTGGCTCCAGAAAATGGTGGGGGTGGGGTGGAGCCAGGCTGCAGTGGTTCCGGCTTGTAGCCTGCGGAAGATTCAGACCAGAATGGCTGTGTGGCTCAGGGTGGATGAGAGCCACAGTGGCCAGAGCAGAGCCTCTTGGAGTCATCTACCACTAGGCTGGCACTTTCCAAGCATGGTCCTAAATTACCTTACCAAAGTGACCTTTAACCTATAGGAATACAAGATCCAGTCCATTCTTTTCAACACTTAAGGAGCATGCGTTGTGTACTCAGAATTGTTTGAGGCTTGGGGTAGAGATGTGTCAACTATGTTCACTGGAGTTCATACACTAGTGAAGAGACAGGTTATTACTGATGGTACCAACATTCTGCGTCAAGAGAACAGTGCGATGGGGTCAGAGACACAGAAAATCTACTCCTGAGTAGAACATGGAGGCAGCAGGAGAACGGGCCAGAGACAGCTCCCTGAAAGTTAATTTCTAAACTGAATCTAGAAGAATGAATAGCAATACCCAGGTGAAGAAGGAAACCTCAAGTCTTTGAAGGTGGACAAAGATCGTGTGGAATTATTAGTGCCTAATAGAAACAAATGAAAAATATTTCTGAAAGTATCTTCATCCTAGCTCTCAAGTTTTTCCTACAATGTCTAATAGACAAAAAGAAGAAAAAAGGTATGAGGCAGTAAAGAGACAACGGAGGTCAGGCGCAGTGGCTCGTGCCTATAATCATTGTACTCTGGGAGGCCGGGCAAGAGGATTCCTCAAGTTCAGGAGTTCAAGACCAGCCTGAGCAAGAGTGAGACCCTCAATTCTACTAAAAATAGAAAAATTAGCCAAGTTTCATGGTGGGCACCTGTCATTCCAGCTACTTAGGAGGTTGAGACAGAAGGACTCCTCGAGCCCACATTTTGGGGTTGCTGTGAGCTAGGCTGACGCTACAACACTCCAAGACTCTAGTGTGGGCAACAGAGTAAAGAAGAAAGCTGAGTGACTAAACAAGATGTAGCCAATCTACTAAAAATAACAAAATCAATTTAGTTCTAGTTTTATACAAGCAAAATTATAAAAGATATAAAGAGAAATTAGAGTAGTAATTGGGTCGTACTGATACCCTGGGTACCCTAAGAAAAATCACAGTGACCCTAAGATAAATCATCGTGATGACCAGGCGCCTAGCACTCTGTGAGGCCAAGGCGGGTGGATTGCCTGAGCTCACAGGTTCAAGACCAGCCTGAGTTAGAGCAAGATCTATCTCTAAAGATAGACAGGCTTTGTGGCAGGTGCCTATAGTCCCAGCTATGTGGGAGGCTGAGGCAAGAGAATTGCTTGAGCCCAGGAGTTTGAGGTTGCTGTTATGCCATGGCACTCTACCAAGGGCAAGAAAGTGAGATTGTGCCTCAGAAAAAAAGAAAAGAAAAGAAAAGAAAAAGCATAGTGACTATAAATGATCAGCATTATGGGGGGAAAACATTTTCTTCCTCCCAGCTCAGTGCCTGTAGCTCAGCGGCTAGGGAGCCAGCCACATACACTGGAGCTGGTGGGTTCAAAACCAGCCCGGGCCTCCTGAACAAACAATGACAACTACAACCAAAAAATAGCCGGGCATTGTGGCAGGCACCTATAGTCCCAGCTACTTCGGAGGCTGAGACAAGAGAATAACTTAAGCCCAAGAGTTTGAGGTTGCTGTGAGCTGTGATGCCACAGCATTCTACTCTGTCTCAAAAAAAAAAAAAAAATTGGGGCGGCACTCAAATGAGTAGGGCGCTGGCCCCATGTGCCAGAGAGGTGGTGAGTTCAAACCTAGCCCTGAACAAAACTTTCCCTTTACCCATCTTAGGTCATTGCCTGGGGCCCTGCAAATTAGACAGACAAAAGATTAACAAGAGAAAAATAAATTTATTAATTAGTATATCATGAATACACCCTGAAGTATTCAGGGATAAGCAACTCAAAGGGGTGGTTAAAACTTGGGGTTACACAGTATCTTAACAAAAGAACAATAAATTTTGTAGAGAAGTGACAAGACAAAGGAAAAGAACTTTGAGCTTCAAGGGTAGCGAATTGTGGGAAAACAAATAAATGAGGAAACTGATAGTAGATAAGGCTAGTTAGTAAGGTTTGTTTGTGTAGACTCTCCAGTGATAAGGTTTAATCTACTTCCTTGTATTGGAAGGGGATGGAGGAGACATCTTTACAAAGAGAACAAGGGTCTGTTTTTAGGTACATGGGGAAGGGCAGAGAGCTCATCCTATGTCTTTCTGTTTGTTTGTTTGTTTGTTTTTCCAATTGCTTTCAGCTCAAAATAATCTTCTTTTTTTTTTTTTTGAGACGGAGTCTCAAGCTATCCTCCTGGGTAGAGTGCCATGGCATCACGCTCACAGCAACCTCCAACTCCTGGGCTCAAGAGAGTCTCCTGCCTCAGCCTCCCAAGTAGCTGGGACTACAGGCGCCTGCCACAGTGCCCGGCCATTTTTTGGTTGCAGCCATCATTGCTGTTTGGTGGGCCCGGGCTGGGGATTCGAACCCGCCACCTTAGGTGTATGTGGCTGGCGCCTTAGCCGCTTGAGCCACAGACGCCGAGCCTCAAAATAATCTTCATACCAGAGTGGCATATTTATTTGGAGTAGCACTACTCTGAACCCTTCAGCCTCCAAATCTAGTACTCAGGGAAAGCTGAGCAAAATTAATTAAGATTGACAATTCCCAAAGACAATGTCAATACTCTTGCAATTCTAGGAGGGGGAAATATGCCTATTCAATGCCCTGTAGAAATTCAAATTAGATTTCTCTCCCAGAAGTTTAAGTGATTTACCTGGAATGTAATTTTTGTTGGAATGCAAGCTGAACCCCATCTTTCCTGGACCTGGAGCTGCTATTACAGCTCAATCTATGGAGCCAGAAGCACCATGCTCACCTCCTTCTGCCCTTCCCAACCTACCCCTCACTCCCTTATCCTGCTCCCAGAAAGTCAGGGTCTGAGGAATCTGAAAGTTGGCTTTTTCCCTCCTTCTAGTGTTTAGTTCTGGCCAAACCAACAATCCAAGTGAGGGAGGAAGCATTTTTTTCTTTGATTCTTGCTCTCTTATTCTTTCTTTCTCTTTCTCCTCTCTATTTCTCACTCTCTCTCTTTTTTATTTCTTTTAAACAAAGTCTCACTCTGTTACCTCGGCTGCAATGCAGTGGCCTTACAACCTCAAATTCCAGAGAGCTTATCTTGCCTCAGCCTCCCAAGTAAACTGGAACTACAGCTGCACTCCACCATGCCCAGCCAATTGTTCTATTTTTTTAAAGGGACAGGGTCTCACCCTTACATATGCTGGTCTCAAATTCCTAACCTCAAATGATCCTCCTGCCTCAGCCTCCCAGAGCACTAGTATTATAGGTGCGAGCCACCATACTAGGCCTTTCTCTTTTCTGTCTTTCTTTTTTTTAAAAAAAGCATGTCTTTAACTGATAACAGAATCTTCACTGTACTTCTCAAACTTTTATATAGAAGGGAATGGTCTAGGCAGCACCTATAGTTCAGTGGGTAGGGCATCGGCCACATACACTGAAGCTGACAGATTCAAACTCGGCCCAGGCCAGCTAAACAGCAAAGACAACTGCAACAACAACAAAAAATAGCCAGGCCTTGTGGCGGGCACCTATAGTCCCAGCTACTCCAGAGGCTGAGGCAAGAGAATCACTTAAGCCCAAGAGTTGGAGGTTGCTTTGAGCTGTGACTCCACAGCACTCTAGTGAGGGCAACATAGTGAGACTCTGTCTCAAAAAAAGGGAAGGCAATGGTTTAGAAGTTTGCAGGTATAGTAGATGCCAAGTCAAAATATTTTTAAAAGTCTGCTTCCTTAATTATATTTCTTTTTTTTGGAGACAGAATCTCCCTTTTCTCCCTTGGTAGGGTGTGTGGCATCATAGCTCACAGCAACCTCAAACTTTTGGGCTCAAGCAATCCTCTTGCCTCAACCTCCTATCACAACACCTGGCTAGTTTTAGAGACAGGGTCTTACTCTTATTCAGGCTGGTCTCAAACTCCTGAGTTTAGGTAATCCACCCACCTTGGCCTTCAAGAGTGTTAGGATTACACGCATAAGCCACCATGCCTAGCCCTAATATTATATTTCTTGATGTAGTCAGGTGTTTTTTGTTTGTTTGTTTGTTTTGGGGGGGTTGAGACAGAGTGTCCCTTTTCACCTTTGGCAGAGTGCCATCGGGTCATAGCTCACAGCAACCTCAAAGTCCTGGGCTTAAGCAATTCTCTTGCCTCAGCCCCCAAATTAGCTGAGACTATGGGCACCCACCACAATGCTCTGGCTCAGGCAGGTCTCAAACCTGTGAGCTCAGACAATCCACCCACTTCAGCCTCCCAAGTGCTGGGATTACAGGCGTGAACCACCATGCCCAGCACTCTTATTCTAAAAGTTATTTTCCAAAATCTCATAAAGTGGGCAGCGCCTGTGGTTCAGTGGGTAGGGCGCTGGCCCCATATATCAAGGGTGGCAGGTTCAAACCCGGCCCCAGCCAAACTGCAACAAAAAAATAGCCGGATGCCTGTAGTCCCAGCTACTTGAGAGGCTGAGGCAAGAGAATCGCCTAAGCCCAGGACTTGGAGGCTGCTGTGAGCTATAAAGCCATGGCACTCTACTGAGGGCGATAAAGTGAGACTCTTAAAAAAGAAAAAATCTCATAAAACAGATGCTACAGGGAATGCCTAGTGGTTAAGAGAGAATTTGGAATGCTCAGGTTCAAATCTTACCTCTCTGTACTTCAGTTTTTCTTCTATAAAATGAAAATAACATATACACCTAACACGTTGTGAAGATCAAATTAGATAATGTTGTAGTGATTGAATAGTCCCTTGCAGAGTTAATGTTCACTTTTATTTAACGAATTAAGGAGAATAATAGATGTTAAACAGTTATCCAAATATACTTTTCTAGTCTCAACTGTCCATTCACCATCACCTCAAATTCAACATGACTAATGTAATCCCACCTTATACATCCCTGTCCATCCCCCCTCCCCCATCTGCCCAATCCTGACTTTTCAACTCAAGGAGCTGACATCTTCTGTCACAGGTAGAAAAGATCAGGGTAAGCTGGCCAAGGTGGCTCATGCCTGTAATCCTAGCACTCTGGGAGCCCAAGGCAGGTAGATTACTTGAGCTCTGGGAGTTTGAGAACAGCCTGAGAAAGAGTGAGACCCTAGCTCTACTACAAATAGAAAAATTAGCAAGGTGTCCTGGCAAGTGCCTGTAGTCCAGCTACAGGGGAAGCTGAGGCAAGAGTATTACTTGAGCCCATGAGTTTTTGTTTGTTTGAGACAGAATCTCACTATGTTGCCCTCAGTAGAGTGCTGTGGCAGCCTCCAGCTCTTGGGCTTAGGTGATTCTCTTGCCTCAGCCTCTGGAGTAGCTGAGACTACAGGTGCCTGTCACAACACCCAGCTATTTTTTGTTGCAGTTTGGCTGTGGCCAGGTTCAAACTCGCCACCCTCAGTATATGGGGCAGGCACCCTACTCACTGAACCACAGGCACCGCCCCCAGAGCCCATGAGTTTGAGATTGCTGTGGGCTAGGTTGATGCCACCACACTCTACCCAGGGCGGAAGAGAGAGACTCTGTCTCAAAAAAAAAAAAGTTGCTTGAAAGAACTAATTTCCAAACACCCAGTGTGGTGCCAGTACAGAGCAGAAAGGCTGAGTCAACACTGGAATGAATGAACAACTAGACTTAAGTATTTACAGAAAAGCCTTGCGAAAATTCCCTCAATAAATTCTAGTCCCCTCCTCCTTCCTTTTTTTTTTTTTTTTTTGAGACAGAGCCTCAAGCTGTCTCCCTGGGTAGAGTGCTGTGAAATCACGGCTCACAACAACCTCCAACTCCTAGGCTCAAGCGATGATCCTGCCTCCACCTCCCAAGTAGCTGGGACTACAAGTGCCTGCAGGCGCTTGCCACAAGGCCTGGCTACTTTTTGGTTGCAGCCATCATTGTTGTTTGCTGGGCCGGGCTGGATTCGAACCCGCCAGCTCAGGTGTATGTGGCTGGCGCCTTAGCGGCTTGAGCCACAGGCGTAGGGTGACTGGACATCCCGCTTTTGAACAATTGGTCCCACATTCCACAGCATTTTTAAAAAGTTCCGATTTTTGGAAAGAATGCACGAATGGGCAGAACAGGAAGGGAATATATGGTTTTCAGCTGCCATGTGGCTATTTCGCCAGAATATGAGTTTTATATTATTTCTGTTAATTTTATAATGTTAAACTGTAATAACAAATAATTGTTGAGAAGTGATTATCAAGAACTGCTTATCAAAGTTTAAATTGTTGTCAGGCCCTGCCCTGCGGCCCCCCCTCCCCCGCCCACGTTGTCCCGCTTTACAAATGTTAAAATCTGGTCACCCTACACAGGCGCCAAGCCCCCCTGCCCTCCTTCCTAACCAAATCTTTCTCTCCTTTTGCTTGCACAACTTCCTAGCTGTGCACCTTAGACAAAGAGCTTCACCTTTCTGAACCTAATGTCGCAAATGTAAAATGGGGAAGCCAACCTCATTTGGTCTTGGTGAGCTCCAGAGGGATACTTAGCACAGCGCCTCACCTAGGCACAGAAGGGCTCCATACTGCTTAGCGAGAAAGAGCTCTCAGCAGTCGCTAGCCGCCAACATCGCTGCTTCGTGGCTTCTCACTTCCTGCCTCACATCCGCACCCACTTGCTCTGTCTCCCTCTCACCCTGCATCTTTCTCCATCCTGTCTCCTATTATTGTATTTATTTATTATCATTACCATACAATTACTACAAACAGGGTCTCCCTCTGTCGCCCAGACTAGAGTGCAGCAGCCTCATCACAGCTCACTGCAGCCTCAAACTCCTGGCATCAAGTGATCTGCCTACTGGGCTCCCAAAGCCCTGGGATTATAGGAGTGAACCACCATGCCAGACCCTGTCTCTCTTTAAAAACCCGGACCTTCAGGCTGGAGTGCAGTGGCTCACCCTGTTATCCTAGCACTGTGAGAGGCCTAGGTGGGTGGATTGCTTGAGCTCAAGAGTTCGAGACCAGCCTGAGCAAAACGTGAGAACCCTATCTCTACTAAAAATAGAAAAACTAAGGCAAGAAGATCGCTTGAGTCCAAGAGTTGGAGGTTGCTGTGAGCTATGACACTAAGGCACTCAACCCAGGGTGACAGCTTTAGACTCTGTCTCAAAAAAAGAAAAAGAAAAAAAAGGAAAAGAAAAGAAAAGAAACAACCCAGTCCTTCAGGCTGGGTGCAGTGGCTCACGCCTGTAATCCTAGCACTCTGGGAGACCCGCGTGGGTGGACTGCCTAAGTTCAGAAGTTCGAGACCAGCCTGAGTTGGAGTGAGACCCCATCTCTAAAAATAGACGGGCGCTGTGGGGGGAGGGCGGCTATAGTCCCAGCTACTTAGGAGGCTGAGGCAAGAGAATCACTTAATCCCAGGAGTTGGAGGTTGCTGTGAGCTGTGATGCCACACACCCTTCCGAGGGTGAAAAGAGAGACTTTGTCTCCCCCCCCAAAAAAAAGTCCTTCCCTCCTCCATGAAACCTGGATTCTTCCAAGCCAAAGCAGTCACCTCGGTGGGCCCTCTCAGCCTTCCTCTCTGACATCTCTGGGGCACCTCGATGGGGGGCTCACCATCCCTTATTCCTCTGCCCCTTCTGTCCCCTCCTCCTCTTCAACCGAGGTGTGTCGCCTTCTCAGCTTCTCCTCTGCCTTGGAGAGTGCTGGGTAGAACAGATGCTAGGAAGGGTCGGTGAAGAGGACAATGTGAAGATAAGGGACTTGGTTCAGGGGCTCTCAGCTTCCGTGGAGGTAGCGCCTCAGGCGTCTCTGCCCTTCCCCAGCCATTGAGCTGATCAAGGACCTGGTCTACTATGACGACGTGCGCCTGAAGCTGCTCAAGGGCCTCGTGGAGCTGCTGATACCGTCGGTCAAGGAGACATCCAAACTGCAGCCGAAGATCCTCACTGGTACGGCCCTGCTCAGACGGGGCTGCCCGGGCAGCGGAGTGGGACTTCCTGCCTCACTGCCGCTCCTTGCCCCTCAGATTCCTCAGTTCTCCAGCTCGCCGCACATCTGCCCGTGTTCTTGCAGCAGGCCTCGGCCGCCAAGGCCATCGGGTAAGCGGGTAGCGGGTAGGGGGCGGGGGGGTCTGCAGCAGCCAGGCTTGACCCCAGGAGTCGCCACAAACCGAACTGCCTTCCCCCTTCCTACCCTCCCCCCAATCCCCGCTGCCAGGATTCTGGCACACAACGACTTGAGCGTCGCGGAGGAGCTGCTGCACCTGCGCGTGGTGCACGGCTTGATGACCGCCATGGGCAACATGGACCACAGCAACAGCCAGCGGCTCGCCAGCATCACGCTGGAGGTGCGCGCCGCGGGCCGGGGCCGAGCGGAGGTGCGTGCGCGGCGGGGCGGGGCGGGGCGGGGCTGGCAGACACAGTCACTCAGCGCCTCCGGCCCGCCCCCCTCAGTACTTTGTACAGATGTTCCCGGTGGTCGAAGAGCACGTGCGCAAGTCCATGGGGGAGGAACTCTACCAGCTCTTCCTTGTAAGTGCCACCCCCACCCCGCCGCAAACGCAGTTTGGTGCCCCCGCTCCCCGCCCGGTGCACGCTCACCAGGGAATGGACCTGGCCACAGCTACGGGTGGAGGGACTGCCCTGGCCTGGGCTCTTCCTCTTCCCTTTCCTGTCCTTTCAGTTGGCTGGGAGCCAACCCCCTATCCACACTCCCACTCCCAACCCAACTCCCTACCCCCCAGCATCCCTCTGTCCACACCCAACTCCAAGTCCCGACTGCCCCTACACCCTAGCCAGGTCCCCTTGCTCCTGTCCTCAGAGCAAGCCTGAAGACTTGTACACGAAAATAGACAGCATTCAGGCGGACATCTTGGCGGCCAATAAAGTCAATGTTACGAAAGGTGAATGCGGAAGGAGGGGAGCTGGGGCACAGGTGCAGCCGGCACCTGGCTGGTGCTAGCTGTTCCTGTTCACAGCATTGTACCCCTACAGCAGAGCCTACAGCGACTTGACCTCTGCGTTTGACCGCCGCGGAGATGATCAGATGGCCTACCTCACACTTTACCAGAAGAAAGATGAGGAATCAAAGGAATAACAGCCCTCGAAGCAAACCAGGAAAGCCAGGCAGGAAGCCTGGGGCAGGAGCTTAGTGAGAGCTCAGGGGATTCTACTTGGCCTTAGGTGGGAGGTTGAGGTTTAGGCACACCAGTGAGGAAGGGAGAGCTGCTGGCTCAATAAACAGTCTTGATAGCTATCTGTTCTGTACCTGTGTGAACGGGAAAGGGAGATCAAATGAGAGCTATAATGACAGATCAGGGTGCCTGTGCTCTGCTGGTTAAAAAGCAAGTCCCAAGTCTGATGAGTTTCAGCTACTCTAGATATTGAGGCCAAGAATTGCTTGATCCCAGGAGTTCAAGGCATCTGGGAGGCTGAGGTGGGACTAGCCCTTGAGCTTAGGAGTTTGAGACCAGCACAAGCAAACCAACCCCATCTCTACTAAAAGTAGAAAAATTAGGCCCTGTGTGGTGGCTCACACCTGTAATCCTAGCACTCTGGAAGGGTGGATTGCTTGAGCTCAAGAGTTCAAGACCAGCCTGAGCAAATTCGAGACCTGGTCTCTACTAAAAATAGAAAAACTAAAAAAAAAAAAAAAATAGAAAAAATGAGGCAAAGAGGATCTCTTGAGCCCAAGACTTGGACAGTGCTGTGAGCTATGATGCCATGGCACTCTACCTAAGGCAACAGCTTAAGACTGTCTCAAAAAAAAAAAAAAAAGTTCAAGACCAGCCTGAGCTCTACTAAAAATAAAAAAACTAACTGGTGTTGTGGTGGGTGCCTGTAGTCCCAGCTACACAGGAGACTGAGGCAAGAGGATCTCTTGAGCCTAAGAGACTAAGGTTGCTTTGAGCTATGATGATGCCACCGCACTCAGAGTGACAGAGTGAGACTCTGTTTCGAAACAAAGAAAAAACAATTAGCAATTGTGGGTACCTATAGTTCCAGCTATTCAGGTGGCTGAGCCAGGAGGGTTGCTTGAAACCTAGGAATTTGACATTGCAGGGAGCTAGGTTGATGCCACAGCACTCTAGCCTGAGTAAAAGAGTGAGAAAAAAATAAAATAAAAATGAAAAAACAGGTCTGGGCAGCACCTGTGGCTCAGTGGGTAGGGCGCCAGCCCCATATACTGAGAGTGGCAGGTTCGAACTCAGCCCTGGCCAAACTGCAAACAAAACATAGCCAGGTATTGTGGCAGGCACCTGTAGCCCCAGCTACTTGGGAGGCTGAGGCAAGAGAATTGCTAAAGCCCAGGAGCTGGAGGTTGCTGTGAGCTGTGATGTCATGGCATTCTACCGAGGATGATAAAGTGAAATTCTGTCTCAAAAACAAAAACAGGTCTGGAGGGAAGGGTTGTTGCCATATCAAGGAGTCTGTCCACCTGTTACCCAAGCCAATCAGGGAAGAAGCAGATGAGAGATACAGTTTCATTTTTATTTACAGAAAAGCCAACAATTCTTTTCTTTTTTTATTTTATTTTATTTTTTTTGAGACAAGAGTCTCACTATGTTGCCCTTGGTAGAGTGCTGTGGCATCACCGCTCACAGCAACCTCAAACTCTTGGGCTTAAGCAATTCTCTTGCCTCAGCCTCCCAGGTAGCTGGGACTACAGGCTCCTGCCACAATGCCCAGCTATTTATTTATTTATTTGTTTTTATAGTTGTAGTTCTCATTGTTTGGCAGGCCCAAGGCCAAGTTCAAACCCACCAGCCCCAGTGCATGTGGTTGGTGGCCTAGCTGCTGAGCTACAGGCACCGATCCCCAACTTTTTCTCATTACCTGCTTTGCTAAAAACCTAGGCTGAGCCACCATCATCTCTCCTCCATGATACTCTTTCCGCCCCCTCTCTTTTCTATATATATAGCATCCAGGGTGGTCCTATTAAAGGTCAGATTCTATCACTCTGCTCAAAACCTTGCAGGGCTCCCCATTTCACTGAGTAAAGTTGAAGCTCTTACTATGGGCTACACAGCCCCTAGGTGATTTGGTCTCTCACCACCTCTCTGAACCCTTCTGCTTCTCTCTTTCCTTCACTCTGCTCCAGATACACTGGCCTCCCCTGCTAGTTCTTGAAATTGACAAACAGAGCCTGTAATCCTAGCACTCTGAGAAGCCAAGGCAGGTGGATTGCTAGAGCTCAGGAGTTCTACTAAAAGAAAAACTAGCCGGGCATTGTGGCAGGCACCTCTAGTCCTAGCAACTTGGGAGTCTAAGGCAAGAGGATCTCTGGAGCCCAAAAGTTTGAGATTGCTATAAGCTACAACAGCAGGCACTCTACCCAAGGCAACAGAGTGAGTCTCTGTCTCAAAAAGAAAGGAAAAAGAAGGAAGGAAAAAGAAATTAATTGACAAATAAGCTCTTGCCTTAGAGCTTTTGTACTGGGTGTTCACTGAGCCAAGAATCTTTTTGTTGTTGTTGTTTTGAGACAGAGTCTCACTTTGTCATCCTTGGTAGAGTGCCATGGTGTCACAGCTCACAGCAACCTCCAACTTCTGGGCTTAGGCGATTCTCTTGCCTCAGCCTCCTGAGTAGCTGGGACTACAGGCCCCCGCCACAACGCCTGGCTATTTTTTGTTGCACTTTGGCCAGGGTTGGTTTTGAACCTGCCACCCTTGGTATATGGGGCTGGTGCCCTACCCACTGAGCCACAGGCACTGCCCTAGGCCAAGAATCTTAAATCTTATCTTACATATTTATGGACATGGCCAATTTCCTCACTTTTTATTCAAAGTTCACCTTCTCAATGAGAGCTACTCTTTTTTTTTTTTTTTTTTTTGCAGTTTTTTTGGCCAGGGCTGGGTTTGAACCTGCCACCTCCAGCATATGGGGCTGGTGCCCTACCCTTTTGAGCCACAGGTGCTACCCTAGAGCTACTCTTTTTGACAGAGTCTGCATTACCCAGGCTGTGTGCAGTGGTGCTAACAGCTTGCTCACTGCAATCTTGACCTTTTGAGCTACTTCAGTCTCACAGGTAGCTGGGACTACAGGCATGTGCCACCATGCCCTGCTAATCCTGCTAATATTTTATTATTTTTTGTAGAGACAGAAGTCTCCCTGTGTTGCCCAGGCAGGTCTCAAAGTCCTGACTTCAAGCAATCATTCTGCCTGGGTCTCCCAAAGGGCTGGGACTATAGGCATGAGCTACCATATGGGGCTGAGGGCTACTCTTTTGTAAATTTCAATGCACACTATGTCCCTTTATTCTCACCCTCCCCCACCTTACTCTACTATTTTCCTATAACATTACTTTATTTATTATATTTATTATCTGTCTCTCTCCAGAACACCACAACCACCTGGTTTTTCTGTAACCATCTGTAAACTCCACTAGCGCTAGAATATTTCTTCTTAAATTTTTTTACCCTCCCCTTTCTAGGATATTACTTTTATTTACTAATAATATCCTAAATGCTTATGACAATGCCTAGATGTATGAGTCAGTGAAGGAGGAGACTGTACTGTGAGGTAATTGTCCCCTAAAGGAATTAAGTGGCAGTAATTCTCCAGGAAGCCACAAGAGGGCATCACCAACTCGGATAGTGTTGGTCTAAGGCAGCCCAGCTGTCTACAAACTGATTTTGAGCCTCAGCTTCCCTCTGTTCAGACCTAGGGATAAGGGAAAAGTTAACTAAGTAGTTACATAGGGGCGGTGCCCCTGGCTCAGCTCAGTAGGTCGGGCGCCGGCAACATACACTGAGGCTGGCGGGTTGGAACCCAGCCGGGCCTGCTAAAAACAACAATGGGGGCTTGGCGCCTGTAGCTCAAGCGGCTAGGGCGCCAGCCACATACACTGGAGCTGGCAGGTTCGAATCCAGACCGGGTCCGCCAAACAACAATGACAACGAGAACTAAAAAAAGAAAAAAAAAAAATAGCCGGGGATTGTGGTGGGCGCCTGTAGTCCCAGCTACTTGGGAGGCTGAGGCAAGAGAATTACTTAAGCCCAAGTGTTTGAGGTTGCTGTGAGCTATGATGTCACTGCACTCTACCCAAGCGACAGCTTGAGACTCTG
>NW_003852597.1:760962-762267 GCF_000181295.1 Otolemur garnettii | reverse complement strand
TTGCGTGAGCCCAGGAGTGGGAGGTTGCTGTGAGCTGTGATGCCACAGCATTCTACTCAGGGTGACAGCTGGAGGCTCTGTCTCAAAAAAAAAAAAAAAAGTCCTTTATGCTGAAATCAAGTCATTCTGTTTTTAGTTGTAAAATATCTTTTCTGTTCTTTTCCAAAGCCTGATTTGGTAGATAAGTGTCCTTTACTTTTTGGGGTAGAGGGGGAAACAGAGTCTCCTTCTGTGCCCTGGGTAGAGTGCTGTGGCATAATAGCTCACAGCAACCCCAAACTCCTGGACTCAAGCCATCCTCTTGCCTCTGCCTCCGAAGTAGCTGGGACTATAGGTGTCTGCCACAACACTAGGCTTGTTTTTCTGTTTTTAGTAGAGATGGGTGTGGTCTTGCTCTTACTCAGACTGGTCCTGAACTCCTGAGCTTGAGCAATCCATCAGCCTGCGCCTCCCAGAATGCTAGGATTACGGGCCTGAGCCACTGCACTTGGCTGATACGTGTGTTTCTTTTGCATAATGATGGTTAAAAAAAATAGCATCCCAGAGTATTTTTGGAAATTTTAATAATTGGGAAATTCAAAATATATATATATTTTTTTTTTTTATTTTTAAAAAAGAATTTCACTATTATCACTCCCAGTAGAGTGCTGTGGCATCACAGCAATCTCAAACTCAATTCTTCTGCCTCAGCCTCCCAAGTAGCTGGGACAACAGGTGCCTGCCACAATCCCTGGTTATATTTTTTGTTGTTGTTCTTGCAGTTGTCATTGTTGGTTAGCTGGCCCAGGTTGGGTTCAAACCCACAAGCTTCTGTGTATGTGGCTGGCGCCATAACCACTGTGCTACAGGCACTGAGACTTTTTATTTCTTTTGAAACAGTCTCACTGTGTCACCCTTGGTAGAGTGCTATGGTGTCACAACTCACAGCAACCTCAAATTCTTGGGGGTCAGGTGATTCTTTTGCCTCAGCCTCCCAAGCAGCTAGGACTACAGGCACCTGCCACAATGCCCAGCTATTTTTTTTTTGTTGCAGTTGTTGTTGTTTGACAGGCCTAGGCCAGGTTCTAACCTGCCAGCTCTGGTATATGTGGCCAGTGCCCTAACCGCTAAGCTACAGGTGCGGAGCCCTAAAGTGATCTATACTTTAATAAAAACAACAGAACTGGGCAGCGCCTGCGGTCAGTGGGTAGGGCACTGGCCCCAAATACTGAGGGTGGCGAGTTCAAATAGCCGAGTGTTGTGGCAGGTGCCTGTAGTCCCAGCTACTCGTGAGGCTGAGGCAAGAGAATCGCCTAAGCCCAGGAG
>NW_003852597.1:759303-760431 GCF_000181295.1 Otolemur garnettii | reverse complement strand
GGGTCCGGGCTGGGGATTCGAACCCGCCACCTTAGGTGTACGTGGCTGGCGCCTTAGCCGGTTGAGCTATAGGCGCCGAACCAACAGAACTTTTAAAAACTAAATCATGTAACTAAGAAAATGATATGAAGGCTACTACGTTAACCAGTTGGATGAAAGTATTTCAAATTGTATATAGAAACAGCACTCTGTACCCCATGATAGTATTAATGTACACAGCTATGATTTAATAAGAAAAAAATAAAAATAAAAACTAAATCATGGCTGGGCATGGAAGTGCCTATAATCCCATCACTTTGGGAAGCCAAGACAGGAGGATCACTTACAGCCAGGAGTTTGAGAACCTTGGGCAACAGAGACAGCCCACCCCACCCCCCAATCCCGCTCTATGAAAACTAAAAAAATTAAACAGGGGCATGCTTGAAGTCCCAGATAATCCTAAGGCTGAGGCAGGAGGATCTCTTGAGCCCAGGAGTTGGAGGTTGCAGCAAGATATGACTGTGCCATTCCACTCCAGCCTGGGCAAACAAGTAAGACTCTGTCTCAAAAAAATAAATTAATAAAAATAAAAACTAAATCTTAAGTATAATACAAATATCTAAAACACATACAATAGCGCCCACACACACACTTTTTTGCTTTCCATGATTTCAGTTACCTGCTGTACAGTACAATAAGATATATTAGGAAAGAGAGACCACATTCAGAGTCTTCCTTGAATGATCCCCCCAGTTCATCCTCCCAGAGTACTAAAACTACGGGCATGAGCCAAGCCACCCGGCTCAACCCAGTATTTTATAATTTAAACTTTGTCACATAGGAATTCAATACTAACCGTGATTTCAGGCATCTGCTGAGGATATATATCTGTTGGAGATAAAAGAAGACTACTGGAGGACCCCCCAGGAAATTGAA
The DNA here is from genome assembly GCF_000181295.1 of Otolemur garnettii. Classification (NCBI taxonomy): domain Eukaryota; kingdom Metazoa; phylum Chordata; class Mammalia; order Primates; family Galagidae; genus Otolemur; species Otolemur garnettii. The sequence continues at coordinate 759,516 of NW_003852597.1, read as the reverse complement.
ACAACATCAAAAATACACTACTGGGACCTGATCAAACTAAAAAGCTTCTGCACAGCCAAAAACACAGTAAGTAAAGCAAGCAGATAGCCCTCAGAATGGGAGAAGATATTTGCAGGTTATGTCTCCGACAAAGGTTTAATAACCAGAATCCATAGAGAACTCAAATGTATTAGCAATGTATTAGCAAATGTATTAGCAATAACCAGAATCCAT
>NW_003852597.1:757812-758869 GCF_000181295.1 Otolemur garnettii | reverse complement strand
TGGAGAACACTTAGAGAACTAAAAATAGACCTGCCATTCGATCCTACAATTCCTCTACTAGGTATATATCCAGAAGACCAAAAATCACACTATAAGACAGATATTTGGGGGACAAGGAGGATCTGCGCTAACCCCCACCCCCACCCTTGGTGCCTGTCTTCTGTGGTGTCTGCTCAGAGAGAGGTGGGGCCTGAAACTGGCTGCGAGATCTTCCCTCCCTCTCCCCACCCAGGGATCTCTCAGGCCATGGCAGGCAGCAGCAGGCCTTGCTGCAGGGATGCCAGAGGCCAGGGCCTGCTGGCTGGACAGTCACCCTCTGTTCTTGCTATATCCCTTGCCCCCTGCCATTTATTTAAGCCCCCAAAGGTACCTTTCTTCACCCCAAGAAAACCAGCTGTTCAGAATCTTTGATACAGGCTCGGCGCCTGTGGCTCAAGTGGCTAAGGCACCAGCCACGTACACTCAAGGTGGCGGGTTCGAATCCAGCCCAGGCCTGCCAAACAACAATGACGGCTGCAACCAAAAAATAGCCAGGCGTTGTGGCGGGCACCTGTGGTCCCAGCTACTTGGAAGGCTGAGGTAGGAGACTCGCTTGAGCCCAAGAGTTGGAGGTTGCAGTGAGCTGAGATGCCACAGCACTCTACCCAGGGCAACAGAGTGAGACTCTGTCTCAAAAAAAAAAAAGAATCTTTGATACAAATTTATTTGCTGTGGGTGCTGCCAGGGTTTGCGGTAGCATCCGGAACCCCATCTCCTGACCAGCTGAGTCATGAGGCTGGTTTCTCTCTCTCCCACTTTTGTCCCCCAGCCAAGTTCTGAGCACATGTAGCCACTGAGACTTATTCTCCCCTGGGGATGAACCCCTTCTCTCCCCCAGCCTCCTACAGCCCCAACCTCTCAGGTTAGACCCTGGGGCCCAGGTTTCAGGGTGTCAGCTCCACCCCCACTCCTGTGCCTGCTTCTTCTCTAATGTTTTGAGGTTTTGTCAGTTGGAGGCTGCAGCTGGCCCAAGAAAGAAAATAAAAAACAACACTTTAAAAAAAAAAGAAAGAGGCTC
>NW_003852597.1:754823-756075 GCF_000181295.1 Otolemur garnettii | reverse complement strand
CGCCTTAGCCGCTTGAGCCACAGGCGCCGAGTCATTTTTTTTTTTTTTTTGAGACAGTCTAGCTGTGTTGTCCTCGGTAGAGTGCTGTGGCATCACTGCTCACAGCAACCTCAAACTCTTGGGCTTAAGCCTGTGGTTCTCAACCTACCTAATGTTGTAATCCTTTAATACAGTCATGACCACAGGTTGAGAACTGCTGGCTTAAGCCATTCTCTTGCCTCAGCCTTCCAAGTACCTGGGACTTCAGGTGCCCACCACAACACCCGCCTATTTTTTTTTGCAGTGGTCATTGTTCAGCTGGCCTGGGCTGGGTTCCAACCCACCTGCCTTGGTGTATGTGGTTGACACTGTAACCACTGTGTTACCAGCGCTGAGCAAAGTTACAACTATTTTATATTGCACACAAACTTTATATCCACCCTAGATATATAAATGTTGCAGTTGTGGTTAAGGTTCTTGAAATGGGGAAATTATCCAGGATTCTCTGGGTGGGCACAAAGTAATCACAGGATTCTTAGAAGAGGCAAGGAGGATCCAAAAGTAGCAATTAGACATGACATAACAGAAGTTGGAGCAATGCCAGGAAGGGGCCACAAGCCAAGGAATACAGGTAACTTCTAGAAGCTGAAAAGGCAACAAACAGATTCATCTTCCTCCAGAAGGAACACAGCCCTGTCAAAACTTATTTTAGACTTTTGACCACCAGAACTATAGGAGAATAAAATTGTGTTGCTTTAAGCCACAATGTTTGTAATAATTTGTTACAACAGCAACAAGAAAACAAAAACAAGTTTGTCCTCTTCTAAAAAAAAACGCTTTTCCAAGCAGCTCCCCTGGGGAGTGTGTATAGTTGGCCATAACAGAGGCCTGAGGGTGTGGAGGAGGATGGATGAGATCAGCTGCGTTGTGGTGTGCTGGCCTGCTCTATTACTTGAACTTCTGTAAAAGTAAATGAATAATAATGATGCCAACACAAAAGAAAACAAAAATAATTATTAATTCAATGTCATCTAAAATAGAGTACTTATTAAAATTTCTGGCTCAGGCTTGGTGCCTGTGGCTCAAGCGGCTAAGGCGCCAGCCACATACACCTAAGGTGGCGGGTTCGAATCCCCAGCCAGGGCCCACCAAACAACAATGATGGCTGCAACCAAAAATTAGCCGGGCGCTGTGGCGGGCGCCTGTAGTCCCAGCTACTTGGGAGGCTGAGGCAGGAGGCTCGCTTGAGCCCAGGAGTTGGAGGTTGCTGTGA
>NW_003852597.1:737684-754357 GCF_000181295.1 Otolemur garnettii | reverse complement strand
GGAGGCTGAGGCAAGAGAATCACCTAAGCCCAAGAGCTGGAGGTTACTGTGAGCTGTGATGCCACCACAGCACTCTACAGAGGGCAATAAAGTGAGACTCTGACTCCAAAATAAATAAATATAAAAAATAAAATTTCCCAACTTGTCCCCAGAATGTACCTTCTGTATTCTCTCCTCTTTCTTGCTTTTTGTTGTTTGTTTAGGATACAGTTAAAGTGATTACATTTGGTTGTCACATACCATCTATACTTTTCTCTTTTTTTAGAGTCTCTGTTGCCCTGGGTAGAGTGGGGTGGTATCATAGCTCACAGCAATTTCAATTTCTTAGACTCAAGAGATTCTTTTGCCTTAGCCTCCTGAGGAGCTGGGACTACAAATCCCCGCCACAATGCCTGGCTAGTTTTTCATTTTTTAGTAGAGATAGTCTCACTCTTGGTTAGGCTGGTTCTCCAACTCCTGAGCTCAGGCAATCCACCCACCTCAGCCTCCCAGAGTGCTAGGATTACAGGCCTGAGGACTTCACCCAGCCTAAAGTTCAAATGTATAACATTAAATTCATCCACACAAACATTTGAAATCAGAGATAAACCTGAATTTTTTATTTATTTTTTTTTCAAGACAAGAGTCTCACTCTGTCGCCCTAGGTAGAGTGCCCTGGGGTCACAGATCACAACAACCTCAAACTCTTGGGGATAAGTGATTCTCTTCCCTCAGCCTCGGAAGTAGCTGGGACTACAGGCCCCCACCACAATGCTCGGCTAGACATTTTCTATCTTTTATCCATCTCATCCTTGACTCCTCTGGTTGAACAGGAGAAAATTATTTCACTCAGTTTTAAACAGTTTGCTTAAAACAGTACGAATAGGGAATAGGAAATGTGTTTCACAGCTGCATAAATAATATCAAACCACAGACCCTATCCATTTAAGAGGCAAGGTTTACCTTAATAGAAGATGGAGCTAAATGGCCACCGAGATGGCCAAGCACGGTAGCTCACAACCGTAATCTTAGCACTCTGGGAAACCAAGGCAGGTGGATCGCCTGAGCTCAGGGGTTAGAGACCAGCCTGAGCAAGAATTAGGTCTCGTCCCTAAAAATAGCCGGGCATTGTGGCGGGCGCCCGTAGTTCCAGCTACTCGAGAGGCTGAGGCAAGAGAATCACTTGAGCCCAAGAGTTTGAGGTCGCTGTGAACTATGACGCCAGACTCCACCGAGGGCGACAAAGTGAGACTCTCTCAAAAAAGATAGAGCTGGCTCGGTGCCTGTGGCTCAAGCGGCTAGGCTCCAGCCACATACACCTGAGCTGGCCTGGTTCGAATCCAGCCCGGCCCGCCAAACAACGAGGGCTACAACCAAAAAATAGCCAGGCGTTGTGGTGGGCGCCTGTGGTCCCAGCTACTCGGGAGGCGGAGGCAGGAGAATTGCTTGAGCCCAGGGTTGCTGTGAGCTGTGATAGCACAAAGCTCTACCCAGGGTGCAGCTGGAGGCTCTGTCTCCAAAAAAAAAAAAAAAAAAAAAAAAGTGACAAATACCTATCGTTAGACTTTGCCTTGAGAATGACTGGGACAGTTTTTGGTACTCTTATTTGTGTAGTTAACCCTAGGCAACATATTGGTGCGTACTTCCAACAGGCCATCAAGTGGGCAGGGTTACTTACAACATCCCGTAAAGTTGAACTCCCGAAACCAGTGAGAACCTGTTGCTGTACCCTATAACTGTCAATGTTAAAAGTACTATTGTCAATATTAAAAGCAATATGTGGCAAGCACCAAAAAGTAAACGTAATTACCTTGCAACAAACTGTAATAAGAACTATGAGAAAAAAGCTACTGAAAACTTCCACTTACAGTTGCAGAACCAACCCTATCCACAACCAATACCTTATTTTTAAACAATTGTGTGTAGTCTTGCAATAGCAAGACCTCAAAAAATTAGTTTAAGACTCGGAATTGTTTCTCTCCACGGAAATCTTTAGTAAAAGGCGAAAGATTTATACGATTTGAAGAGAAACCAGAGTATAACTCACGTATCCGCGCACACAATGCTCGGGTAACTGTAACTACTAGTACAGCAATGTTAACTATTTACACAAAGCAGCTAGAGCATTCTGATTTCATCTCAGATAAGTCTGTTCAAGAGATTTCATTTTTAGAAAAAATAAAGAAGGAAAAAATAAAAGGAGGAATTCATTCGGCTTAAAACAGAAAATACCCGCGTGCAATGCATTGTGGGTATGTAAAATATGACGTGAAGTCCCCACCCTCCAGCTTCCGGAAATACCCTAAATAAGTAGGTTTATTTTTTTTTTGGCGGCCGCGGGAAGGCAGAATGCATAGAAGGAATAATACAAACCTAGTCCAACTAGAAAGTCTGCCTTTGGTTTGGGGGCGGGGGCTTGTTGCTGTTGTTTGTTTGTTTTCCTAGAACCAGGGTCTCTACAACTTGATACTCCCGGGCTCAAGAGTTTCTCCTGCCTCGACCTCTACGGCCCAGCTAATCGGCCTGCCTTCTTTGTTTTATAATTGATACTCCAAGTAAAAATTCTCTTGAACTTTAAGAAAAAGGGTTTGAGACCAGGCGGGAGCAGTGGTTCACACCTGTAATCCTATCAATCTGAGAAGCTCACGCAGGAAGACCCCTAGAGCTCAAAAGTTCCAGACTGGTCTGAGCAAGAACAAGACCTAGACGCTACAAAAAATAGAAAAAATAAAATTAGCTGGGCATTGTGGCAGGAGCCTGTAGTCCCACCTACTCTGGAGGGTGAGGCAGGAGAATTGCTTGAACCCAGGAGTTTGAGGTTGCTGTGAGCTAGGCTGACACCAGGGCACTCTAGTCTGGGTATCAGAGTGAGTGAGACTCTGTCTCAAAAAAATAAAAAAATAGAATTGCCTTCATATAGTCATTCAACAGAAATGTATTGAGCACTGGTTGTATCAATAGCGACCTTAAGAGACGGGCATGTGTGATGAGTGCTGAAGGTATGATCAGTGACACAGGGCCCAAGCATTTAGGGATCCAAAGAAGGGTAGTGATGTCATTATAGGCAAGAAGATCATAACCAGTGTGAACCTGAGTGGTAAGAAGGTAGCTGGCTAAGTGTCAGGGACCCCATTTTGATGGAACTTCCTTGCCAAGCTAAGAACTTGGGTTTACCTTAAGGGCAATGAGAAGCCATTGCAAACCGCTTTTTTTTTTTTTTTTTTTTTGAGACAGAGTCTCCCTTTGTCACCCTCTGTGCCATAGTGTCATATCTCATAGCAACTTTCAACTCCTGAGATCAGTGATCCTCTTGCCTCATCCTCCCAAGTAGCTGGGACAATAGGCACCCACCACAATGCCCAGCTAGTTTTTAGAGATGGAGTCTTGCTCTTGCTCAGGCTCATCTCAAACTCATGACCTCAAACAGTCCACCCACCTCAGCCTTCCAGAGTGCTGGGATTACAGGCATGAGCCATGGTACCCAGCCTGAAAAACTTTAAAGGAGAATAATATGATCAAATCCGTGTTTTAAACCATCATCAGCATCACTTACTTATGGGTAAATTTTATCATCTTTCCAAAAATATTTTATAGGTTGAAATCCTAACTCCTAGTACTTCACTTTGCCGCCCTTGGTAGAGCCTCACTTTGTCACCCTTGGTAGAGTACTATGACATCATAGCTCACAGCAACCTCAAGCTCTTGGGCTTAAGTGATTCTCTTGCCTCAGCCTCCCAAGTAGCTGGGACTACATGCGTCCACCACAATGCCCTGTTATTTTTAGAGATGAGGTCTCTTGCTCAGGCTGTAACTCAGAAAATGACTTTATTTGGAAACAGGGTCATTGCAGATGTAATATGCTTTTTTTAGAGACAGAGTCTCACTTTATTGCCGTCAGTAGAGTGCTGTCACGTCACAGGTCACAGCAACCTCCAACTCTTGGGCTTAGGCAATTCTCTTGCTTCAGCCTCCCGAGTAGCTGAGTCTACGGGCGCCCGCCACAACGCCCAGCTATTTTTTGTTGCAGTTTGGCTGGGGCTGGGTTCGAACCTGTCACCCTCAGTATATGGGGCCGGCGCCCTACCCACTGAGCCACAGGCACTGCCCTGTAGATGTAATATGTTAAGATGAAGGCTCTAGAACTGTGAAAATAAGTTTGTTGTTGAAGTCACCTAGTGTTGCGTTGGGGTTTCACAAGAGACAGACAGCATCACTACAGGTGCAGTCTCACATCTGGAATTATTATAGTGAAAGAGAGAGACTACCTCTCTGGTGGAAGTAACAAAGCTTTATTGTTCAAGACCACCTTTTATAGTTGGCTGGTCACGTACACATTATTAATTAACAAGCAAAGCATTCATACTATTTTCTAAAGTTAGTTCAACCTTCAAAAAGACACAAAGTTTGAAACCTAGAGACAGCTGCAAAAGGGAGTTTGTCTAAAGACTTGAGATTACCAAGAGGGGAGTAAAACCTTTGAAGTTACACTATACACTCATTATAGAAAGCAGATTTATGGCTTCTGTCTCTGGCAATCTGGAGGCCTACGTTTTCATAGTTTTCGGATAAGAGTTCACTTATCAACCCCTAGGCTGTGTCTCTGCAGAAAGGTTTTTAACCCTTTCTTTGCAGGCTTAACAGCCACATGGCCAGAGTCACTGGAGATGGGTTTTTATGCCCTAATCCCCAGGCCCTGTTCCATGCTGACCAGGGATACTGGGTCATCAACAGAGTTGCCTTCCACAGAAGTCTGTCCACCTGCCTCTGGAGCTTAAAGGGAGAACATAGTTTGTGAAGGAGCACACAGCTGTGGGATTTTACCCCACAACCTAGTTTGTAGTAGTTTTTTTTGTTTGTTTTGAGACAGTCTCATTTTGTCACCTTAGGTAGAGTGTTGTGGCATCATAGCTCACAGCAACCTTAAACTCCTGGGCTCAAGCAATTCTCTTGCTTCAGCCTCCTGAGTAGCTGGGACTACAGGCGCCTGCCACAATCCCTGGCTATTTTTTATTTTATTTTATTTTATTTTGAGACAGAGTTTCACCATGTCACCCTCAGTAGAGTACCATGGTGTCACAGATCACAGCAACCTCAAACTCTTGGGTGTAAGTGATTCTCTTGCCTCAGCCTCCCAAGTAGCTGGGACCAGAAGTGCCAGCCACAAAACCCAGCTATTTTTGTTGTTGTTGCAGTTGTCATTGTTGTTTTAGCTGGTCTGGGCCTGGTTCAAACCCACCAGCCTCAGTGTCTATAGCCAGCGCCCTATCCACTGAGCTATGGGCACAGCCCATGCCTGGCTATTTTTAGAGATAGGGTCTTGGTCTTGCTCTTGCTCTTGCTCAGGCTGGTCTTGAACCCGTGAACTCAGGCAATCTACCCATCTCGTTTTCCCAGAGTGCTTAGGATTACAGGTTAGTTTGTGGTACTTTGTTAAGAGGTAGCCCTAGCAGGCTCAGCGCCTGTGGCTCAAGTGGCTAAGGCATCAGCCACATACACCTAAGATGGCGAGTTTGAATCCAGCCTGGGCCCGCCAAACAACAATGACGGCTGCAACCAAAAAATAGCTGGGTGTTGTGGCGGGCGCCTGTGGTCCCAGCTACTTGGGACGCTGAGGCAGAAGAATCGCTTGAGCCCAGGAGTTGGAGGTTGCTGTGAGCTGTGATGCCACGGCACTCTACCCAGGGAAACAGCTTGAGGCTGTGTCTCAAAAAAAAAAAAAAAGGTAGCCGTAGAAAATACATCTATGACATCTGACTTCTTAGAAATGCAGATTTTCAGCTCCATTCCAGACCAGATGAATCAGAAACTCTGGGAATAGGATTTGACAATCTGAGTCCTCTGGGTATTTTGAAACAGGCTAAGCTGAGAACCACTGGATAGCCATTCTAACTCAAGTATGGAAGTTGTATCAACAGCAAGAAGTTTGGGAGATGGCTCGGTGCCTGTGGCTCAAGTGGCTAAGGCGCCAGCCACATATACCTAAGGTGGCGGGTTCGAATCCAGCCCGGGCCCGCCAAACAACAATGATGGCTGCAACCAAAAAATAGCCAGGCATTGTGGCGGGCGCCTGTAGTCCCAGCTACTTGAGAGGCTGAGGCAGGAAACTCGCTTAAGCCCAGAAGTTGGAGTGAGCATCAGCCACGGCATTCTACCTAGGGCGACAGCTTGAGACTCTGTCTCAAAAAAAAAAAAAAAAGAAGAAGAAGTTTGGGAGATAATTTAGGAAACTGAGCCGTAAAGCCAGAGAGAAATAGGTGGTGGCCTGAACCAGGGGATGGCCTCGATTGCCCAAAAAAAGTGCATCAAATCAAATGCAAAGAGGAAAAAAAGCCTAGGATAGATCTTAGAGAACGGCAACAGAAAGAAGAGGTGCAGCAGGAGGAGCATCTGAAGAACAGGAAGGCAGGAAAGAAACTGGCACAGAAACTGAGGGTGGAAAAGAAGTTTCAAGAAGGGAGGGGCCGCTGCAAAGGTCATTGTATTTAGCAACAGGGCAGTCGCTGGGGACCTTGCCAGAGCTGTTTTGATGAGTTGGGGATGATGGCGGCCCACCTGCAGGGAGCTGGGGAGGTAGGGAGTGGGAGGGAAAACTTACAAGTGGAAGATAGAGGCATCACTTTTGAAAATTTTGACTCGAGGCTGGGCATGGTGGCTCATGCTCATAATCCTAGCAGTCCGGGAGGTGGAGATGGGAGGATATCTTGAGCTTAGGAGTTCAAGACCAGCACAAGCAAGAGTGAGACCTTATCTCTACCAAAAATTAAAAAAGAAAAAGAGCGGAGCTTTGTGGCTGTCATCCCAACTACTAGGAGACTGAAGCAAGAGGATCACTTGAACCCAGGAGTTTGAGGTTGCTATGAGGTAGGCTGACACCATGGCACTCTAGCCTGGGCAACACAATGAAACTCTGTCTCAGAAAAAAAAAAAAAAATTGACTCTGAAAATTAAAGAGAAACTCTAGCCGGAGGTGAGACTAAAGACAACCTTTTTGTTTTTTTCATTAATATTAAAAGGGTGTTAAACATGTTTAAATGCTGATCAGAAAGAGCCATTGGGGCTCAGAAAACGATACCCCAAAGTGAAGGCCTCAGAAGCAATGTCTCTCCCTTACCTTCTTTTGCCCTCCTGTCTCTCAGCCTCATTCTCCCCAGGCCTAGCCATAGAAATCGGAACCCCTCATCCCCAAAGTTAGCAACAAAACCTAAAAATATTACTCTACCACTCCTCCTATGTAAGAACTTTCCATAAATTCTTCTAAGTTTCTACTGAACTTGTATGATTACAGGTCATAAAACCCCCATTCCAGAGAGGGTCCTGCACCACATGGAAGGAGGGGAATGCTGCAGAGAGGCCAAGAAGAATCTGCCCCCCCACAGGTCTATTACTATTAGGTCATACCCTTTCCATCCCATCACATTCCTACATGGCTGGCACTGCTTCATCGAATCCAAGCATAAAATCAGAAAGCTTCTCCTATATCTTTGGCCCTTCATTTTGAAGGTTACCATGTCACATAAAAATACAATTAACTATGGGCACCTGTGGCTCAAAGGAGTAAGGTGCCAGCCCATATACCGGTGGTGAGTTCAAATCTGACCCCTGGCCAAAAAACTGCAAAAAAAAAATACAATTAAATAAATTTCTTATGCTTTTCTCCTTTGCTATACACAGTGGGTGTCCACTATGACTCTTCAGATGATGAAGAAAGGAATTACCCCCTTTCCACTGTTACAAAGCCAACACAGAGGGCAAAAGTGAAGATCCTCCCCAGAGGAAATAAACAACACATCAAAGTAGGGAGCAGGTAATGGCAAGGGTGGTGGATGGTGGTCCACCTTAGGTAAGAAGGACCCTGACTTGAACTGACTGATGGGAGGAGAAAGAGGTCATCACTCCCCCTGACTGGTATCTCTTGTGGAGCTGGTCCTCCCTTCCAGCATTCCCCTGAGTTCCTCCTTCATTTGCCCTCTTCCTTCAACCTCCTCACTCAACAAAGCCCCAACTCCCATCTGCCCTGTGGCAGCTGAACTGTCTAGAAAAGTCATACAACTCATCCAAACCCCAATAGTATGTGGCATGTCTCTGGCTGGCTCCATTTCCCACTACAAAAGAACTGATTTTCTACCTTCTGCTTTCATTTAATGTTTGTTTTTTGAGACAGAGTCTCACTATGTCACCCTCGGTAGAGTGCTGTGGTGTCACAGCTCACAGCAACCTCAAACGCTTGGGCTTAAGTGATTCTCTTGTCTCAGCCTCCCAAGTAGCTGGGACTATAGACACCTGCCACAACGCCCAGCTGTTTTTTGGTTGCAGTTGTTGTTTAGCAGGCCAGGGCCAGGCTCAAACCCACCAGCCTCAGTGTATGTGGCCAGTGCCCTACTCCCTGAGCTATGGGTGCCAAGCCTACCTTCTGCTCTCATTAAAACCACAACTCCTCCCTAACTCTCACTGTTCACTGGTGACCCCATGATAGACCTCTTTGAAAAAGCATAAGGCATCTTTGTCATCTTCTCACCCCAAACCTACCAGCCAGACAACATCTGCCCCTTCCTCTGTCCTCCTCCCATCAAAAGCAGCCCCCTCCACCAGTGGTTATTGGGCAGGTAAAATTGCCCTCTAGGCTGACTGATGCCCCTCCTTGTTTGACCCCAGCTCCTGTATTTTGTTAATTTATCTCTGGACCCTGTACTACCTGGGCTTCTTTCCCCAGGTCATCCTCTTTCCCCTACTTCTGGCTCAGGCTCTCTTCAATAGCCCAGTACTGAATCTCTCACCATTCATTCCTGCCAAGATTGCATCTTGGCAAGTGCTCCACTTATATACACTTCCTCTGTATATTCTCACTTCAGGATGGAATCATCATTGCCGTTTTATAGATGAGGAAACTGAGGCGCTAAGGGGCATAAGAAGCAGCTGTAATCCTAAGTACTCTGGGAGGCCAAGACAGGTGGATCTCCTGAGCTTAGGAGTTCAGGACCAGCCTAGCAAGAGTGGCGCTTTTCTGTAGTCCCAGCTACTCAGGAGGCTGAGGCAAGAGAATTGTTCAAGCCCAAGAGTTCAAGGTTGCTGTGAGCTATGATGCCACTGCACTCAACGTAGGCGACAGAGTAAGATTCTGTCGCCAAAAACTTAAAAAAAAAAAAGAAAAAAGAAAAAAGGAAGGACTTCATTATTTGAGGAAATTTAGTAGGACTTATCTGTAACTACCTTGGCTTGGGGCTTTGGGGAGAGAAAATATTTGATTATCATTTTGATTCTTTTATTAGCTACGCATCTATTCAGGTATACTGTTTTTTCTTGTGCCAGTTTTGGTATTTTATATTTTTCTAGAAATGTATTCATTTTGTCTAGGTTTTCAAATTTATTGGTATAAATTGTTCATTAATTTAAAAACAATCCTCCCCGGCTAAGGCGCCAGCTACATACACCTAAGGTGGCGGGTTCGAATCCCCAGCCCAGACCCGCCAAACAACAATGACGGCTGCAACCAAAAAATAGCCGGGCGTTGTGGCGGGCGCCTGTGGTCCCAGCTACTTGGAAGGCGGAGGCAGGAGACTTGCTTGAGCCCAGGAGTTGGAGGTTGCTGTGAGCTGTAATGCCACGGCACTCTACCCAGGGGGACAGCTTGAGGCTCTGTCTCAAAAAAAAAAAAAAAGTCCTCCCCTTTTTCACTTCTGTATTTTGTTAATTTGCATGTTCTTTATCACTCTCACCAGCTTTATCTTTTTTTATTTGTTCGTTTTTTGTTTTGAAACTGCAGCTTCAAACTTCTGGGCACAAGTGATCTTCCTGCCTCAACTCCCAAGTAGCTGAGAGTTGAGGCAGGAAGTGCCTCACAGGTGTGCACCGCCACACCCAACTAATTTTTTTGGTTTTATTAATTTTCCTATTTTTTTTGTAAAGACAGTGTTGTTCTTGCTCAGGCTGGTCTCATACTCCTGGCCCCAAGCAATCCCTCTTTCAACCTCCCAAAGTGCTTAGGACTATAGGCTTCAGCCACTTCATCCAACCTTAAAGTCTTTTTTTTTTTTGGCCAGGGCTGGGTTTGAACCCGCCACTCTCAGTATATGGGGCCAATGTCCTACTCCTTGAACTGCAAGTACTGCCCCCAACCTTAAGGTCGTTTTAAAATCTCTTCTGAGCTGGGCATGGTGGCTCATGCCTGTAATCTTAGCACTTTAGGAGGCCAAGGCCGTTGTATTTCTTGAGCTCACAAGTTTGAGAACAACCTGAGCAAGGGTGAGACCCCATCTCTACTAAAACATAGAAAAACTAGCCGGGTGTGTGGGCATCTATAGTCTCAGCTACTCAGGAGGCTGAGACAGGAGGATCGCTTAAGCCCAAGAGTTTGAGGTTGCTGCGAGCTGTGACACCATAGCACTCTATTCAGAGCGACAGAGACTCTGTCTCAAAAATAAATAAATAAATAAAAATAGGCCAGGCTGGATGGCTTACACCTATAATCCCAGAACTCTGGAGGCTGAGGCAGGTGGATTCCTTGAGCTCAGGAGTTTGGAGAGCAGCATGAGCAAGAGCAAGACCCAGTCTCTAAAAATAGCCAGGTGTTGTGGCGGGTGCCTGTTGTCCCAGCTACTGGGGAGGCTGAGAAGTTCACTTGAGAAGTTTCAGGTTGCTGTGAGCTATGGCACTCTACCCAGGGCAACAGAATAAGACTCTCGTAAAAAAAACAAACCAAAAAAAACCCCTCTCCTGTACTGATGTCTACCTTTATTTTTTCTCTTCCTTTGTTTGAATCTCAATGTGTAGCTCTTTCCAAAATTACTGAACACAGTTATCATTTAGAAATATTTTCAGGAGGTGGTGCCTGTGTCTCACTGGAGTAGGGCACCGGCTTCATATACCGAAGGTGGCAGGTTCAAACCCGGTCCCAGTCAAAAACTGCAGGTAAAAAGAAAAAAGAAATATTTTCAGCTAAATATTTCCAGTTAAATATGAAAAAGGTAGCTTAAACAAATAGGTGGGCTTTGTTTTGTTTTGGTTTACCCAACAAGTATAGATATAGAAATTAAAAAAGAAAAAAGAATATGGATATAGGTGGAGGTGCTTGCAAGCAAGTTCCACTACCAAACCAAAAAGGGCCCTCTTTGGCTCTTTCTGTTTTTCTACTTGGCTGTCCTGAGCGTGTTGGCTTTTAACCTGATGACTATCACTTACCTCATGATCACAAGGTGGCTGTCACAACTCCAGAAAGAACGTCCAAGTCCAAGACAAGAAAAAAAGGATGACACAACGAACACATCCTCTATATATTCCCTTTGATAAGAAAACACCATATCTTGCCCACAAGTACCTCAGGTGCTTCTGCCTGTATCTCATTGGCTACAACTGTCCCATGGTCAGCTCTCACTGCGTAGGGGGTCAGGGAAAGCAAGTACAGTATGATAAAGCTTTCTGTTCTCTGATGTGGACATGAAGGAAGAAGGGGGCTGGGAATGGCTGCTGGATTAGTCAACAGTGTGTGTCACAAGCAATTGGCTCATTTGTTTTCAATCTTGTTTCCTTTATCCATTCCTGATGCCTTTTGGATGAATCCTCACCCAGATCCCATTGCTCACCATTTCATTTCGGCTGTAAACATTCTGCTAGTCAATGCATGTATGGATTTCAACTATTACATTTTATTTTTATATTTTTTAATCTTTTTGTAGAGACAGAGTCTCACTTTATCACCCCTGATAGAGTGCTGTGGTGTCACACAGCTCACAGCAACCTCCAGCTCCTGGGCTTAGGCGATTCTCCTGCCTCAGCCTCCCGAGTAGCTGGGACCACAGGTGCCCGCCACAACACCTGGCTATTTTTTGTTGCAGTTTGGCTGGGGTCAGGTTTGACCCACCACCCTCAGTACATGGGGCTGGCGCTCTACCCACTGAGCCTCAGGCGCCACCCACAATTATTATGTTTTTCGAAGACCATGTTTCCAACTGATTGCTCTTGCTGTTCTTGCCTTATGTTAACAATATCCTCCCTTATCTTTGGAAGATACTTATCATGCTTATTTCAAATTCTTTTTTTTTTTTTTTTGAGACAGAGCCTCAAGCTATCCCCCTGGGTAGAGTGCCGTGGCATCACAACTCACAGCAACCTCGAACTCCTGGGCTCAAGCGAGTCTCCTGCCTCAGCCTCCCAAGTAGCTGGGACCACAGATGTCCACCACAACGTCCAGCTATTTTTTGGTTGCAGCCGTCATTGTTGTTTGGTGGGCCCAGGCTGGATTTGAACCTGCCAGCTCTGGTGTATGTGGCTGGCGCCTTAGCCACTTGAGCCACAGGCACCAAGCCGCTTATTTCAAATTCTGTCATCTAATCCATTAATTCTAATATTAGTTTCTCAGTTTGTTGTTTCTCTGTTACTGAAAATTTGTTGACCTTTGAGTTCATATCACTTTGTGGGAGGAGGAGCAATAAGGTTTCAGGTCCACTGGGTTGGCCTAACCTAGCCAGGCAGCAATGGTGCTGCTGGTCTTCTGCCTCACAGTAGAATAATAACCCACCCAGAGACTTAAGGGATTAGAGGAAGGTGCGGAGGGGCAATGGTGAACACAACTACAAATCTCTCCTGCTAGGGATGGTACTCACTCCTATAATCTCAGCACTCTGGGAGGCCAAGGCAGCAAGGCAGGAGGATCACTTGAGCCTGAGTTTGAGGCTGCAGTGAGCAATCCTGCCACTTCTCTCCGCTCTCACTCAGTCGCCCCCACATCAAAGTACCTGGCTCTCATCTGCTCTGGTTGCACTACGCTTTCCCATACCTGCCTTCCAACCACCTTCTGTCTTCTCATACTTTCTCAGTGTTTACCTTAGTCTCTCTTCATTTCTTTTTCTTCTTCACTGTTGTTGCTGTTAAGTGGAAAATCTCCAGCAAACGAACGTTGAGCACAATGGGCCCCTTCCCCATCTTGCAGCAATTAAGCAACTACAATCTTTTTTTTTTTTTTTTTTTTTTGAGACAGAGCCTCAAGCTGTCCCCCTGGGTAGAGTGCTGTGGCATCATGCTCACAGCAACGTCCAACTCCTGGGCTCAAGCAAGTCTCTTGCCTCCGCCTCCCAAGTAGCTGGGACCACAGGCGCCCACCACAACGCCCGGCTATTTTTTTGATTGCAGCCGTCATTGTTGTTTGGCGGGTCCGGGCTGGGGATTCGAACCCGCCACCTTAGGTGTATGTGGCTGGCGCCTTAGCCGGTTGAGCTATAGGCGCTGAGCCAGCAACTACAATCTTCAACTCACCTCTCACCTGTGGCCTATTGGATTTTTTTTTTTTTTTGCAGTTTTTGGCTGGGGCTAGTTTGAACCTGCCACCTCTGGTATATGGGGCCAGTGCCCTACTCCTTTGATCCACAGGTGCCGCCCCTGGATTTTTTTTTTTTTTTGAAAAAGGGTCTTGTTCTGTTGTCCAGGCCAGAATGCAGTGGCATGAGCTGAGTTTACGCAGCCTTGAACTACTGGGCTCATGCAATCCTCCTGCCTCAGGCTCCCAAGTAGCTGAGACTATTAGTGTGCACCACCACACTTAATTTTTAGGGATTCTGTAGAGACAGAGGTCTCGCTATGTTGCCCAAGCTAGTCTCAAACTCCTAGCTTCGAGCAATCCTACCTTCTTAACCTTCCAAAGTGCTGGGATTACAGGCAGGAGCCACTGCACCTAGATTATTTTAAAATGAATCTCAAGCCAGGGGTAGTGGTTCACACCTGTATTCCTAGCATTCTGGGAGGCTGAGATAGGTGGATTGCCTGAGCTCAGGAGTTTGAGACTAGCCTGAGCAAGAGTGAGATTCCTGTCTCTAATAAAAATAGAATAACTAGCTGGGCTTTGTGTCAAGCACCTGTAGTCCCAGCTACTCAGGAGTCTGAGAGAGGAGGATTGCTTGAGCCCAAGAGTTTGAGGTTGCTGTGAGCTGTGATGCCACAGCACTCGACCGAGGGCTACAAAGTGAGACTATGTCTCAAAAAAAAAATCCCCAATTATTCTCAATTTTTAAAGATTATGATCCAGTCAAGACTCATGCTTTGCATTTGGTTGTTGTTTGCATTTTCTTTTAATTGAGAATAGTTTTTTTTTTTTTTGTTTGTTTGTTTTTGTAGAGACAGAGTTTCACTTTATCGCCCTCGGTAGAGTCACACAGCTCACAGCAACCTCCAACTCCTGGGCTCAGGCGATTCTCCTGCCTCACCCACTCAGGCAGCTGAGACTACCAGCGCCCACCACAATGCCAGGCTATTTTTTTGTTGTTGTTGCAGTTTGGCCAGGGCTGAGTTTGAACCCACCACCCTCAGTGTTTGGGGCCAGCGCCCTACCAGCTGAGCCACAGGCACCACCCCTTGAGAATAGTTTTTGTACTACTTTTTTCCCCTTGATATTTACTTTTTGTAAAGAGATCTGGCCACAAGTCTTCCAGAGTTCTCGGTTCTCTTAATTTGTCTGAATGTTTCTGACAGTATCTTTAAATTTATTCCTCTCTCCCCCATAACTCCTAGAAATAGGAAATTAAGTCCACAGGCTAGTTTGGAGTCAGGTTACACATTTTGGGCAATATTATCTTTTGGATGATGCTGTGTACTTCCTTTCAGGTGTCAACCTAAATGACAGCAAGCTCTCTAAAAAAAATTATATTTACTTGGGATTGAACATTGCATTGTGGGGGCAGCGCTGGCCCCAGCCAGACTACAACAACAACAACAAAATAGCCAGGCATTGTGGCAGGTGCCTGTAGTCCCAGCTACTCCAGAGGCTGAGGCAAGAGAATTGCCTAAGCCCAAGAGCTGGAGGTTGCTGTGAGCTGCGACACTACAGCACTTTACCAAGGGTGACAAAGTGAGATTCTGTCTCAAAAGAAAAAAAAAAAACAACTGGCTCAGTGCCTGGGCTCAAGCGGCTAAGGCGCCAGCCACATACACTTGAGTTGGTGGGTTTGAATCCAGCCTGGGCCTGCCAAACAACAAAATAGCCAGTCATTGTGGCGGGTGCCTGTAGTCCCAGCAACTTGGGAGGCAGAGGCAGAAGAATCGCTTAAGCCCAAAGTTGGAGGTTGCTGTGAGCTATGATGCCACAGCACTCTACCTAGGGCAACAGCTTGAGGCTCTGTCTCAAAATAAATAAATAAATTAATTAATTAAATTAAATTAAAAAATGAACATTGCATTGGGAATATGGTGGGCTTATCTAGGGAAGTAAAGGAAGACAAGAGTTTTTAAAGGAAAAATGAGTTAATTACCTAAGTTGTGAAGCAGTTATCCTTGGCTACATGGATTCATAACAACAGTGAATCAGCCCAAAGTTGGACAGGAAGTTGATAGGCAGATATCCTTGCAGAAGCATTTTTTTGTGTAAGGTTGTTGTAGCCTTTATGCAAGTTTGTGATTTTTGCAGAATTATTGTGATTGTTCTTGTTATCAGGAATATGCGCATGAGAACCTTCCCTTTATGGCCTTCCATAGTTCCGTCTGTCAGAATTTGACACAAGCAACTCCATTTTGATTCTGACAACTTTCACACAAGAGACACATAATGTCAGGACATCCCATTATCAGTGATGCTACAATCCTGTAATTGCTAATGCAAATAACCTGTGATGCAAGATCCAGCTCTATGTAAACATCCTGTACACAGTAACCTTTCACCTAGTACCTACTGAATCATTTATTTCATTAGAAACTGTAGTAAAGTTCCACTGAATTTTTAATTTCTGTGGCTGTATTCCACCACCCCTTTTTTTGGAGACAAGAGTCTCACTCTGTCACCAGCCTAGAGTGCAGCACAGTGGCATCAGCCTAGCCCTCAGCAACCTCAAACTCCTGGGCTCATGTGACCTCCTGACTCAGCTTCCTGAGTAGCTGGGACTACAGAAACCCATCACTACTCCCCCTGCTAATTTTTGTAGTACAGACCGCCTGTATTTCTTTTTCTTTTCTTTTCTTTCTTTCTTTTTTTTTTTTTTTTTTGAGACTGAGTCTCACTACGTCACCCTCAGTAGAGTGCCATGGCATCACAGATCACAGCAACCTCAAACTCTTGGGCTTAAGTGATTCTCTTGCCTCAGCCTCCCAAGTATCTGGGACTACAGGTGCCCACCACAATGCCCAGCTATTTTTCTGTTGCAGATGTCATTGCTGTTTAGCTGGCCGGGGCAGGGCTTGAACCCACCAGCCTTGGCACATGTGGCTGGCACCGTAACCACTGTGCTATGGGTGCCAAGCCTTTCTTTTCTTTTTTGAGACAGAGTTTCACTCAGTCGCCCTGGGGTTGAGTATCATGGCATCATAGGTCACAGCCACCTTAAACTCCCAAGGAGCTGGGACTACAGGAACTGACCACAATACCTGGTTAGTTTTTTCTATTTTTATTTTTTTCTTCTATTTTTAGTAGAGGGGTCTAATTTTTGCTCAGGCTGGTCTTGAACTCCTGAGTTCAGGCAATCCACCTGCCTTGGCCTCCCAGAATACTAGGAAGACTGGTGTGAGCCACTGTCCCCAGCCCAGTATTTTTCATTTTTAAACGTTTTTCTAGGCTAGGGTAGCGGCTCATGCCTGTCATCCTAGCACTTTGGGTGGCTGAGGCTGGAGGACCACTTGAGCTCAGGAATTTGAGACTAATCTGAGCAAGAGTGAGACCCTATCTCTACAAAAAAAAGAAAGAAAGAAGGAAAGAAAGAAAGAAAGACAAGAAAAATTAGCGGCTC
>NW_003852597.1:735941-737403 GCF_000181295.1 Otolemur garnettii | reverse complement strand
GTAGTGGTACCTGTAGTTCCAGCTATTCTGGAGGCTTAAGCAGAAGGATCTCTTGATCCTAGGAAATTGAGGTTGCTGTAAGCTAAGCAGAGGTCATTGCATTTTAGTCCCAGCAACATAGCAAGACTCTGTCTCAAAAAAAGTTTTTCTAGTTTTCTTTAAATAAGTCTTATATTTTATTATATAACATATCTTGCTATTTTTTATACTAAGCATACCAATTTTATAGAGTCTATTTTTCCTATTGTCAATTCATACAGGGGAGGGCTATTTTTTTTTTTTCTATAAAGAGGATGTGTCTGTGGCAATAATCTGGAGGCCCTGGCATATCTAAGTGTCCCTACCTAATGGTTTAGTATTTGCTAAGGTCCTAGGGGTTTCACTATTCCTGGACCATGAGCTTCTTCAGGGCCAATTCCTCTTGCTTCTCTGACTTCTCTTTTTATTTTTTGGCACAAGAGGAATTCAAAATTTTGGGTTTCCTGTGTGTTTTGCTGTTTTGTTACTTTTCTGTAACAGCAATATATTGGAATCAGAAACAAGTTATGAGGCTGGTGCTTTATCACCCGTGCAGGGACAGGAGAAATTCACTAGTATAGTCTCAAGGTTGAAGAAGTAGAAGTAAGCCCTCTTACAAAAACTAATGTACTCAGGTGGTGCCTGTGGCTCAAAGGAGTAGGGTGCCAGCCCCATATACTGGAGGTGGCGGGTTCAAACCTGGCCCCGGCCAAAAACTGCAAAAAAGAAAAAAAAGGGGGAGGCAGCGCTTGTAGCTCAAAAGGGTAGGGTACTGGCTCCATATGCCAGAGGTGGTGGGTTCAAACCCAGCGCCGGCCAAATAAAAAAGCACATTTTGGGCAGCAACTGTGGCTCAAAGGAGTAGGGTGCTGGCCCCATATACTGGAGGTGGTGGGTTCAAATCCAGCCCTGGCCAAAAAAACAAACAAACAAAAAAACCCTAAGTACTCCAAAGGTGCCCTCACTGGCCTAGAGAAACAGCAAAGAAGTTTGTAACTGCTTAGACCTGTGGGTAGAAATAGCCAAAGAAGTGGAAAAGGGTTATTCTCCTAACACA
Source organism: Otolemur garnettii (assembly GCF_000181295.1). Classification (NCBI taxonomy): domain Eukaryota; kingdom Metazoa; phylum Chordata; class Mammalia; order Primates; family Galagidae; genus Otolemur; species Otolemur garnettii. The sequence goes on along the minus strand of NW_003852597.1, from coordinate 736,328 downwards.
GAAGGAACAGAAGATAATATAATGAACATCCATGTGTCTCCATTCTTCATATTAAAAAAAATTCTTCTCTCCAACCACATTAACTTCTCTGCCAGAGATCAATCATTCTCCTGAATATTAGTGTTCATCATTCCTACACATATCTATACTCTTTTCATTATGTATGTCCATTTTCTGTTGCTGTAACAAAATACCTGCGACTGGGTAATTTATAAAGAAGAGAAACTTAGTTAGTTTGCAGTTCTGGCTGAGAAGTCCCAGGAGCATGGCGCTGGTATCTTGTGAGGGCCTTCTAGCTGCATCATTACACAGCAGAGAGGGAGTCCCATGATGGAAGGGCAAGGGACCTGTTAGCTCAGGTCTTTCATTCTCTTTCTTTTTTTTTTT
>NW_003852597.1:732979-734790 GCF_000181295.1 Otolemur garnettii | reverse complement strand
GCCTACATTTTTTATTTTTAGTAGAGCTGGGGTCTCACCTTGCTCAGGCTGGTCCCAAACTTCTCTGAGCTCAAGCAATCCACAGGCCTAGGATTTTGAGTGCTAGAATTACAGGCAAGCCATTGGGCCTGCCTGGCCTTAAAGATTCTTCAGTTGACAATGGCTTAAGAGTTAGGTAAGATAAGTCTGTTAATCAGACAGAACTACTAGCAAATGCCCAGACTCAATTTGTTTAAGTATTTTGAGGACCTGCAGGTTTATCTTGTCAAGTTATTTGTTAAGTATAATGAGGACCTGCAGGTTTGTCTTGCATAGCCTTAGGCCTGCTAATGACTTACAATGGATGTCTTTAAGAAGAGAGAGGGGCACAAGAAGGCACGTCTGACCTTCCTCATGGCTAGCTACTCAGTTCTAAGCATGAACTTGGTATCCCCTTGGCCAAGAGGGGATCCAGTCAGTCAGCTGCTGGCGAGGACCCTAAGATTGTCTTTCAGTTCACAAAAGTAAAATGTAAATCAGATTTTGTCACTTTCCTGACAAAAATTCTTTAATTTTTCATAAGCAAAAAAGCCAAAATTATTAATATAAGCTCAATTTGTTTGATGCTAAATGACAGGCATCCTCAAACTACCGCCCGCAGGCCACATGCGGCCCACGGAGGACATTTATCTGGCCCGCAGGACGCCGCTGCCTGTCCTGCTTAGCAGCTGACTCATTCTGGGCCGCAGTCCGGCCCCCTCCAACGGTCTGAGGGACCGTTAACTGGCCCCCTGTTTAAAAAGTTTGAGGACCCCTGCTAAATGATTTTGCCCCTACCCACCTCTTCAACTTCATCTTATGCTGTTCCCCCCTTCTCTTATTTCTTTCTAGCCACTGTGGCGTATTTCGGCTCTTCAAAGACCAATGTCTTTCCTACCTCAGGGCCTCTGCACATACCATTCTCAGGTCTTTGTCTGGAAGGCACTCCACCTTCATGCTTTCCATTTTGTCATGGCTGGCTCCTTTTTATTTTCTAGACTTAGGCTAATGAGCATTTCAAAGATTTCTTCTCTGCCATTTTATCCAAAGTAGGTTTCTCCATTATTTTCTATTCCAGCCCTCAGTTTCCCTCAGAGCACTGACCACAATTCCTAATCTACTTGTTATGTACTTTTTGTGCTCCCCTCACATTAGAATGGTTAGGTCAAGGACATTAGGTACTATGAGTGTAGTTCACTCCTACTGTCTCCATCACCTAGCACCATGACTCCCTCAAGGGAAGAAACATGGTCCTCATTGTACAGAAAAGGAAACCAAGAGTTAAGTTTTTCACATGTTCACTCCTAGGTCACTGAGCTAGTAACTGAAGTCGTCAGGATTTGAACCCATGTCTGTAGAATCCCATAGCCCTGGGGGACACAGCGAGAACCTGTCTCTAAAAAAATAGGGCGGGCGTGGGTGCTCACGCTGGTAATCCTAGCCCTTTGGGAGGCTGAGGTGGGAGGACTGCTTGAACTCCACAGTTGGAGACCAGCCTCAGCAAGTGTGAGACCCCCATCTCTACTAAAAATGGGAACATCAGCCTGGCGACAGCTCAGGTGTCAGGTGCCTGTAGTTCCAGCTACTTGGTAGAATGAGGCAAGAGGTTCTCCTGAGCCCAAGAGTTTGAGGCTGCTGTGAGCTATAATGACCACCGCACTCAACCCAGTGTGATAGAGACTCTGTCTCAAAAAAAAAGAAGAAAATAAAAAATAAGGCTCGGCGCCTGTGGCTCAAGCGGCTAAGGCGCCAGCCACATACACCTAAGGTGGCGGGTTCGAATCCCCAGCCCG
>NW_003852597.1:730855-732312 GCF_000181295.1 Otolemur garnettii | reverse complement strand
AAGCTGGAAAACTATCCGCGCACTGGGTATCGCACAAGGCTCCGCAGGCCGACTGGAGGAAGAGAGACCAGCGCTACGTGATGACGTTTCATGGACGCTAGCGCGCGGGATTTAAACTACGGCGGTTTATGTGGCGTTAAGACATCGTAGAGTTTGCAGAGTTAGTTGTGTGTGTGTTTTCTTTCTTTCTTTCTTTCTTTTTTTTTTGTTTAAAGCACTTCGCTTTTCTCAGTGAACCCTCCAAATGCCCATGGACTCGGCGCTTCAGGCCCGCCTGTTTCCCGGTCTTGCCATCAAGATCCAACGCAGTAATGGTAAGAGTCGGGGTCCCAACGCAGTAATGGTGAGACGGTCGGGGTCCCGACACCCGCAAGCGGTGAGACAACTGAAATTAACCGCCTTGCTCCCACATGGCAGGGCCTTGAGATACAGTTGAGTTTTCTTCTGCTCCCCATTCTCCCACCCCCACACCAAAATCCGGGTCTCTTTTCTAGCAGTCAGTCTTTTCTGCATAAGTAGAGAGGCACCTGAGCTGGCAGGGGGTCCTTTCCCCGCCCTCCGTGGTGGACGGAGCTACTCTAGACTCCAGAGTCATTGGACCTCCCTGTGAAGCCAGGACTAATAGATTCCCTTCCCAAATTCTCTCCTGAAACTGCTCTGCTCTTGTGAGGACCTCGGCTTCCGGGCCTCTCTACTCTCCAATAAATACTACGCAGTTGCCGGCGCCTGTAGCTCAGTGGGTGGGGCGCCTGCCACATTCATCCAAAGCTGGAGGGTTCGATCCCAGACCGGGCCGGTTAAACAACAATGACAACTTCAACAACAAAAAAATAGCCGGGCGTGTGGCCGGCGCCTATAGTTCCATCTACTTGTGAGGCTGAGGCAAGAGAATCGCTTAAGCCCAAGAGTTTGCGGTTGCTGTGAGCTGTGATGCCACGCACCCTACCAGGGGCGACATGGTGAGACTCAAAAAACAAACAAAAATACTGCGCAGTTACAGTATGTCAAGCACTGTATTTAGCCTAAATGATTCAAAGTCCTTGCTCTTTAGACGCTTGTAATCCAATTCTCTTTTGGTTAAGTAGTTACTGCTGCTCCAGCAGGTGTAATAGATATCATTAGGAGAATGATCAGACGTGACCGGCAGAAGTGAGTTACCCGAGGGGGCCAGATTCTCAGGGCTGTGTTGAACAATAGTTTACTTAAGGCTTAAGTCCTTTCTTTAAATTGTTTTTTTATTAAATTATAACTTTGTACATTATTGCATTTATGGGTTCAGGGTACTGCTTCAGTATACAGTGTGAAATGCTTACATTGTACAAGTCCTTAAGTCTTAAGGACTAGGCCCTCCCTTGCTCTTGCTCAAACATACCTTTATTCCATTGTAGACACTCTTTTGAGTGTGGGAGGATGAATCTTATCCCATGCAGCTTGATTTTAAGACCTTTCCCATGTCC
>NW_003852597.1:728892-729985 GCF_000181295.1 Otolemur garnettii | reverse complement strand
GCTATTTTTTGGTTGCAGCTGTCATTGTAGTTTGGCGGCCTGTGCTGGATTCGAACCTGCCACCTTAGGTGTATGTGGCTGGCGCTCTAGCCACTTGAGCCACAGGCGCTGAGCCTGTTCTTTTTAATCTTAAAAATTTCCCTCTTTGGGGCAGCGCCTGTAGCTTAGTGAGTAGTGTGCCAGCCACATACACCCAGGCTGGCCGGTTTGAATCAAGCCTGGGCCAGCTAAACAACAATAACTGCAACAAAAATATAGGTGGGCGTTGTGGCAAGCGCCTGAAGTCCCAACTACTAGGAAGGCTGACGCAATAGAATCGCTTAAACCTAAGAGTTTGAGGTTGCTGTGACCTGTGATACCACAGCACTCTACTGAGGGTGACACAGTCAAAAAAAAAATAAAAGAAAAGGATTGAATACTTACCATTATCTGCCTCTAAAGAATCAAAAGATTCCTTTCAAACAGCTATTAGCAGTTCTTTGTGATTTGTTTTTTGTTTTTGTTGTTTGTTCAGAAATATGTCTCATGGCTCGGCGCCTGTGACTTAAGTGGCTAAGGCGCCAGCCACATACACCTAAGGTGGCGGGTTCTAATCCGGCCCGGGCCCGCCAAACAACAATGATGGCTGCAACTAAAAAATAGCCAGTAGCCTCCCAGCTACTTGGGGGGCTGAGGCAGGAGACTCATTTGAGCCCAGGAGTTGGAAGTGCTGTGAGCTGTGATACAACAACACTCTACCCAGGGGGACAACTTGAGGCTCTGTCTCAAAAAAAAAAAGAAATATGTCTCATGTTGGGTCTCACTACAGCTCAACTACTGACTTTGGAGTAAGGTTCAGATTTCTTAGTGGAGCTCTATGCTTTTCAAGATCTGACCCTGGCTCAGCACCTGTGGCTCAAGCAGCTAAGGCCACATACACTAGAGCTGGTGGGTTTGAATCCAGCCCAGGCCTGCCAGACAACAATGATGGCTGCAACCAAAAAATAGCCAGGCGTTGTGGTAGGCACCTGTGATCCCAGCTACTTGGGAGGCTGAGGCAAGAGAATCGCTTAAGCCCAGGAGTTTGAGGTTGCTGTGAGCTATGATGCCATGG
>NW_003852597.1:722441-727695 GCF_000181295.1 Otolemur garnettii | reverse complement strand
AGCCAGTTGAGCTATAGGCGCCGAGCCCACAGGGTTTTTTTTTTTTTTATGAAAGTGAAAAATTAATAGGGCGGCACCTGTGGTTCAGTGAGTAGGGCACCTGCCCTATATACCGAGGGTGGCAGATTCAAACCTGGCCCTGACCAAATAGCACCAAAAAAATAGCCGGGTCTTGTGGCAGGCACCTATAGTCCCAGCTACTCAGGAGGCTAAGGCAAGAGAATTGCCTAAGCCCAAGAGCTGGAGGTTGCTATGAGCTGTGATGCCACAGCACTCTAGCAAGGGTGACAAAATGAGACTCTGTCTCTAAACAAAAAAAAATAAAAAAGTGAAAATGAATAATGCATAAGGAGAGTGAACATAATTACACGTTTGGGGTGGAGTATAGGGCACGAAAAGTGCAGTGAGAAATCATGCTAGTACATACATCTCACATAGGAATAAAAAATGGTGGATACGTCCCTCTCAGGACAGGGTTTTTAGTATTATAATGAGCTAGGGGTTAATATTGGTGTTTTTTTTTTTTTTTTTTTTGAGATAGTCTCACTATGTCACCCTTGGTAGAGTGCTGTGGTGTCACAGATCACAGCAACCTCAAACTCTTGGGCTTAAGTGATTCTCTTACCTCAGCCTCCCAAGTAGCTGAGACTATAGGCGCCCACCACACATCTGGCTATTTTTTGGTTGTAGTTGTCGTTGTTTGGCAGGCCCCGGCTAGGTTTGAACCCGCCAGCTCCCTTGTATGTGCCCAGCACCCTAGCCACTGAGGTATAGGCAACAAGCCAATATTGGTCATTCTTTCAGCATTGTATGCAGGTTCAGTGAATCCTTGGGCACAATCTGTGGCAGCATATTGTTTGTCTTTTCTGGACAACCAAGTGGTGTGAGGCTCTGTAGTTATAGCTGCAAGGAGGTTCTGCCATTCTTAGGAAAGAAACTCAAAAAGGAATGTTAAAGAAAGTTCTGGTTAGCAATTCTTACTCATCTGAGGACTTGAAACATAAGAGAACTATTAAAAAATACCCACATAAAAAAGGTTTTCTTTATGAAGCCAGTTACACTTCGATGTCTATTCTTTTGTGCATTTAACTTCTCCATTAGAATTTGAGCTCACCAGCTTGGTGCCTGTGGCTCAAGTGCGTAAGGGCCAGCCACATACACCCAAGGTGGTGGGTTCGAATCCAGCCCGGGCCCACCAAACAGCGACGGCTGCAACCAAAAAATAGCCAGGTGTTGTGGTGGGCGCCTGTGGTCCCAGCTACTCGGGAGGCTGAGGCAGGAGACTCGCTTGAGCCCAGGAGTTGGGAGATTGCTGTGAGCTGTGATGCCACGGCACTCTACCCAGGGGGATAGCTTGAGGCTCCTGTCTCAAAAAAAAAAAAAAAAAAGAATTTGAGCTCACCAAGGCCAGGGTTATGTGTATGTTTGGGTTTTTTTTTGTAGAGACAGTCTTACTCCATCACCCTCAGTAGAGTGCCATGGCATCACAGAGCTCACAGCAACCTCCAACATTGAATATTTTTCCCCACACTCTAACTTACTGATGCCTAATTAAAGTTTGCATAGGCTACATAGTAAATATGCTAGTTGCATATCTAGGCAATAAAATTGTCATCCTGGAGTACATCCTTCAGCTCTGTCACATATTTTTATTTTTTTTGAGACAGAGCCTCAAGCTGTCCCCCTGGGTAGAGTGCTGTGGCATCACAGCTCACAGCAACCTCCAACTCCTGGGCTCAAGTGAGTCTCCTGCCTCACCTTCCCAAGTAGCTGGGACACAGGCACCCGCCACAACGCCAGCTATTTTTTTTTTTTTTTGGTTGCAGCCATCGTTTGGCAGGCCGGGCTAGATTCGAACCCACCACCTTAGGTGTATGTGGCTGGCGCCTTAGCCACTTGAGCCACAGGCGCCGAACCAGCTCTGTCACATTTTGAAATACCAAAATGAAATACCAAAACTAATTTGGTGTATTTGAACTGTGAAGTTTGAATTGTTCCTAGAAGATTGCAGGACTCTGATGATGTAAACCCAGAATTGTGACCTCACTGGGGGTGTGAACAGGACATAGGTAAGGCATGAGGAGGAAGCTATAACTGGGGAAGAAGTTTCGGGGGCCAATAGAAAATGTAGGTAGACTTAGGGTTAAGTAGCAGCTGTTGGGAACTTGTCCTTGCCCATAAGATCTTGAAGGGCCATCCGTTTTGACTATCACCAGGCAGTTTGAAATTATTTCCTCTGTGTCAGCTAGCTAGAGGTGCTTGGGGTGCTGTGCCCAGCAAGACCCCCCCTCCCCAGAAGAGTAGGGGAGCCAAGTGGCCTAGATCTACTGTGGACTACCTGTTTGCTTGCCTGTCAGCTTCTCTTCACCTCATTCTCATCACTGACAGCTGCCGTTGGCCTGGAAATCAGAAACCCATATCCACCTAGATGGTAAATCATTACTAAGGAATAACTATTTGTTTATAGTTATTCACATTTAGAACTTAAAGTTGGTAGTTTGAATCTGGGATAGGCTTGGATGCAGAGATGTATTTGGATTGAACATGTTAAGTTTCACTGAAACTTTCACTTGCTCTTTGCAGATTGATTTTGGGGATGTGGCTTCAATAAACCCAGAACTCTTACAGCTTCTTCCCTTACATCCGAAGGATAATCTGCCCCTGCAGGAAGATGTAACAGTCCAGGTAGGTGCCTGTCACCTGGCTATTGCCAGTGCCCCAGATGATTCACTTTGCTTATTGACTCTTTGCTGATTTATTTTCTGGAACTGCCTGGGACTTCAGCCCAGCACCTAGGTCCTTGAGAATTGATAAGATTCTTATGTTGTAATGGTTTGTTTTGTTTTTCAGAAACAAAAACGTAGATCGGTCAACTCCAAAATTCCTGCTCCAAAAGAAGGTAACTGGATTTCTACCGGATTGTGTCATGGAGTTTGTGTCAGGAATGATGTTCCTAGGGCTCAAGAGTTGTGGAAGCTGAGAAATAGACTCATTGTTGCACTTCACAGGTGGCTTCTATGTGCGCTGAGTCTTGCCCTGTGTTCCAAGTATCTTTTCTGAGTGACAAAGAATCTAACCAAAGATTAGGCCAATCTCTAAGGGACCTTGTATATTTGAAAAATTTACTGACTGGCCTAGAAAGCTTTCCTATAGCATCCCTAGCCTGGTGCTGAAGAGAGCAGGAATCAGCTACTGACAGACTTGTTTTCTTTCCTCAGGGCTCAGCCTTCTCTCGAGAACAGTGTGCCTTGGAATGAGGCTTTGAGAAAGGCAGATACCTAAATTTGTGCAGCTTAGAAGTGCTGTGAAGAATGGGGGGTGAGGGTAGGGAAGAATAATATCAAGGTCTTGTGGTCTAGGAGAAGGCTGGTCTTTCTCTGCAGTAGTTAGTATAAACCTATAGTGGCTATGTGATGGACTGTGACCAGAGGTGGTGGCTGTAAGCATAAACTGTCCAAGAAACCCAGCTTATTTATTTTTGAGACTGGGGTAGAGTGCCATGGCATCATCATAGCTCACAGCAGCCCAAATTCTTGGGCTCAGGTGATCCTCTTACCTCAGCCCTGAGTAGCTGGGACTACAGGTACCTACCACAGTGCCCAGCTAGAAACCCAGCTTATTATTCAGAGCCAGCTGTACAAGGCAGGTGAACCTGCACAGCTATGTAGGCTTAGTAGTTATCTTTTGCCCTGGCGAGATCCAGCTACCTCAAGGACCTAGAGAATATTTGACTAGAGCTTTAGGTTCTAGGGGCCCTAGGTAGATGTGGTGCCATCACAAGCCTGAGCTGGGCCTGGATGGTGTGCTGCCCGCCCTTGCTAGGTGTACCATAAGGGCCTGCAGGAGACGTGGGAATGGCAGCAGTCCCATTCCATGTGCTGGCTAGGACCCATCTCGTACAGAGCCTTTGAGGTTTGCCTCATCACTCTCCCCCTTCCTCCATTGGCCCTCCTGATCACATAGCACTGACTGGGTGCTGCCCTCGGTTCTTTAGGTCTTCGAAGCCGCTCTACTCGCATGTCAACTGTCCCAGAGGTTTGCATCACCACTCAGGAGAATGACATGGAGGTGGAGTTGCCTGCATCTGCAAACTCCCGCAAGCAGTTTTCCGTTTCCAGTGAGTAATGATTGTGCTCTCCTATTTGAGATGCTGGTGCAGGCTCCTCACATGTTACCCTGTCCCTGTGCTAGAATAACCTATGATTCTTCCACTGCCCTGGCTCCAGCATTGTTTTGACCCTGCCCCCACCAACACTGCTTCCTTATCTGGAAATCATCTCTTTTTTACCTTTATGTTTTAATGTAATTGAGACATAACAAATACAGAAAATGGCACATAGCATTGAGTATATAGTTCAATGAATTTTCACAAACTGAAAATACTCATGTAACTAACACCTAGATCAGAGCCTTACCAGCACCCTGAAAGTGCCCTTCAGGCATGCTTCCAGTTCCTAATCCCTCCAAGGATACCCATAGTCTTGACTTGTAATGACATAAATTAGCTTTTTCTCTTTTTGTACTTTGTATAAATTTTTTTTTTCTGAGATAGAGTCTAAAGCTATTGCCCTAGGTAGAGTGCTGTGGTGTCATAGCTCACAGCAACCTCCATCTCTTGGGCTCAAGCCATCCTCTTGCCTCAGAGACAGGATCTTACTTTTGCTCAGGCAGGTCTCAAACTCATGAGCTCAAGCTATCCACCTGTCTCAGCCTCCCAAAGTACTAGGATAACAGGCATGAGCCACCCCACCTGGCCTTTTTTGTCTATTTGTTTGTTTGAGACTGATTCTCTATTGCCTTGGGTAGAGTGCCATGGAGTCAGCCTAGCTCACAGCAATCTCAAACTCCTGGGCTCGAACAATAATCTACCCACCTCTGCCTCCCAGCATGCTAGGATTACAGGTGGTGGCATGCAGGCTATATAAATGGAATTTTATTTTTATTTATGTATTTTTTGAGACAGTGTCTCACTTTGTCACCCTTGGTAGAGTGCTATGACATCACAGCTCACAGCAATGTCAAACTCTTGGGCTTAAGTGATTCTCTTGCCTCAGCTTCTCAAGTAGCTGTGACTACAGGCGCCCACCACAGCGCCTAGCTATTTTTTGTTTGTAGTTGTCATTGTTTGGCAGGCCCGTGCTGGATTTGAACTCGTCAGCTCTGGTGCATGTGGCTAGTGCCCTAGCCCCTGAGCTATAGGCACCGAGCCAATATAAATGGAAATTTAAAAAAATTTTTTTCTTTTTTTTTTTTT
>NW_003852597.1:716101-722272 GCF_000181295.1 Otolemur garnettii | reverse complement strand
TGTTGTTTGGTGGGCCCAGGCTGGATTTGAACCCGCCACCTTAGGTGTATGTGGCTGGCGCCTTAGCCACTTGAGCCACAGGTGCCGAGCCTAAAAAAAAATTTTTTTAATGTCAATTGTAGGCTGGGTGCGGTAGCTCATTCCTGTAATCTCAGCACTTTGGGAGGCCAAAGTGGGTGGATTGCTTGAGCTCACGAATTTGAGACCAGCCTGAACAAGAATGACACCCTGTCTCTAAAAAGCTGGGCATTGTGACAGGTGCCTGTAGTCCCAGCTGCTTGGGAGGCTGAAGCAAGAGAATTGCTTGAGCCCAAGAGTTTGAGGTTGCTGTGAGCTATGACACCACAGCACTCTACCAGGGCAAGAAAGTAAGACTCTTTGTCTCAAAGAAAAATTCAATTGTTTGTCAACGTTGTTAGATTTTAAAAAGAAGATGCAAGTTTTATAAGACATGCAATCATTACACTTCACATACGTGAAATTCAGCTCTATCGGGATGAAGGTAAATGAAAGGGTCATGATCAGGCATGGGAGGTGTTATGAATTGCACCTTTCTGTTTTGAATCAATAGGTTAGTTATTGCCCAAGTACCCTGTTACCCCTGGCTCTTCAGTCATTGTTCCTATTAATCGCTTGGGTTCCTGGAGCTTTAGAGAAAGGCCTAGCTTTTCTCCCTAATGGGTAGAAAGGCCTGCCTGGCCTGAAAGTCCACACTTGAGTAAAGTCTTAGGAGCTCAGGCATTCAAAGGCTATTCCTATTCTCTTCATGGCAAAGCCCATATCAAGCTATTTACAGACACTTTAAAATAAGTTGGACCCAGGAGCCAGCCCTTAGAGAGACGATCAGTTAAGTTCAGGAGTGTGGTCTGAGGTGAAGAGAAAAGCCTGAGCTCCGCCTGAGCCCTTGCTGAGCTGGCAGCCAGTAGCCTTCCTCCTGGTCCATGACCTGCTGGGTCTCAAATGAGGCATCTGCAGTATACCTGCCTGTTTCTCCAGTGATTCTTGTTCCCCCACAGCTGCTCCCCCCAGGCCCTCCTGCCCTGCAGTGGCTGAAATACCATTGACTATGGTCAGTGAGGAAGAGCAAGTGCATCCCATTCGAGGCAGCTCTTCTGCAAACGCTGGGAACTCAGGTAGATATGCTGAGCTGTCTACTGTTCTGTTCCGAGTGCAGGGCAGGTAGTTACCATCTTGTTCTAATCCTGGCCTACCCTTGGCCTATAGGGTACAAGGCCTGTATGTCACATGGGGATATGTCTTTATGTGGCCATGGAATCAGTCTTTCACAAGAGGTGAAAGATTGAGCAGAAGCCCTCTGACCTTGAGGTGTTGTCACAGCTAAGGTCTTGGATGACACATGTAGAACAACCTAAGCAAGGACTGTCTCATCATTTTTTGGTTGTTTGAGAAAATAGGCAAGAGTCAGAGCTTCAGTTAGAACTAGAGCGCTGTTACCACTACTCTGACCTCACATTGACTAAATCACTACTCTATTGACTTGTCAATCCCAAGAGTCACATTTGTTGCTTCTCCTTGGGTATAGTGACTTAAAAGCAAGAATCAGGAGAACACCAATGCCTAGGAAACGCCCTGTACTTAGTAAAACAGCCAAAGAAAATCATACTGGCCTAGACTGGTAATAAAGTGGGCTTCCTTGTTTCTCCCTCCCCCCTCCCCTCAGTTCGAAGAAAATCATGTCTTGTGAAGGAAATGGAAAAAATGAAGAACAAGCGGGAAGAGAAGAGGGCCCAGAACTCTGAAATGAGAATAAAGCGAGCCCAGGTACCTTTCTTGGGAGAGAAGAGCAAGGGTTCTTGGACAAGCATCCTTAATTGAAATCCTATAGGCAACAGAGATTCAGTTGGGACCCCAGCATATCTGAGGCTTCAGTTCTCATACCATGAAATTTAACTGGTTTTCTCATCAGGATTCAGAGAACAAATAATTCAGAAATTTTTCTGAAGGCCCTCAGATGAAGAATCTTTGATGCCAATTGTCCAGTGAGCAAGCCCATCACATGCTCATGTGCTCAGTTGTATGTGTTGGTTGGGAGAGGAGTCCCCTTAGCTGCTGGATTTTTTGTTCTGAGAGAGCCCAGCCTGCTACCGTGCCTCTTCAGATGTGGTGCTGTGTCCCTAGTCCCAGTTTCTAGCATGTTGGTGCATGCCTAGGCCCTTCTGCCAATCTCTGCTCCCCAGGGCTTTGTACTTGGCTTCTCAGCCTAGAGCCAACATGAGGACATCGTCAATTATGAAGGGTCATGTGCATACCCTTTGTGCATAGCACTGAGTATCTTAACAGTCTGTCCCTTTTTCCACTCTTGTCTCAAACAGGAGTATGACAACAGTTTTCCAAACTGGGAATTTGCCCGAATGATTAAAGAATTTCGGGCTACTCTGGAATGTCATCCACTTACTATGACTGATCCTGTAAGTAAGTCCAAAGGACTTCCATCTCTCTTGCCTGAGTAAATACATGTACAGTTGAGGGACAGAAAACTCCTCTTTATAGGAATGAAGGCATGCAGCAGTTTTCATTTACCTTTGAGAGATTTTTTTTTTTTTTTAAGACAGAGTCTCACTATGTTACCCTCGGTAGAGTGCCGTGGAGTAACAGCTCACAGAAACCTCAAACTCTTTCTTGGGCTCAAGCAATTCTCTTCCCTCGACCTTCCAAGTAGCTGGGACTACAGGCACCCACCACAACGCCTGACTGTTTTTTTGTTGTAGTTGTCATTGTTTAGCAGGCCTGTGCTGGGTTTGAACCCACCAGCCCCAGTGTATATGGTTAGCACCCTAACCACTGAGTTTTGTTTTGTTTTGTTTTTTGAGACAGAGTCTCAAGCTATTGCCCTGAGTAGAGTGCTGTGACATCTTAGCTCTCAGTAACCTCCAACTCGTGGGCTCAAGTGATTCTGCTTCAGTTTTTCTATTTTTAGTAGAGACAAGGTCTCGCTTTTGCTTAGGCTGGTCTTGAACTCACGAACTCAAGCATTCCACCTGCCTCAGCCGCCCAGAGTGCTAGTATTACAGGCTTGAGCCACTTTAGCTGGCCTGATTTTTTTTGTTTTATTTAGTGGACTGGAGCTAGTGAGCCCAGATGGGCGAGTCAGGGTACCCTCCCGCACCTCCCCACCAAAAGTTGGCTCATTTTTTCATTTTTTATTTTTGGCAGTCTTGCTTTGTTGCCCTGGGTAGAGTGCAGGGGTGTCAGCCTAGCCCATAGCAATCTCAATCTATTGGGCTTAAGCAATCCTCTTCCTTACATTCCTGAGCAACTGGGACTACAGGCATGCACCTGGCTAATTTTTCTATTTTTAGTAGAGACAGAGTCTTGCTTTTGCCCAGGCTGGTCTTGAACACCTAAGTTCAAGCAATCCTCCCACCTTGGCCTCCCAGCATGTTAGGATTATAGGTGTGAGCCACCGTGCTCGGCCTAGATTCTTATATTAGTAAGAATCATGAAAGGCATACTGAAAACAATCCAGTGGTACTGTCTTGTGCTCTGGAGTAGCTACTGGGGGAGGGAGTATTAGGTCTTGGCCTCTGACTGGGCCAGATATGGGATTGGAGGGAGGGGTCTGGACAAGCTTTCTTTTGATTTTGCTCTGACTCTGCTATTGGTCGTCTTCTATCATCCTCTTGCAGATCGAAGAGCACAGGATATGCGTCTGTGTTAGGAAACGCCCACTGAACAAGCAAGGTAAGCCCCATTTAGTCAGGAAGAGGCTTAGGACTAGCTGAGGGTCTCTCTGTGTCCAGGGGCACCCCCTGAAATATTTTCCTTCTGCAGAATTGGCCAAGAAAGAAATTGATGTGATTTCCATTCCTAGCAAGTGTTTCCTCTTGGTACATGAACCTAAATTAAAAGTAGACTTAACGAAGTATCTGGAGAACCAAGCGTTCTGCTTTGACTTTGCGTTTGATGAAACAGCTTCAAATGAAGTCGTCTACAGGTTAGTTCTTTTTCTCCCCTTCCTTGTGCTTCCTTGCCTCTTTTTTTTTTTTTTTTTTGAGACAGAGTCTCACTATGTTACCCTCAGTAGAGTGCAGTGGCATCACAGCTCACAGCAACCTCAAACTCTTAGGCTTAAAGTGACTCTCTTGATTCAGCCTCTCAAGTAGCTGGGACTACAGCTGCTCACCACAATGCTCGGCTTTTTTTGGTTACAGTTGTCATTGTTTGGCAGGCCTGGGCCAGGCTCTAACCTGCTAGTCCTTGCCTCTTTGATGTGGAATGTTGTGGTGGCACTACTCACAGACATACTGAATTCTCAGGCCCTTCCTGGCTGCCTCTTACATTGGAGCTCTGGCTCCTAGCACCCAGCAGGCCCTTTTTAGCTTTTGAGGTCCCTTGAGTGGATAATGGGTATAACCCATTACACTGAAGCAGGGCTGGGCAGGCTCCAGAGGTTCTCCAGTATTTTATGTGGCCACCCCAGTTTACCCACTGGGCTTAGCAGACTGGGAACACCAGATCTGGTCTGTCCAAAATTCCCACTAGCCTCAAGGCTATTCAAATCTAAGTAACATTTAAATTAAAAATTCAGTGCCTTAGCTACATTTCAAGTGATCAGTAGCCATGTGTGGCAGTGCCTACTGTTAGACAGCACAGATAGAAAACATTTCCATTATCATGGGAAGTTCTATTGGACAGCACTGTTCTCTTTTATTTATGTATTTATTTATTTGCCATTTTTGGCTGGGGCTGGGTTTGAACCCGCCACCTCTAGCATATGGGACCAGCGCCCTACCCTTTTGAGCCACAGGTGCTGCCCAACAGCACTGTTCTCAAGCAGAGGCTGACAAACTATGGCCCATAGGCCAAATCTGGTTCATTGACCCCATTTTGTGTGGCTGTCAAACTAAGAATGGTTTTTATGTTTTCAAAGCGTTATTTAAAAAATAAAACAAAAGACATGGTAGAGACCTAAGTGGCCCATGAGTCTTAAAATAATTTAGAGCCCTACCTGAAAGGGTTTCCCCTGATCTTAGTAGTATGTCTGATCTAGGAGTTGACTGCTAACCTCAAGCTTTTATTCTGTGTCTCTGAGGTCAGAGGCGGGGGCCCGATGGCTCAGAGTATGGGCCATCAGCTCGCTCTTGACAGTCTAGCACCCCCCACCACCACCACCATTTGGTCAGGGGTACTTTAGATTTGTAGGTTCCACCTGGCCCTAACCCCACTTATAAATCTCCCTCTCATGGGGGAAGAGAGGAGTGCTATTCTCAGAAAGAGGAATTAAGAGTCCACAGTGGAAGGGTAGCCCAGGAGCACATTTTGGGAACAGATATAAACACTATTCTCTCTTAATCCTTTCTCCTAGATTCACAGCAAGACCACTGGTACAAACAATATTTGAAGGTGGAAAAGCAACTTGTTTTGCATATGGCCAGACAGGAAGTGGCAAGACACATGTGAGTATTTCAGGCCTGGCAGGGAGAGAGCCTTCCCACTAGGTCTCTGAAAAGGAAGATAATGAGTTTCTTTTTCTTTCTTTTTTTGAGACAGAGTCTCAGGATGTCACCCTTGGTAAGGTGCTGTGGCATCACAGCTCACAGCAACCTCAAACTCTTTGGCTTAAGCAATTCTCTTGCCTCCCAAGCAGCTGAGACTACAGGCATGCAACACAATGCCCAGCTAGACAATGAGTTTCATACAGAAAGCTTCCCCAAGGCCAGGCGTGGTGGCTCACGCCTGTAATCCTAGCATCCTGGGAAGCTGAGTCAGGAGGATTGTGTGAGCTCAAGAGTTCAAGACCAGCATGAGAGAGAGTGCCACCCCATCTCTAAAAATAGCCAGGCATTGTGGCTGGTGCCTATAGTCCCAGCTACTTGGGAGGCTGAGGCAAGATGATCCCTTGAGCCAGGGGGTTGAGGTTGCTATGAGCTATGCCTCCATGACATTCTACCAAGGGTGACAAAGTGAGACTGTGTCTCAAAAAAAAAAAAAAAAAAAAAAGGAATCATAAAATCAATTTAAGATATGAATGAAAAATTTACTTTAAAAAACAGAAACCAAAAATTGTGGCACTCAAAAATTTATTGAAGAAAACACAAAACATATTCAAAATCTAAAAAAAAAAAAAAAAAAGACTAGATTGTGTAGAAGAAAGAATTTCAGAAAATGAAGCCAGGTCTTTTGAAATAAGCCAGCAAAAAATAAAGAAAA
>NW_003852597.1:713511-716081 GCF_000181295.1 Otolemur garnettii | reverse complement strand
AAAAAAAAAAAAAAAAAAAAAGGAAGGAAGAAAGTTCCCTCAGTGCAGATGCTCTATCGCCAGATACTCTTCACTGTGCCAGATGCAAGGAGGGGCCTTAGCAGGTCCATCCTGCTGGCTGTGGTGTGGCCCATTGTGATGGAGCCAATATTGCTCTGGGCTAGGCCAGAGACCCTTTCCAATGGTCTTCTACCCCTTCCTTTTGCAGACTATGGGTGGAGACCTCTCTGGGAAAGCTCAGAATGCATCCAAAGGGATCTATGCCATGGCCTGTAAGTAGTGTGTTCTGCCGCATCTGGGTTGGGCACAGAAAGGTAGGTTGCTTACTTAGCCAGGTCCTCTCCTTCAGCCCGGGACGTCTTCCTGCTGAAGAATCAGCCCCGCTACCGGAAACTGAGCCTGGAAGTCTATGTGACATTCTTCGAGATCTACAACGGGAAGGTAGCAGGCAGGAAGCCTCTTGTTTGTGCTATTGGGCCCCTGAACTTTCTAAAACCTTGAAGTTGGCTAAAAGTTGTAGAAGCCAATCAACCTGTTAGCAATCAAGCCTTTGAAAAGGTCACTTTACCCTGGTGTATATGAAAGGTTTTATCCGGGCCAGGAGTAGTGGCTTACTCCTGTAATCCTGGCACTCTGGGAGGTTGAGGCAGGTAGATTGTCTGAGCTCACAAGTTCGAGACCACCCTGAGCCAGAGTGAGACCTTGTCTCTAAAAAATAGCTGTATGTTTAGCTATAATTTCTCATTTGGCCTATATATTAAAAATATATATGTAAAAAAATAAAAATAGTGGGCAGCGCCTGTGGCTCAAAGGAGTAGGGCACTGGCCCCATATGCTGGAGGTGGTGGGTTCAAACCCAGCTCTGGCCAAAAAACTGCAAAAAAACAAAAAAATAAATAAGAATAAAATAAATAGCCACGTGTTTTGGTGGGCACCTATAGTCTCAACTACTTGGGAGGCTGAGGCAGGAGAATTGCTTAAGCACAAGAGTTTGAGGTTGCTTTGTGCTGTGATGCCACAGCACTCCACCAAGGGTGACAAAGTGAGACTCTGTCTCAAAAAAAAAAGTTTATCTAATGGTGAGGTGGCACCCAAGCTCAACTTGTAGGAAGGGATAGTCCTTAGGGCTCCCCTCAGGAGTAAGTTTTGCCTGTGTGTGCCATTATTAATAGGATATTGTGTAGGAAGCACTATTCTTTTTTTTTTTTTGAGACAGAGTCTCACTGCATCACCCTTGGTAGAGTGCTGTGACATCACAGCTCACAGCAACGTCAAACTCTTGGGCTTAAGCGATTCTCTTGCCTCAACCCCTCAAGTAGCTGAGACAGGTGCCCGCCACAACACCTGGCTATTTTATGGTTGCAGTTACTGTCGTTTGCTAGGACCTGGGCTGGATTTGAACCCGGCAGCTCCAGTGCATATGGCTGGCACTTTAGCCACTGAACTATAGGCACCGAGCCAGTAAGCACTATTCTAAGCACTTTTCTTGTCCCAACTTTACAGATAAAAAGCAAGGGTAGAGTAGTTAATTTACTTGCCCAGGGCAACACAGGTAGAAAGTAGCAGAGTCGCATCAAACAGACAGCCTGGTTTCAGATCCCAAGTGTATTGCCCTCTATTAATATGAAATCTATCAGCCTGTATTCTTTCTGCCTTTCCTGCTGATGGCCCTTCCCTAAGCTTGGGCAGGTTCTGTCAGAGGGAGGAGGTGGGTGGGTGCCTGATAACCATCTTCCTGGCACAGCTGTTTGACCTGCTCAACAAGAAGACCAAGCTGCGAGTTCTGGAGGACGGCAAGCAGCAGGTGCAGGTGGTGGGGCTGCAGGAGCACCTGGTTAACTCAGCTGAAGATGTCATCAAGATGATTGATGTGGGCAGCGCCTGCAGGTCAGAGTCTCATGAGGGGAAGGGTCTTGCACATGGTTGAGGTGTAAGGTCTCACTCTGAACTCATATCTGTTTCTGCAGAGTGGTGCTTCTCCCTAGTTTGGCAAAAGCTGTGAAAGCTTCTGCTTTGAGGGGTATCAGTGGGCCAAGTGCGGTTGCTGGGAGGCTGAGGCTGAGGAGGATCACTTGATCTCAGGAATTTGAGATTAACCAGAGCAAGAGCGAGACCCTCTTTGTACTAAAAAAAAAAAAATAGAAAAATTAACTGGGCGTTGTGGTGGGCACCTGCTGTACTCCCAGTGACTTGAGAGGTTGAGGCAGGAGGATCCCTTGAACTGGGGAGTTGAGGTTGCTGTGAGCTAGGTTGACACCATGGCGCTCTAGCCTGAGCAACTGTCTCAAAAATAAGAAAAAGCGGCTCGGCACCCATTGTACAGTGGTTACAGCGCCAGCCACATACACCAAGGCTGAGGGGTTCAAACCTGGCCCCGGGCCAGCTAAACAACAATGACAACTACAGAAAAAAAAAAATAGCTGTGGCAGGCACTTGTAGTCCCAGCTACTTGGGAGGCTGAGGCAAGAGAATCGCTTAAGCCCAAGAGTTTGAGGCTGTGAGCTGTTACACTACGGCACTCTACCAAGAGTCACATAGTGAGACTCTCTCAAAAAAAAAAAAAAAAAAAA
>NW_003852597.1:711228-713469 GCF_000181295.1 Otolemur garnettii | reverse complement strand
GGAAGGGATATCAATGAGGTAGATGACCTAGGGCCAGAGGCTATCAAAGCCTAGTCAAAGTGTATAAAATCTAACCAAGACGGGTTTGTTTGCAGGCTTTTACCCCAAAGGCATGCTTCCTGGCTTTTGTGGTTATCTCCTTTCTTTTTCCACCCTTTGTTCTGCATCTATTCAGAGCTGGAACTAATGTTACCATAGTTCCTCTGTATAGAAGTGGGGGAGTGCTCTTCCCCAGGCCTCTAGGCCTGGCATAGTGGGTGCTGGGCAGTTAAGGATGTCCAGAAAGGGGGCTTCTGTCTGTGAGGCCCTCAAGTTTTGGCAAGTGGTTCATGATAGCTTCCTCTTCCCTGGGTACCCTTCAGCAGAGGCAGCTTATCCTTCCCCAAGAACTTTATAGGTTCCCAGGTCTAGGTAAAGCCCTAGCATAGAATCTATTACTGATTTGGCTGCCTGGAATATGCATTAGGTCTAGAGCTGGAGGGAGAGCTGTTGCCTAAGGAGGACGGCGTGGAAGGTCTGGGACAGGAAGACACAGGGCTTTTGGAGTCCTGACCTCTGTCCCTCCCATACCAGAGAACTTACTGCTGTAGACTGGGTTGCCACAGAGGCTGGTGACCCTAAAAGTTCCTAACCTGTCATTGCCCTCCTTTGCCATAGAACCTCTGGGCAGACGTTTGCCAACTCCAACTCCTCCCGCTCCCATGCCTGCTTCCAGATTCTTCTTCGAGCCAAAGGGAGAATGCATGGCAAGTTCTCTTTGGTGGATCTGGCAGGGAATGAGCGTGGTGCGGACACTTCGAGTGCTGACCGGCAGACCCGCATGGAGGGTGCAGAAATCAACAAGAGTCTTCTGGCGCTGAAGGTAGCAGGGGCTAGAAGCGGACAGCCTGGGGGGCTACTGGGAAGGGAAGGGAATAGTGCAAGTGTAGATCTCAGTTATTCCTGCTGCCCCACAGGAGTGTATCAGGGCCCTGGGACAGAACAAGGCTCACACCCCATTCCGCGAGAGCAAGCTGACACAGGTGTTGAGGGACTCATTTATTGGGGAGAACTCAAGGACTTGTATGGTGAGTATGGTCACTTTGGAGGTGACTTTGCAAGAGGAGGAGTCGCTATGTAAGGAGACATTTAGTCCTGTCCCTGAGCAGGAGGCTCAACACCACTGGTTGCCTGGGTTTCTACACCCTCCTTTTCCACATTGGAGGCCAGTCTCCTCAAGGCCTACCAAGTAGGAAGGAAAGGATCTACTGAATCCTTTTACTATGTGTAGGTATAGGCCCTTGGTTTGCAGGATGGAAAGAAAGTTTCAGAATTCAGGTGGGCCTTTGGTAAGCAGAGAGGGAAGTCCTCTTTTCTATGGCTTCCCTTGAGTTCACTGGCTCCCACTTAGGAGGTACCTGGAGCATGAGGGTGCGTCCTTGAATGGCTTCCCCTTCCCTATTTCATCTCCAAGCCCTTCTTTTTTTTTTTTTTAAGAGACAGTCTCCTTTTGTTGCCCTCAGTAGAGTGCTGTGGTGTCACAGCTCACAGCAACCTCCAGCTCTTGGGAGTAGGCGATTCTCTTGCCTCAGCCTCCCACCACAACACCCAGCTATTTTTTGTTGCAGTTTAGCTGGGGCCGGGTTCAAACCCACCACCCTCAGTATATGGGGGTGAGCCACAGGTGCCCCATCTCCAAGGCCTTCTAAGTGAATTCTACCATGTCTTTCCTCCAGGGAATATTCTCTTTACTATCTTCTGGGTTGGGGACTTTTTATGAGGAAGGTGAGATTTTCTGACTAAGCTCTAAACTTTTCCACCTGAGGCATTATTGTTTGGCCTAGGTGAACTGAAGTCTTCAGCAGGATCCACTGAGCTTTGAGATATGACCTTGGTAGCAGGAATGTCTCAGGAAAGGAATACAAAAGATAATTATATGTGCCTTTGAAAGCAGGACACTGATGTTTAAGGCACCTTAATTTGCAGTTCCCTTAGCACTCTGGAAGGCTGAGGTGGATAGATTGCCTGAGCTCACAGGTTCAAAACCAGCCTGAGCAAGTGTGAGGCCCCCGTCTCTAAAAATAGTCGGATACAGGTTTGGTACCTATTGCTCAAGTGGCCAAGTCACCAGCCACATACACCTAAGGTGGTGGGTTCAAATCCAGCCTGGGCCCACCAAAGAACAATGATGGCTGCAACCAAAAAATAGCCAGGCATTGTGGCGGGTGCCTGTGGTCCCAGCCACTTGGGAGGCAGAGGCAG
>NW_003852597.1:704608-711116 GCF_000181295.1 Otolemur garnettii | reverse complement strand
AAAAAAAAAAAAATAGTTGGATGTTGTGGTGGGCACCTGTAGTCCCAACTACTCGGGAAGCTGAGACAGGAAGAGAATTGGTTGAGCCCAGGAGTTTGAGGCTGCTGTGAGCTATGATGCCACAGGACTCTACTGAGGGCAACAAAATAAGACTCTGTCTCAAAAAAAAAAATTTACAGTGCCCATGGGGCAAGTTGCCTAGCACAACATGGGTCCTCTCACCAATGCCACGTGGATCTTGCTCAGTTGCTAGGGTGCCAGCCACATATACTTGGCCTGGTGGGTTTGAACCCAGCCTGGACCTGCTAAACAACAATGACAACAACCAAAAAATAGCTGGGTGCTGTGGCGGGCGCCTATAGTCCCACCTACTCTGGAGGCTGAGGAAAGAGAATCACTTAAGCCCAAGAGTTTGAGGTTGCTGTGAGCTGTGACGCCACAACATTCTACCCAGGGCAACATAATGAGAATCTGTCTCAAAAAAAAAAAAAAACCCAAAACACCATGTGGATCTTGGGAGCTTGAAGAGGCGTCTCCTAGAGGCCACTCCAGGGGCAGGCTGTCTAGTACTCTCACCCTTGATTTTCAGCCTTTAACTATCCCTACCCCTTTCCTTTTGCAGATTGCCATGATCTCACCAGGCATAAGTTCCTGTGAATATACTTTAAACACACTGAGATATGCAGACAGGTACTAGGGCTTACAGCCAGGAGGATATGGGCTGGACTGGGGAAGGGAATGGCAGTGATGAGGGGAGAGGAGTCTCTGGGGTCCCAGTGCCTACTACGTAATATTCTATGATGTGAATCTGAGGCTTAGGAATTCAGCCATTTTGCTAGGCCTCTTCTAGTCCACTTTAGGCCCTAGTGGGGAGTCGGCATTTGTGGGAGGGTCTTTTCCAGTCTAGCTTTAGTCTAGGCCACCTTTTGTTGGCTGGAGGAAAAGTTGCTGCTCCATCCCCTTAGAGCCTTAAGCTTCACAACTTAAGTGGCACCACATTCTGGTGAGTACCATGGGAGCTGCTGTGAGATCTGACACCTTATTTCCTCAGGGTCAAGGAGCTGAGTCCCCACAGTGGACCCAGTGGAGAGCAGCCAATTCAAATGGAAACAGAAGACATGGGAGCCAGCTCTAACGGGACCTCCATGACAGGCAACGTAAGAGGCAGGACAGGGCCAGGTGAGAGAAGTATATCCTGCTGAGGTGGGAACTGAGTCACAGTTGTGTCTCTCTTCTTCGTCCCCTTAGTTCTCCAAGGAAGAGGAAGAGCTGTCTTCCCAGATGTCCAGCTTTAATGAAGCCATGACTCAAATCAGGGAGCTGGAGGAGAGGGCTGTGGAAGAGCTCAAGGAGATTATACAGGTGGGGAGCTGGCCCTGGCCATAGGGAACTAGATAGCCACCCCAGGACAACCCTTAAGAATGCTCAGTGTTAGCTCGGCGCCTGTGGCTCAAGCGGCTAAGGCGCCAGCCACATAACTCCTGAGCTGGCAGGTTTGAATCCAGCCCAGGCCTGCCAGACAACAATGATGGCTGCAACCAAAAATAGCCAGGCATTGTGGCGGGTGCCTGTGGTCCCAGCTACTTGGGAGGCTGAGGCAGGAGACTTGCTTGAGCCCAGGAGTTGGAGATTGCTGTGAGCTGTGATATCACGGCACTCTACCCAGGGTGACAGCTTGAGGCTCTGTCTCAAAAAAAAAAAAAAAAAAAAAAGATAGAGAAAAAAGAATGCTTAGTGTCAATCCTGGAATATGACCTGGGCTTTACTCCTATGAGTCTTTAAGTTGGGATGGCAAAAAACAGCCCTGTACATACACTAGGTCTCCTTAATTCTCTGCCTGGTAATCCAGCTGTGCTGCTAGGTTGACCACAGCCTCCAGCCTGGCACATGTATGCTTTCTTCTGAGCTCCTAGCCAGAACTAGTCTTCCGTCTTGCATGCTCTTGGCTGAGGGCTTAGGGGTCATTCATATGCAAAGATCTTGTCTTATTTATTCAGCGAATGTTCTAGCTCCTGTGCTGAAACCGAAGACCAGAAACATCAAGTGTAGGTAATAGGCCCGGTGTAAGACTTGAGATGAATCCTGACTTCTATTTACAAGCTGATTTCCTGGTGAAAGTTATTTAGCCTCAATGGGCCTGTTTCTTCATCCCTAAAATAGGAGAGGCAAGATGGCTATATTTGTGTTTTTTTTTTTTTTTTGGTTGCAGCCGTCATTGTTGTTTGGTGGGTCCGGGCTGGGGATCCGAACCCACCCTTAGGTGTACGTGGCTGGCGCCTTAGCCAGTTGAGCTATAGGCGCCGAGCCAAGATGGCTATATTTGAAGGCTAAGTGATACACTTGTAAAACATCAGCATATGCTGTAAGCTCCCAGCTGGTAAATAAAGCCCTTCCTCTTATGAGAAAAAGAAAAAGAAATCAGCATATCCAACCCTAAGTATACTGTAAAAAACAAATGAGGCAAAAAAAAAAAAAAAAAAAGCCAGGTACTGTGGCTCAAACATGTAATCCCAGCACTCTGGGAGGCCAAGACAGGTGGATTGCTTGAGCTCAGGAGTTCGAGACCAGCCTGAACAAGAGTAAGACCCTGTATCTTAAAAAAATAAAAGAAAACTAGCCATTGTTGTGGCAGGCATCTGTAGTCCCAGCTACTCAGGAGGCTGAGGCAAAAGGATCATATGTGCTTAGGAGTTTGAGGTTCCTGTGAGCTATGATGCCACAGCATCTACTCAGTGCAACAGAGTAAGACTCTGTCTCCAAAAAAATTAACAGGCTCAGCACCCATAGCATAGTGGTTATGGCGCCAGCCACAAAAATCCGAGGCTGGCAGGTTTGAACCCAGCCCAGGTCAGCTAACCTGCAACAAAAAAATAGCTGGGCGTTGTGGTAGACACCTGTAGTCCCAGGTACTTGGGAGGTTGAGGCAAGAGAATTGCTTAACCCCAAGAGTTTGAGGTTGCTGCGAACTGTAACACCATGGCACTCTACCAAGGGCAACATAGTAAGACTCTGTCTCAAAAAATAATAAATGATAAAAACATAAACAAAAAATGAAGAAAACATCAGCACTGGCTCAGTACCTGAAGTTCAGTGGTTAGGGCACCAGCCACATACACTGGAGCTGGCAGGTTCAAACCCGGCCTGGGCCAGCTAAAGCAACAATGACAATTACAACCCCTCTCCCCAAAAAAGAAAAATAGCCAGGTGTTGTGGCAAGTGCCTGTAGTCCCAGCTACCTGGGAGGCTAAGGCAAGAGAATTGCTTAAGCCCAAGAGTTTGAGGTTGTTATGAGCTGTGACACCACCACACTCTACCTAGGGTACAATATAGTAAGACTCTGTCTCCCAAAAAAAAAAAAAAGAAAAAACATCAGTACAGTATGTACCATGTGGTCAGTGTTCAGCAAGCATTAGACGCTGATGCTGTGGAAGGCAGACAAGACCATGCTAACAGTGGGGGCACTCAGGACTGCAGAGTGGAAAGAACCTGGCACGAGTAATGGGAAAGATTTGAAGGATGAGTGCTCAGGCATGTCATCCCCTCCAGAATGCTCAGGAGTATGGAGGTTTGAAAAGACATGGCACTTCCAGGACTAATGAGAGGTTCACTGTGGTCAGAGCAAAAGGAGTGAGCAGGTGATGGAGGGAGATCAAGGCTGTGGACAGGGTCAGCAGAGATATAATGGTCTAAAAGCCCTTATGGTAATGTAGTTCATACCAAAGGCCCAGACTTTATTTTGAGGGCAGCAGAGGCCTTTAGGGGAGATAAACAGAGTGGTAACATGGTCATATCAGAGCTTTAGATACACCACTCTGGCTACCATGTGGAGCCTAGTTGGGGGGGTTTGGGGAGAGCAAAGGTAGAGGCAGTTAGGAAAGAGTTTAAGAGAAATGTTGAAGGCCCAGGCATGGTGGCTCGTGCCTGTAATCCTAGTACTCTGGGAGTCTGAAGTGGGTGGATAGCTTGAGCTCACGGGTTCAAGACCAGCATAAGCAAAAAGTAAGACCCTGTCTCTACTAAAAATAGAAAAACTAAGGGAAGAGGATTACTTGAGCCCAAGAGTTGGAGGTTGCTGTGAGTTATGCCACTGCACTCTACCCAGGGCAACAGCTTGTGACTTTGTCTTAAAAAAAGATGTTGAAGGTATGGCCATGGCCATAGGCCTGGATTGAGGGCATGAGATTCAAGAACTATTTAAGAATCATTTAGTGGGGGTCAGCGCCTGTAGCTCAGCAGCTAGGGTGCCAGCCACATACACTGGAGTTGACAGGTTTGAATCCAGCCAGGCATTGTGGTGGGCGCCTGTAGTCCCAGCTACTTGGGAGGCTGAGGCAAGAGAATCACTTAAGCCCAAGACCTTGAGGTTGCTGTGAGCTATGACGCAATGGCACTCTACTGAGGGCAACACAGTGAAACTGTCTCCAAAAAAAAAAAAAAAAGAATCATATAGGGGATGGAACTGGGAGGATTTGGTGACAAGGTAACAGAATACAATCACTCAGATTACTGGCTTGTGCATCAGAACCATGATGCCATTTATCTGGTACAGGATAGAAACGAGTTTGGGGTAGGAAGAGGATGGATTTCAGCTGAGGGCTTCTCTGGGTAAGAGTCAGTAGGAAGAACATAGGCCAGGGACATAGGCATGGCATCTGCACAGGTGTCTACAGTGTACGTGGTAAAGTCCCATGAGTGATTTGCTAAAGTGGTTGGTCATTATTAGAACTGACCCAAGTTTTCCCTATGTTGTCACAGCAAGGACCAGGCTGGCTTGAGCTTTCTGAGATGACGGAGCAGCCAGATTACGACCTGGAGACCTTTGTGAACAAAGCAGAATTTGCCCTGGCACAGCAAGCTAAGCATTTCTCAGCTCTGCGAGGTGAGTGTGGCTGGACAGGGTGCGAGTGGATAATGGTGACCTCTGCTGGCTCCTGCATGACTGCAAGTGATAGCAGCTCTGCTCTGATGAATGGGGGCCTCCCAGACCCCCCACTAACCTCATATGCACCACCACCCCTTCCTTCCAGATGTCATCAAGGCCTTGCGCCTGGCCATGCAGCTGGAAGAGCAAGCTAGCAAACAGATAAGCAGCAAGAAACGGCCCCAGTGACAACTGCAAATAAAGATGTTTGGTTTCACCAGGCTCTTCCCTTCCCTCCCCTGTGAACTTTGGGCAGCTGGTGCATCTAGTCAGGATCTGAGCTGGGCAGGCTTCGGTAAATGCGCCACATTAATGGGGCCACCTGGATCTGGGGCAGCTGGGGAGGGGGTAAAAGTGACATGAGACACTACTTTTCCTCAGTTGATGCCCTTAAGGGAAAGGAGGAAGGAGCTTTTAGTTACCATCTGTGTTGCCCTTCTATCAAGAGGGGAGTGCTCACTCATGCAGAGTTTCCCTTGGGCAGCTACCTGTGTGGACTGGCTGCTGGTGGAGGGCACTCTGCATTGTTCTGGCTCTGGGGAGAAAGAAGCCTTTAGTCCAGCTCTCTGCTGGGTCTGGCCTGCCTTCTACCCCTTTGGTCTGAGCACTGATATGTCTTCTACTTAAAAAAATGTTTTTGGGATCTCTTCTTTCCTTGCTATTTCTTGAGGCCCATGAGGATCCCTACTGTTTTCTGTTGTATGTGTTTATACATTGTGTATAATAAAGAGGGGAAAAATCAGTCTTTTGTATGGTGTGTGGGAAGGGCTGGGATGTATCTGAGCCTTCTGGGACTAAGGACACTACTGCACTGACCTCAGGGTAGTGCCAACTCCACATCTATTAGTCCAGTGACATGCTAAACATTCCTTCCTGTGATTTATTCTATGTTTATTAGATGCTTAAAAGACTCCTGGGAATAGGAATACAAGTATAAAGAGGACACTCTTGTGTATTACATATTGCAATCTGGACAAGGCCCATTAAAAGGTCCTGTGGGGGCTGAGAGTGATGGCTCATACCTGTAATGTATGGCTCATCCCAGCACTTTGGGAGGCTGAAGCGAGAGGACAGCTTGATCGTAGGAGTTTGGGACCAGCCTGGGCAACACAGCAAGATTGTGTCTCTGTAAAATTTAAAAATTAGGCCAGGTACAGTGGCTCACACCTCTAATCCTACCACTCTGGGAACCTGAGGTGGGAAGATCCCTTGAGCTCAGGCGTTCAGGACCAACCTGAGCAAGAGTGAGACCACATTTCTATGAAAAATAGAAAAAGTAGCCGGGTGTTGTGGTGAGTACCTGTAGCCCTAGCTACTTGTGAGGCTGAGGCAGGATTGCTTGAACCCAGGAATGGAAGGTTGCTGTCAGCTAGGCTGAGGACATGGTATTCTAGCCCAGGTGACAGATCAAGACTGTATCAAAATAAAACATTTGGCTCGGTGCCTGTGGCTCAAGTGGCTAAGGCACCAGCCATGTACACCCAAGGTGGCGGGTTCGAATCCAGCCCGGGCCCACCAAACGACAGCTGCAACCAAAAAATAGCCAGGCGTTGTGGCGGGCACCTGTAGTCCTAGCTACTTGGGAGG
>NW_003852597.1:703334-704501 GCF_000181295.1 Otolemur garnettii | reverse complement strand
AAAAAAAAAAAAATTCTGTGAGAACAGTGCCAAGAAAGCATTTGAATTGCTGGATAGGAAAGGATCTGAAGGACAACATCAGTTTGGTCTTGAAAAAAGGACCAAGGATGGGGCATGGACTATAGGTTCTGTGTCTTAGAACATGAATTATCTGAGTCATAATGAAGTACCACTAAAAGCTTATAAGCCTAGGAACTATGCAGCCAATGAGTTAGTTTAGGAATGCCTCATTCTGTCCAGGCAAAGTGGCTCTCACCAGTAATCCTAGCACTCTGGGATGCTGAGGTGGGTGGATTGCCTGAGCTCACAGGTTTAAGACCAGCCTGAGCAAGAGTGAGACCCCGTCTCACAAAATACCCAGATGTGGTGGGTGCCTGTAGTCCCAGCTACTTGGGCAGCTGAGGCAAGAGGATCACTTGAGCCCAAGGGTTTGAGGTTGCTGTGACCATGGCACTCTACCAAGGGTGACAAAGTGAGACTCTGTCTAAAAAAAAAAAAAATTTTTTTTCAATGCCCTACCAAGAACTGTGAGGACCTGCCTGACTAACTCCTCTATTGCTCCAGTTGGAATACAGAACAGTTTGGAGATTACCACCCAGCTTCTGAAGCCACAATGCAGGGTGACAGCCTAGCTCTGTGACTGTAGAAACTTACAGTGGGTTACTCAACTTCTCTGAGCTGTTTGAGAAATGGGGATAATATTGGTATATAGTAATACAGTATATTGTAACACAGTATGATGCCTCATATTTAATATGTGCTCCATAAATGCTAGATAATTTAAGCACATAAGAACAAAGATTTGCTGAGACTACAGATGCCCACCACAATACCTAGCTATTTTTTGGTTGCAGTTGTTGTTTGGCAGGCCCAAGCTGGATTCGAACCCACCAGCTCAGGTGTATGTGGCTGGTGCCTTAGCCATTTGAGCTACAAGTGCCAAGCCAAGGACAAAGATTGTTGTATTCAATGCTGTATCCACTGTCTGGAACATACATAAGGCCAATACACGTTTTAACAACTTTATTGAGATATAATTGATGTAACATAAAATTCAATTAAAGGGACTTTTAGGGCTCAGTGCCTGTGGCTCAAGTGGCTAAGGCACCAGCCACATACACCTAAGGTGGCGGGTTCAAATCCAGCCTGGGCCCACCAAACAACAAT
>NW_003852597.1:699632-702148 GCF_000181295.1 Otolemur garnettii | reverse complement strand
AGCCTCAAGCTATCCCCCTGGGTAGAGTGCCCTGGCATCAAAGCTCACAGCAACCTCCAACTCCTGGGCTCAAGCGAGTCTCCTGCCTCAGCTTCCCAAGTAGCTGGGACCACAGGCACCTGCCACAACGCCTGGCTATTTCTTTGGTTGCAGCCGTCAGTCATCGTTGTTTGGTGGGCCGGAGGCTGGTTTCGAACCCGCCACCTTAGGTGTATGTGGCTGGTGCCTTAGCCACTTGAGCCACAGGCGCCGAGCCTGCCCTATTTTTAAGACATGGGATCTTGCTATGTTGCCCAGGCTGGAATGCAGTGGCTATTCACAGGTGTGATTATAGCACACTACATCCTTGAAATCCTGGGCTAAAGCATGATCCTTCCACTTCAGCCTCCCAAGTAGCTGAGACTGGCTGGGTGTAGTGGCTTACACCTATATCCTAGCATTCTTAGAGGTTGAGGAGGGTGGATTGCTTGAGCTAATGAATTCTAGTTTGAGACCAGCCTGAGCAATAGAAGGACCTGGACCCTACTAAAAATAGAAGACTAGCTGGGCATCCTGGTAGGCACCTATAGTCCCACCTACTCAAGAGGTGGGTGCAGTGGCTCATGCCTGTAATCCTAACACTCTGTGAGGACGAGGCAGGTGGATTGCCTGAGCCAGAGTGAGACCTCATCTCTAAAAATAGCCAAGTGTTGTGATGGGCACCTGTAGTTCCAGCTACTTGGGAGGCTGAGGCAAGAGAGTTAATTGCTTGAGCCCAAGAGTTTGAGGTTGCTGTGAGCTATGATGCCATGGTACTCTATCAAGGGTAACAAAATGAGATTACTGTGAGCTATAATGACACAGTACCCTACCCAGGGGAACAGAGACTATGTCTCAACAAACAAAAAAATAAGGCCAGGTGCAGTGGCTCACACCTGTAATCCTAACACTCTGGGAGGCCAAGCCAGGTGGACTGCCTGAGCTCCAGAGACTAGCCTGAGCAAGAATGAGACCCCACCTCTACTAAAAAATAGAAAAACTAGCCAGGCATAGTAGTGGACTACAGGCATCTTGGAAGGCTGAGGCAAGAGGATCTCTCGAGCCCAAGAGTTTGAAGTTGCTGTGAGCTATGATGCCACATCACTCTACCCCAGGTGACAGAGTGATACTCTATCTCAAAAAAAAGAAAAGAAAAAGGCAAGTGGAACTAGAGGCATTTGCCACTGTGTCCAGCTTCCTTTGCCTGTTTTTAGGGTGTGTCGTCTTTTTATTATCTACTTATAAGAGTTCTATTAACTAAAATAAAATCTTAAGTCTCTTCCCCCAGCAACTGTCTGACTGGACCCCCTCTTGCCCAAGCAGATCCTTAAAACTGAGTTGCTAGCCTTGAGAAAGGAGATCAAATATGCATCATCATGCCCACCTCCTTAAAGATGTCCTAAGGCAAAGCAAGACCTACATGCAAGTCTTCAATATACTTCAACCACTTGAGACGACATATCTTAAGCATTCCTTTTCCCTAACTCCTGGGTTTTGTTTTTTTTTAGAAACAGAATCTCACTTTGTTGCTCTCTGTAGAGTCTGTGGTGTCACAGCTCACAGCAACCTCCAGCTCTTGGGCTTTGGTGATTCTCTTGCCTCAGTCTCCTGAGTAGCTAGGACTACAGGTGCCTGCCACAATGCCCGGCTATTTTTTTTTGTTACAGTTTTAACTCCTGGTTTTTTAGACAAAGCCTAACTCTTTCAGCCAATTATAACCTGTAAGCCCCCCCTCTTCCAGATGTCCCACTCTTTTAGGCCAAACCAATGTATATTTTCTATGTATTGATTTATGACCTCACCTGCAATTTCTGTCTCCTTAAAACATATAAAACCAAACTGTAACCTTACCACCACCAGCTCCTTGCTCAAGGCTTCTTGGGTGTGGCTCTGGGTCATGGTCCTCAAATTTGGCTCTTTAAATTGGCTCTGCACCTGTGGCTCAAGCGGCTAAGGTGCCAGCCTCATACACCTGAGCTGGCGGGTTCGAATCCAGCTCAGGCCCGCCAAACGATGGCGGCAAACAAAAAATAGCCGGTGTTGTGGCAGGCGCCTATAATCCCAGCTACTAGAGAGGCAGAGGCAGGAGAATCGCTTGAGCCGAGGAGTTGGAGGTTGCTATGAGCTGTGAAGTCACAGCACTCTATTTAGGGTTATAGCTTGAGGCTCTGTCCCCCCCCCCCCTAAAAAATCTCTTTATTGTACAGGGCTTGGTGCCTATAGTTCAGTGGTTAGGGTGCCGGCCACATACACCAGGTTTGGTGGGTTTGAACCTGGCCCGGACCTGCCAAACAACAACAACTACAACAACAAAAATAGCTGGGTATTGTGGCAGGTGCATGTAGTCCCAGCTATTTGGGAGACTGAAGTAAGAAAATCACTTAAGCCCAAGAGATTGAAGTTGCTGTGAGCTGTGATGCTACAGCACTCTACCAGGGGCAACACAGACTTTGTCTCAAAAAAATATATATATATAAAAACAGAGTATGGCTGTTTTT
>NW_003852597.1:693679-699446 GCF_000181295.1 Otolemur garnettii | reverse complement strand
TGTCACCTTGAGGAGAGTGCCCTGGCATCACAGCTCACAGCAACCTCCAGGTCTTGGGTTTAGGCAATTCTCTTGCCTCAGCCTCCCAAGTAGTTGGGACTACAGGTGCCCACCACAACGACTGGCTATTTTTTTTTATTGTTGTTGCAGTCTGGCTGGGGCCAAATTCGAACCCGCCACCCTTGGTATATGGGGCTGGGGCCCTACTCACTGAGCCACAGGCACCACTTTTTCTATTTTTATTAGAGACAGAGGTCTAGGCTTGGTGCCTAGAGCACAGTGGTTACCGCATCAGCCATATACACTGAGAATGGTGGGAGCCTGGCCCAGTCTAGCTAAACAATGACAACTGCAACAAAAAATAGCCGGGCACTGTGACCAGCACCTATAATCCCAGCTACTTGGGAGGCTGAGGCAAGAGAATCGCTTAAGCCCAAGAGTTTGAGGTTGCTGTGAGCTGTGATGCTACAACACTCTACCAAGGGCCACATAGTGAGATTCTGTCTGAACAACAAAAAAAGAGACCAGGTTTTCATGTTGCTCAGGCTGGTCTCAAAATCGTGAGCTCAAGCAATCCACCTGCCTCCACCTCCCAGAGTGCTAGGAGTACAGGTGTGAGCCACCATCCCAGCCTTCCATCCACATTTTTTAATGTTCTGGGTACTACAGCCTTATCAAATATATGCGTTCCAAGTACTTTCCCTTATTCCTTGGGTTGTCTTTTCAGTTTCTTGATGGTACCCTATGAAGCACAAAACTTAATTTTGGAGTAGAATTTATCTTTGTGTTTTTGGTATCATATCTAGATGCCAAATCCAAGATGTAAGAATCTATCCCCATGTTTTCTTTAGGATTATGGATTTTAATGTAAAATTCCTTAAAAATTAATATTTCAGGTGAGTGCAGTGGCTCATGAAGGTAATCCTAGCACTCTGGGAGGCTGAGAAGGGTGGACTGCCTGAGCTGACAGGCTAGAGACCAACCAGAGCCAGGCGGGTAGCACCCGTAGCTCAGTAGGTAGGGCACCAGCCACATACACCCAGGCTGACAAGTTGGAATCAAGCCCAAGCCAGCTAAAATCAACAACTGCTACAACTGCAACAAGAAAATAGCTGGGCGTTGTAGCGGACGCCTGGTCTCAAAAAAAAGAGTTCGGCCACAAGCGCATGACGACACACACCCAGGAATGCTGCAGACTGCCAATTGCGCAGTGAGGAAGCCAACCTTGGAGAGCTGAGCATGTGGTCCACGTGGCGCGAGGATCTGGAGCTGGTGAGTCGCCATCATCGAGTCCCCATGTTTGAGGTTGCTGTGAGCTGTGATGCCACAGCACTTTACCGACGGCAACACAGTGAGACTCTAGCTCAAAAAAATAATGACAAAATAAGGAAAGACATAAAAAATAAGCAACGAAATAAAATTAAAAAACCAAAAAAAGAAAAGTTTGTGGGCTCAGCGCCTATGGCTCAAGTGGCTAAGGCGCCAGCCACATACACCTAAGGTGGCCGGTTCGAATCCAGCCCAGCCCGCCAAACAACGATGGCTGCAACCAAAAAAAAATAGCCAGGCGTTGTGGTGGGCACCTGCGATCTCAGCTACTTGGGAGGCGGAGGCAGGAGACTTGCTTGATCCCAGGAGTTGGAGGTTGCTGTGAGCTGTGATGCCACAGCACTCTACCCAGGGGGACACGTTGAGGCTCTGTCTCAAAAAAAAAAAAAAAAAAAAGTTTGCGGAGTGGCGCCTGTGGCTCAAACGATAGGGCGCCGGTCCCATATGCTGGAGGTGGCGGGTTCAAACCCAGCCCCGCCCAAAAAGTTTGTATTTACCTACATAAGAAAAGTTTGTAGACCTCTCTTTTACGCTTTCTCTCTAGATTCCATTCCTTCTGGTGGCTTTTACTAGGATTTATATATTAAGGATTCCCAACATATTCCTTACACAAGAACGACCAGGCATGAATATCTAGCTATCATTCCCATTTATATAAATTGCTCTCTCCTATCTTAGTTCACGTAACAAACGTGTTGGGAACATGTCTAGAACAGCTCCTACCTTAGCCCACCCTATCTCAACAAATAGCCCCCAAACTGATCTAATCGACCAACTGAGAAACTTAGAATCCTCGACACCTCCCTCTTTCAACCCCCAAGTCCAGTTTACCACCAACTTTTTTTTTTTTTTTTTTGAGACAGAGCCTCACGCTGTCCCCCTGGGTAGAGTGCCGACAGCAACCTCCAACTCCTGGGCTCAAGCGAGTCTCCTGCCTCAGCCCCCCAAGTAGCTGGGACCACAGGCGCCCGCCACAACGCCCGGCTATTTTTTGGTTGCAGCCGTCATTTGGTGGGCCCGGGCTGGATTCGAACCCGCCACCTTAGGTGTATGTGGCTGGCGCCTTAGCCACTGTGTCGCCGAGCCACCACCAACTCTTCAAAACAAAACCCAAGTCCACCCCCACTCGTTTCGACCTCTCCACCATTTTTCAAAGTACATCTCTCTTCTGAACATGTAAATAAAGCCATTCTGCTCCCCCCGGCTGTGCCTTAAATCCCTCCAATTCTATCAGAAGCGGGCATATCTACCGACGCCGCGGAACCTCCAACCCCCAAAGTAGGCAGCACCAGCAGAGAGTCGGCTGACAGCAGGACCCGCCCAAGCCCGAGTCCCTCAGCGCGACAGTGAAAACGTAAGTCACGCCGCCCTCCGTGGTTACGGCACTAGACTCAACGTTATCTGGGCGGGACTGCGTTTTACAAACCGAACCGTGAGTCTTTGCGTTTTCTCTTTCCAGCCAGCGCCGAGCGATGGGTAAGTGACGCTCTGCCATGGGGCCACGGGAGTGTGTGGGGGTGTTTTACCTCAATCCGGCTCCATCCTGCCTGGCGGCCAAGTCAGAAGTACAGAAACTCTGACGCCGGGCTGGGAGCAGCATCGAGGAGCGGTAGCCGTAGGGTTTTGGTTGCTGTGGCCCTGCCGGAGGGTTTCAAAAGGCGTCTGTCTCTGAGCCGCGGGTTGTAGGCTGCAAGTGGCACCAACATGGCTGCCGCGGTTAAGAGTTCGGCCGGGGCTGGGCCCCTGTAGCTCAGCGGCTGGGGCGCCAGCCACATACACCGGAGCTGGCGGGTTCGAATCCAGCCCAGGCCTGCCCAACAACAATGACAACTACGGCCAAAATACAGCCAGGCGTTGTGGCGGGCGCCTGGGGTCTCAGCTCCTTGGGCGGCTGAGGCAAGAGAATCGCTTAAGCCCAAGAGTTCCAGGTTGCTATGAGCTGTGACGCCACGGTACTCTACCGAGGGCGACATAGTGAGACTCCCGTCTCAAAAAAAAAGAAAAAAAAGGTGTTCAGCGGGCCACACGCGCATGATGACACCCAGGAATGCTGCAGACTGCCGATCGTGCAGTGAGGAAGCCAACCTTGGAGAGCTGAGCGTGCGGCCCCCGTGGCGCGGGGATCTGGAGCTGGCGAGTCGCCGGCACCGAGTCCCCACGTTTCAGGGTTTCGTCCCCGCTCTCACATGCAGGCATCTCTCGGGACAACTGGCACAAGCGCCGCAAGACCGGGGGCAAGAGAAAGCCATACCACAAGAAGCGGAAGTATGAGTTGGGACGCCCCGCAGCTAACACTAAGGTGGGTGCCTGTGTGGGACTGCCCGGACGGAAGGTCGCCTTCCTATGCTCTGCCGCGTGGTCAGGTCGCCCCACGTGTGTTCTTCCTATCCGTCTGGTTTCTTTATGGTAGGGACTGGTGGCCTGCCCAGCCTTAACTGGATATACCATCTGCTTTCTCGCCAGCTTAGGGGCTGAGACATGTAATTGAGTAGTGGGACTTGGAGAGCACTGGAGAAGTGTCTCCTTTCAGGATGATCAGAGAGATCGTCACTTGGTATTTTTATTGCACGGAAATTTAATTTTCAGCGTTTGGGGGTAAGCAGAGTGATGAAAAAATA
Source organism: Otolemur garnettii (assembly GCF_000181295.1). Lineage (NCBI taxonomy): Eukaryota > Metazoa > Chordata > Mammalia > Primates > Galagidae > Otolemur > Otolemur garnettii. The sequence continues at coordinate 695,499 of NW_003852597.1, read as the reverse complement.
TCCTTAGGCGTGGTTGTGGCTGTCTTGGTCACGATATGCCACTTGCCAATGCAAGGACTTGTCATAGTTACACTGACTGCAATACCTCCATCTAACCCCAGGTTCCACTCCATCGCTTTTCTTGCTCTTCTTGGTAACCTACTTCCTTTCTCCTTGTTTTCCAGATTGGCCCCCGACGAATACATACCGTCCGTGTTCGAGGAGGTAACAAGAAATACCGTGCCCTGAGGCTGGACGTTGGAAACTTCTCTTGGGGCTCAGAGTGTGAGTGAGGCCCATCTGGAGTGGGTGGGAAGGCACCTTAATTTTCCGAAGCTTCATAAATGTTTTCAGCAGGAAGTCAATGGCCTTAGACCTGGGGTCCTCAAGCTTTTAAAACAGGGGGCCAGTTCACTGTCGCTCAGACCGATGGAGGGCTGGACTGTGGGCCTGGTGCGAGTCAGCTGCTAAACAAGACAGGCAGTGGTGGCAAAAACACCCCGTGGGCCAGATAAATGTCCTAGGTGGGCTGCATGTGGCCCGTGGGCTGTAGTTTGGGGATGCCTGCCTTAGACCAAGATACTTGAAAAAATTTTTTTAGTCTCACTGTGTTGCCCTCGGTAGAGTGCTGTGGCGTCACAGCTCACACTAGCCTCAAACTCTTGGGCTCAAGCAATTGATTCTCTTGCCTCAGCCTCCCAATTAGCTGGGACTACAGGCACCAGCCACAATGCCCAGCTATTTTTTGTTGCAGTTGTCATTGTTGGTTAGTTGGCTCCGGCTGGGCTCAAACCCACCAACTTCAGGTGTTATGTGGCTGGCTTCGTAACAGCTGTGGTATTGAAATTTCTTCTTGATTGGGTGGCGCTTGTGGCTCAAGTGAGTAGGGCATTGGACCCATCTATCAAGGGTGGCAGGTTCAGACTGGCCCCGGCCAAAGTGCAACCAAAAAATAGCCAGGCATTATGGCAGGCGCCGGTAGTCCCAGCTACTCGGGAGGCTGAGGCAAGAGAATCGCCTAAGCCCAATAGCTGGAGGTTGCTGTGAGCTGTCACACCACAGTACTCTACCAAAGGCAACAAAGGAAAACTATCTCTAAAAGAAAAAAAAAGAAATTTCTTCTTGCTGAAAGCTCATGAGTTCTGGAGTTCCTTTACCCAGACTGTCTTATCCCATTCTCTTAGCTTTACAGCCTGAGGAAATTGGCCTGATTTACTGAGACTGTGTGGTGACCACACTTTTTTTTTTTTTTTTTTTTTTTGGAGACAAGAGTCCTAGTATGTTGCCCTTGGTAGAGTGCTGTGGCGTCACAGCTCACCGCAACCTCAAACTCTTGGGCCCAAGCAATTCTCTTGCCTCAGCCTCCCAAGTAGCTGGGACTACAGGGGCGCACCACAATGCCTGCCTATTTTTGGTTGCAGTTGTCATTGTTTAGCTGGCCCAGGCCAGGTTTGAACCCATAAGCCTCCATGTATGTAGCTGGCACCATAACCACTGTGCTATGGGTGCCAATCCTGACCACACACTTGTAGAAAGATGAGGGTGTGGGAGACCAGCTGATGTTTAGTGGCTAAGAAAAGGTTCAATGTTGCTGTGCTTCTCTTTAATGCCCTACTACGGCAGAAGAGCGTGGGGAACTCGATGCTGAATTTCTTCTCTGAGCAGGTTGTACTAGGAAAACCAGGATCATTGATGTTGTCTACAATGCATCTAATAATGAGCTGGTTCGTACCAAGACCTTGGTGAAGAACTGCATTGTGCTTATTGATAGCACACCATACCGACAGTGGTATGAGTCCCACTATGCACTGCCTCTGGGACGCAAGAAAGGAGCAAAGCTG
>NW_003852597.1:690698-692783 GCF_000181295.1 Otolemur garnettii | reverse complement strand
GCATGCATTGCATCAAGACCAGGCCAGTGTGGCCGAGCAGATGGCTATGTGCTAGAGGGCAAAGAGCTGGAGTTCTATCTGAGGAAAATCAAGGCCCGGAAAGGCAAATAATTCTTCCTCTTTTTTTTTTTTTGTTTTGTTGAAGTTGTCATTCTTTAGCTGGTCCTGGGTTTGAACCCACCAGTATTCATGCATGCAGCTGGTGCTGTAACCACTGTGCTACAGGCAAGAAGCCTTCTTCTCTTCTGTCTTGGTTCATGTAATAAACCTTCATTATTCCATTTGTTGTGTCTCTTTTGTCAGTATATGGCTATTTTTTCTCTGGTTCCCTATCCTGAGCAAAACAAATGGCTGCAACCCCTTCCTTACCTCTATGTCCTTCTGTCCACAAAGGGTCATTACACTATACAGTGGAATCCCTATTGGTCACAATTCTATTTCCCTGAAGGCCCAGGCTGTGCCTTTCTGTAGTAGGGGCACATTTTTCCACCAGGTTTCCATTGGGAATGGGGATGTGGCAAGAAGCAGCAGAGGCCATGTGAGGGGGTAGCAACCCTGGAGTTACAAATCATGTGGGGTGCTGCTGAGTGGGTTTTTTTCTTCTATTAGGAAAATCAGTTAAGTTTTTAACCTGGATTCTTGGATGGTCTAGAAAGCTTGAAATTGTGTTCAGAGCTTCTCATCCACATGCTTACCTATCAGTATCCTGTATGTGTTAGAGGTATAAAGTGCATATACCCTTTTTTCTGTGACTTCTAATCTTCCTCCCTATCCCAAATTAAAAATATTTAAAGGGCTGGGCACTGTGGTTCACACCTGTAATCTTAGCACTCTGGGTGTCAGAGGTGGGTAAATTGCTTGAGCTCAGGAGTTCAAGACCAGTCTGAGTAAGAATGAGACCCCCTTGTGAAGGACACTTGTAGTCCCAGCTAATTGTGGGAGGCTGAGGCAAGAGGATCACTGGAGCCCAAGACTTAGGAGTTGCTGTGAGCTATGAGGCCATGACACTCAGCAAAGGTGGAAGTGAGACGGCCTCAAAAAAAATCTGAACTCGTGCATTATTAAATTTAAGGATCACCTTTGTCCTCAACTTGCCCCATACAAGTTTTCCAGGTTGTAGCAGTCTTCCTACAACACTGTTGTCCCAGCCTATAGGAATAAGATACTTTTTTTTTTTGCAGTTTTTGGCTGGGCCAGGTTATGAAGTATATGGGGCTGGTGCTTTATTCATTTGAACCACAGGCACTGCCTTCCAGCTAATGTTTTTTAAGAGCTAAGGGTCTTGGCTCAGTGCTTGTGGCTCAAGCGGCTAAGGCACCAACCACATACACCTGAGCAGGTTCGAATCCAGCCCAGGCCTGCCAAACAACGACGGCTGCAACCAAAACATAGCCAGTCCTTGTTGCAGGCACCTGTAGACCCAGCTACTTGGGAGGCAGAGGTAGGAGAATCGCTTGAGCCCAGGAGTTGGAGGTTGCTATGTGCTGTAATGTCAGGTACTCTGCCCAGGGCAACAGCTTGAGGCTGTCTCAAAAAAAAAAACCTATGGATCTTGTTTCCCAGGCTAGTCTCAAACTCTGGGCTTCATGTAATCCCATCTCATGTTCCTGAGTTAACTGGAATTATGCTTGCCTTAAACTGAAAATCTGGCTTCTTTCTTTTTTTTTTCTTGCAGTTTTTTAACGGGCTGGGTCTGAACCTACCACCTCTGGCATACGGGTCTATGCTGACGCCTTACTCCTTTGAGCCACAGTCACTGCCCCCACCCCCCAAATCTGACATTTCTATACATCCAATGTCACTATATCTTGGTTCACCCTCCAACACCCTCTCTACAATTCTGGTCACTATTTTTGTTTTTTTGAGACAGTCTCAATGGGTAGAATGCCATGGTATCACAGGTTAGAGCATCTCAAATTCTTGGGCTCAAGCGATTATCTTGCCTCAGCTTCCCAAGTAGCTGGGTCTACAGGGCCTGCCACAATGCCCAAGCTTTTTTTTTTTTTTGGTTGTAGTTGTTTGGCAGGCCTGAACTAGATTCAAACCCGCCAGCTCCAGTGTATGTGGCTGGTGCCCTAGCCACTG
>NW_003852597.1:680831-689252 GCF_000181295.1 Otolemur garnettii | reverse complement strand
GGCGCCGAGCCCCAACTCTTTCTTTTAAGACAGAGCCTCAAGCTGTGGCCCTGGGTAATGCTGTGGTATCACAGCTCACAGCAACCTCTAACTCCCGGGCTCAAGCAATTCTCCTGCCTCCACCTCTCAAGTAGCTGGGACTATAGGAGCCTGCCATAAGGCCTGGCTATTGTTTTTGGTTGCAGCTGTCATTGTTGTTTGGCGGGCTGGGCTGGATGTGAACCAGCCAGCTCAGGTGTACATGGCTGGCGCCTTAGCCACTTGAGCCACAGGCGCTAAGCCTAACCACCAATTCTTAATCACTTAAGCGATTCTCTTGCTTCAGCCTCCCAAGTAGCTGGGACTACAGGTGCCCACCACAACACTCCTCTATTTTTTGTTGCAGTTGCCACTGCTCTTTTCACTGGCGGGGGCTGGGTTTGAACCCACCACCCTCGGTATATGGAGCCAGCGCCCTACCCACTGTGCACCACAGGCGCCACCCAGCATTGACCAATTTCTTTAAGTGGAGGCTGAAACTTAGAAGGCAGAAGGCAAGAATCTTAAATCATTTTACAACTTCAATCTTTGGGGCTGTTCCACAGACCTTTCTCAACTGAGTGCTCCAGTGCTGCAAGTCCACCATGGAGATGGACTGTGCTTCCACCCATAAACTGTCCTTTTTTCTGCTGTTTGGTGGTGGGAATAGAGAAGGCACCTGTAAGCCCAGACATTGAAGATTTAGGGTGGGCAGTGTATGACTCCTATTGCATGCGAGTTTAATCAGGGCGGATTCCAAAAACTTCATCTTTATCCTGTGTGCCTGCCAATTCAATTTCTAAACAATTATAATTACACAAGTAATAAATGAATACGTATATTCTCATTGTTAACAAACACTTGACCATTACAGCAAAAGCAAAAGTCCCCCAGCACACATACTGGCCCGTTTTTCTGCGTAAGGTTATCAGGGTTAGGTATAATATCCTTCCAAACATTTTTAATGCATAACTCTCAAATTATGATCCCAGGATCAGCAGCACAGAATCACCTGGGAATTTTTTAGAAATGCAAATTTCTGGGCTCCTCCCTCAAATTTACTGCAGCAGAAAAGCTGGGAGAGGAACCCAGCACTCTTTAGACAAGACCTTCAGCGATGCTGACGCTACCTCAAGGCAGAACCACCGGCCTGGCTACCGGCTACCGAGAAGTTAACCGTGCACCTGGACTCTTGTCCTTTGTGCCTGGTCTCATTTATCCTCCTAGCCTCACCTCCCGCAAGCGACCCATCCTACCTTCTCTCCCACCATAGTGGACACACTCCCTGCCCTGGCTCAGGCCCTTCCCGCCATCTTTTCTTTCAAGGTCCATGCCTAACGCTGGGGCTCAAGGCACTCGGGAAAAGCTGCCTTGATAGCGCCGACGGGCAGGACGGGGTACCGTGGGCAGGAGGCAGCGGGCGCGGAACCCCGGGGGGCAGGAGGGCAGCCTCAGGGCTCCAGGGTCTCGTCCCCGGACTCCACTGTCGCCTCCTCCTCGATGCGAGTGGCAACCTCAGGGTCGCCGCCCTCCTCCATCCGGAAGCGCAGTAGATGCGGGGTCCGGGGGGCGCCTCGCGCGCGGCCGAAGTTCCGGAGGCTGATGGCTGGGGAGGGCGCCCCTGCACCCAGCAAGCGGCCGAGCAGCGGGGTCTGCGCGGCGGCTGCAGGCCGAGGCGACGCCGGGGACGCTTCCACCTGCAGGTTCTGCTCAGCGTCGTCGCTCATGCTATGGGTGAGAGGGTGGGCTAAGCGAGACGCGGCTTGGGCGGGACACAAGAACCCACCGAATGACAGGCAAACCCCCCAGTGGGCGGGGACCCACGTGTTGACTCACACCTGGCCTCGGCCAGCTCAGGCCACTCACCGCAGGTTGAAGGTGGAGCCCAGGAAGGAAGGCCGCAACGATTCGGCCGCTGTGGCCACGGTGTAGGGTGGCTGTGGCTGGTCCTCATCCCAGTACAGGTCCTTTTCGGCGGGGGGCAGATTCTGGTACATGTCGTCCACAGAAAGCAGGGACACCTGGTAGCAGAGGGGTGGACAGCAGGTCACAGGACCCTCCTTTACACGCCCTCGCTGAGAACTGCCCCCAGACCCTCCCTCACCTGCAAGTTTCGGTCTATGAGCTGATTGGTCTCAAAGTCATCATCATCCTCACCAAAGGGATTGATGATTTGTTCAGCCACCTGTAGGTTGCAGAAACAGTATTTTCTAGGCTCAGAGCCCCACTCTGTCCCCGAAGTTGGGGGGGACCTTGTGCCCATGTCTCTACAGAGCAGTCTGGCATGACTACAAAATGCTCACCTTGAGCCAGCCAGCGTAGAAGAAGAACTGCAGCAGAGTAGTGAGCGGCACATACATGTCCAGGTCTCCCACAGCCAGGGCTGGCTCTTGGCCTGGCTCTAGAGGCTCCTGAGGTTGGGTAGCCCCTGCCTCTGGCTCTACAAACTGACGGCCAACCAGGGAAAGGGCAAAGAAGGAGTAGACGGCTATGGTCACCACCTACAGAAGGAAGAGCCAGGCTCCCAGTATATACAATACTGTGGGACAAGGAGAAATGCTGCCTCTAAGGATCTGTGGGGGAGTCTGACAAGTAATTTAAAAAGTATCAGGGTGTGGCAGCACGGTTGGGAGAGGGTCATCTTGGTAGGGGTGAAGGGAAGCTCCAAGAATAAGCCTGTGGCTCTTCAGTGCCTCAGGGGACTAAACTGGGCAAGCAAGTACCAACTCTAATTCTCAAAATCTCACACAGCACAGGACATACAATAGGCACTGGGACTGGGAAGTGGGAGGCAGTTACTTGGGTGTAGACGAGGGGGATGCTGATCCAGTCGTAGTGGAACAGCATGCTGCACTTGGCTCGGTATTTGTTCAACTCCTGGTGAAACAACAGGAAGAAATCACTAGAAGTAAGGAATGAAAAATGAGAGAGAACAAGAGAGCCCGACACAAACCAGGGGGTCAGGCCTGGAGATCCAATCTCTTTCTGCTCTCAAAGGTGTTATCAGGCTGGGATGACTGTGAAGGGGAAGCAATTTAGCACAGACCCTGGGGATCCACTAACTAGCTGTGTAATTTAACCAAATTTCTTTACCCCTCTGTGCCTCAGTTTTGTCATCCGTGAAAGGTGGATGATAATAGTATCTGTCTCAAGGGTTTGGTACGGGTTAAATTAATATATTTGGGATTTTTGTTGTTGTTCGTTTGTTTGTTTGTTTTTATTTTTTTTTATTTTTTGAGACAGAGCCTCAAGGTGTCCCCCTGGGTAGAGTGCCATGGCATCACAGCTCACAGCAACCTCCAACTCCTGGGCTCAAGCGAGTCTCCTGTCTCAGCTTCCCAGGTAGCTGGGACCATAGGTGCCCGCCACAACCCCAGCTATTTTTTGGTTGCAGCCATCATTGTTGTTTGGTGGCCCCAGCTGGATTCAAACCCACCACCTTAGGTGTCTGTGGCTGGTGCCTTAGCCACTTGAGCCACAGGCGCCGAGCCTTTATTTTTGTTTTTGTTTGGAGACAGGGTCTCACTATGTTGCCCAGACTGGTCTCCAACTCTGGGGCTCACATGATCCTCCTGCCTCCTTGCCTCGGCCTCCAGAGTAGCTGGAGTATACGTGTAGGCTACCGAGACTGGCTTAAATTAATTAATATAGGTACAGTGCTCCCCAAAGTGAGGAGTACATAGTTGGAGCCATATGAGTGCTGAGTACTAAAATCATTGGCTGGCAAAGCTACAGGGAGGAGGGCAGGTGGATTCTGGTCCTGGGCTGACTCACTTCCAAAAGTAGACAGAGAGCGATGTCATCACGGATACGCCCATCCTTCCGGGCCTGGGCAGCCAAGTTGGTGAACCAGACGCAAGGCACCCAGTACTTGTTGAAGTCAGATTTCAGGCTCTCAAACTTTTTCCTCTCTTCCTGGGACATGAAACCTGCAGTGATAAAGTGATGGGGGACGCAGATGCATCCTCTGCCGCCAGGGGGAGCTGCTGTCCCACCAGATGGCAGCACTCTCCCTGCAACTCCGGTGGCCCAGGACTTGCGGTTCCGGTTCCGGGATCCCAGAGCGTCCCAGAATGTCCGACATGCGCTTCCCCTGAGGTCCTTGTCCCAGCACTGTTGCAGCGTGTCACCTGCATCTGGCTGTGGGCGGTGTCCCCAGAGGCTCCCCACAGGCCGCCCACCTGCGTCAACCACGTGCTCCATGGTGGGGAAACGCTTGAGCACGCGCGTGCTGACCGAGCGCAGCACCAGCACTGACGCCAGGTTGGCATAGCGGATGAGGGTGCGGCGTAGCAGGCGGCCCCGTTGGTCCACGCCGTGCACGCTAGCAGAAATGACGCACATCAGCTGGTCCGGCAGCGGGATGCTTGTGTACTGGGACCACCAGCGGTTCACCACCAGAGTCACGTAGAAACCTGGTTGGTCGCCATGGTTAGAAGGACCAGGAAGGAGCATGGAAGGCCCGGGAGTTAGAGGGCCCAGTGCCTCCCAGCTAGAGGGCCTGTTTTAGGGCTTCTGAATCATGGTAGGATAAAGGAAACTTTCGGCTCTAGGGCCCTGCCTCTTCCTCTAGACCCACCGCCCTGCTGTGCCAGGTTAGGCCCAGAGGAAAGAGTCGTACACACTTCCTTGGGCAGAGGGGAAGTGGGAGTTCAAAGCTAGATAATGGTTAACTCTGAGGCCTGCTCCCTATGAGGGTGGAAAGGGTACTGTCGCCTCTCTGCAGCTCCCTTCCACTGCACAGAGTGAGGTTGTGAGGCCAGCAGGTGTCTCTTTCCTTGTTAAAGGACTCAGAGTCCAAAAAGTGATAGGCAAGGCCTAGCCCTCCTGAAATCCTGGACTCAGCACCCAGCTCCTTTGCCTGGTCTAGTTGGCCTTTAGGCTGTGCTGCTCTCTTGGGTAATTCTGACTCTCAGAGCTGTCAGCTGAACCCAAAAGTTAGGGAAGATGGCAAGGAATATACCAAGGACTCAGCGCCTGTAACACTTTGGTTATGGGGCTGGCCATATACACCTAGGCTGGTGGGTTCAAACCCACCTGGGCCAGCGAGGCAACAATGACAACTGCAACAAAAAATGGCCAGGCGGGCGCCTGTAGTCCCAGCTGCTTGGGAGGCTGAGGCAAGAGAATCGCTTAAGCCTAAGCATTTGATGTTACTATAAGCTATGATGCCATGGGCACTCTGCTGAAAGTGACATAGTGAGACTCTGCCTCAAAACAAACAAACAAACAAAAAGAATATACCAAGGCTCACCCAGTACAAAAGACAAGGGGATGAGGTCCGCTGAGCGGTTGCAGTACCGGGCCACCTGAGCATACACATGTTTCTGCTCCTGGGTTAGCAACAGCCTAGGGAAGGTCATGTGGGGTTAGAGAGAGGTGAGCAGCCCAGTCCCCCTCAGGCCAGCCCTGAGACCATTCCCTCACCGGTAGGTGATGCTGAGCAAAGCATATAGGGCCACGAAGAGGAGGAATTCCTTGTAGAGGAGCTTGTATATGCTCCCCCTCCAGCGAAGAAGCAGGCCAGAGAAGCCTCCGAAGCGGGCCTCTGCCACTTTGAGGGTGTATGAAACCGTCATGGTGCAGGAGGCCTGGGGCAGGAGGTCACAAGAGCTGCCCCAGAACTGTCCCTCTCCTCTTGCTTTCCTTTTGTCATGCTTAGTTCCCCAACCTCCCTTCAACTCTGGCCACACACCCCAGCCTTCACCTTGTGTTGGTAGATAAGGGGATAGGAAGCTGCAGAGCAGAAAAGTGCACCCCCATCTTCTACAGAGCTCTGGAGTATGTTGGTGAAGCCAGGGGTGGAGTTGGGCAAGGTGGAGCTGAGATCTGTGCCCCATCATGGATGAGGCTTCCCTGAGCTTCTCTTTAGCCTTCAGGGCTAGGGTTAACCTGATCCTGAACTGCTGAGGACAAGAGACCCAGCTGCAGCCCAGACCTACCACTTTCTTGGGGCCTGGCTATGGGAGCTGATTATCTAGTCTGAAGCCCAGGGCAGTCTCATCCCCACCCAATACCTGCCTACCTGCTGTGGGCAGCAGCCTCTGTGAGGAAGAAGTGGACTGGGCTTCACCCTCACAAATTTAAATACCTTCTGGGTCCATAAAGGTAGGCTGCACTAAAGCCATCATTGATGGAATGAGGCTGTCACCCAACTTCTCCTGGTGTTGGGAACTGGGGAACTGGGTGTGTCTCCCTACCCATGCAGGGCTGGGCTGTCCTTTGAGTGGCAGAAGTGCCACCTGCAATGACCCCATAGCTCACACAGACAACACCACCATGTCCTTCAAGCCAGCATGATAGGGATTGCTGTCCCACACTTTAAGTGAGAAGACAGATGTGTACACTGTACCCCAGAAGTGCATTAATGTACATAGTTACCATTCAATAAAAAAAAAAAGAAAAGAAAAGAAAAGACAGATGTGTGATAAACGGTTATAATAATACCAGCTGCTGATCAGGGAGCACTGACTAAGTGACAGGCATTGTGCCAAGGGCACTACTATATCCTCCTCTCATGGAATGCTCACCACAACCTCATGAGACAAGAATCGTCCCCATTTCATAGTGGAGGCAACAAAAGGTAAATGACTTGCAAGAGGATTGCTTGAGCCCAAGAGTTTGAGGTTTGCTGTGAGCTATGGCCCCACACAGCACAGCACTCTCCCCAGGGCAACAGTGTGAGACTGTCTCTAAACCAACAAACCAAGGTGCAGCTCATTCTATCCTCTGGGAATCCTGCCACAATTTCCCCCATGTCACTCCGCAAAGTCTTCTAGGTTTTCTCTCTTGTAGCACTTAATCACTCTGGTCTATTGTCTGTTTACAGGGAGGGCTCCACGGGGTACTTGAGGACAAGATTGATTCATCTAGGTAAAGCTAAGGAGAACTTGAAATCAGGCAGCCTTCTTTTCCTTCCTTTCCTTTCTTCCTTCCCTTCCTCTTCCCCTGTGTCCACGCCCTTTCTCTCTCTCTCATTTACTCTCTACTTTTTATTTATTTATTTATTTATTTTTTGAGACAGAGCCTCAAGCTGTCCCCCTGGGCAGAGTGCCGTGGCATCACAGCTCACAGCAACCTCCAACTCCTGGGCTCAAGCGAGTCTCCTGCCTCCGCCTCCCAAGTAGCTGGAACCACAGGCGCCCGCCACAATGCCTGGCTATATTTTTTTGGTTGCAGCCGTCATTGTTGTTTTGGCGGGTCCGGGCTGGGGATTCAAACCCGCCACCTTAGGTGTACGTGGCTGGCGCCTTAGCCACTTGAGCCACAGGCACCAAGCCTACTCTCTACTTTTTAACATGAAAGACATCTTGTCTCCCTCCATCCCGTTTTGGTGGGATTTTCTAATGAACCATGGTCTGAAAGCCTCCTCCTGGCCTGACTATAGTTGTGTTCTTCCAATCCCAAGTGAGCTGCCAATGTGATTGTGGGCACATGCATGCACTTTTCATGCATGAGTCCAGAGGTCTAAAGACGCAGGACCTGACCTGGGGTGGGAGAGATACCAGCTCCTGAGCCTTGGCCATTATGGCCATGCAGCCCCTTCCCAAGCTCTGATCTGTGGCTTTCCTAGAACATCTGGGATGTTTACCACTTACACATGTTCTTGGATTTGGGTGGCCAGGTATTGGGGATAGAGGAGCTCAAGCTGTGTCAGCTGAGCTACCCCACCCCCACAGGTGGCCCTCATACTTCTGTTTGGCAGCACTCTGGTCTGTGAATTTCCCACAGAGCAAAGGATAAAGGTGCATGACCTCAAGCCTCTGCTGGAGAAAGGGGGTGGTCCCCAGGCCCACACAGTCCCTCCCTTCTGAATTACCTTATCTTCCTTTTCAGCTGCTGACAGGTCCCCTTAGTTTATGGCCTAGGAGAAGGAACCACTCAGCCCTAAATCACTTGACCCACCCTTCATTATCCTGCTCCAGGCTCCAGCCTGCCTCTTTCTACTGGCCCTGCCCTGGTACCCACTCTCCTCCTGCTGAGAGCTGGATATATGGCTTGACAAATAACAGCATGGAGTTTGGTCCCTGACTGCTATGTTCCCAAATCTAGGCTTTGCCATGTCACCAAGGTCACCTTAGGAAGCCATTTAACCCCTTAATTTCTCTATGGGAAAACAGGGATGATAATTCCTACCTCATAGAGTGGTTGTGAATAGTAGATGAGTTAATAGTATAAAATGCTTAGAATAACACTTGGTAAGCCTGAACTGCTACTGCAGCTATCGGCACATCTCTCATCTCTGGTATTATCTATAGTCACTCCACCTCTATACCCAACCCAGACATCTGCCATCTCCTTACTGCTGAATCTAATAGATCCTCCTGAGTCCTTACTTGGCATCTCTCAATCCTGAAAGACTCCTCTCTTGGCCTCTGTGACCTGATGCAGAATTAAGAGATT
>NW_003852597.1:679291-680702 GCF_000181295.1 Otolemur garnettii | reverse complement strand
CAAGAGAATCTCCTAAGCCCAGGAGTTGGAGGTTGCTGTGAGCTGTGTGATGCTGCCACGGCACTCTACCCAGGGCGATAAAGTGAGATTCTGTCTCTACAAAAAAAAAAAAGAGAGAGAGAGAGAGATTCTGATTCTGGAGCAGTGCCTGTGGCTCAAGGAGTGGGGCGCCAGCCCCCATATACTGGAGTTCAGCATATGGAGTTCAAACCCAGCCTTGGCCAAAAAAAACAAAAAAAGCAACAAAAATAGTTTAGGGCAGCGCCTGTGGCTCAAAGGAGAAAGTTACCAGCCCCATACGCTGGAGGTGGTGGGTTCAAACCCAGCCCTGGCCAAAAACTGCAAAAAAAAAAAAAAAAAAATTCATACTTTTAATTTTGGGGGGAGACAGGATTTCACTCTGTCACCCCTGACTAGAGTACTGTGGTAACACCATAGCTCACAGCAGCCTCAAACTCTTGGGCTTAGCTTGGTGCCTGTGGCTCAAGCAGATAAGGCCCCAGCCACATACTCCTGAGCTGGTGGGTTCGAATCCAGTCCGGGCCCACCAAACGACAACATGGGCTGCAACCAAAAATAGCTGGATGTTGTGGCGAGAGCCTGTAGTCCCAGCTACTTGGGAGGCAGAGGCAGGAGACTCATGTGAGCCCAAGAGTTGGAGGTTGCTGTGAGCTGTGATGCCATAGCACTCTACCCAGGGCAAGAGCTTGAGGCTCTGTCTCAAAAAACAAACAAACAAACAAACTTTTGGGCCCAAGAGAGCCTCTTACCTCAGGCTCCTGAATAGCTGAAACTACAGGTTTGCACCACCACACCTGCCTAGTTTTCCTGTTTTTAGTAGAGATAGGGTCTCCCTCTTGCTCAGGCTGGTCTGGAACTCCTGAGCAATCCATTCACCTTGGCCTTCCAGAGTGCTAGGATTACAGGCATGAGCTGCCATGCTCAACCTAAAATTCATATTTTTAAGTCTTGTTTTTGGGGTTTTTTTTTTCTTTTTTTGCAGTTTTTGGCTAGGGCTGGGTTTGAACCCACCACCTCCGGTATATGGGGCTGGCGCCCTACTCCTTGAGCCACAGGTGCCACCATATACTTTTAAGTCTTTTTTTCTTTTTTTTTGGAGACAGAACCTCAAGCTGTCCCCCTGGGTAGAGTGCTATGGCATCATAGCTCACAGTAACCTCCAACTTCTGGGCTCAAGCGAGTCTCCTGCCTCTGCCTCCCAAGTTGCTGGGACCACAGGTGCCCACCACAATGCCTGGCTATTTTTTTTCAGTTGCAGCCATCATTGTTGTTTGGTGGGCCCAAGCTGGATTCGAACCCGCCACCTTAGGTATTTGTGGCTGGCGCCTTAGCCACTTGAGCCACAGGCGCCAAGCCAATTTATACAGCTTTTATAAATGTATGTATGTAT
>NW_003852597.1:675885-678424 GCF_000181295.1 Otolemur garnettii | reverse complement strand
TTTTCTTGAGACAGAGCCTCAAGCTGTCCCCCTGGGTAGAGTGCCGTGGCATTACAGCTCACAGCAACCTCCAACTCCTGGGCTCAAGCAAGTCTCCCACCTCTGCCTCCCAAGTAGCTGGGACCACAGGTGTTCGCCACAACGTCTGGCTATTTTTTGGTTGCAGCCGTCATTGTTGTTTGTTGGGCCCGGGCTGGATTTGAACCCGCCACCTTAGGTGTATGTGGCTGGCGCTTTAGCCACTTGAGCCACAGGTGCTGAGCCAAGAAGACCACCTTTTTACAAGTCAATTAGAGAGGCCTCAGAAGAAATCAACCCTGCTGGCAAGTGGCTCTTAAATTCCCAGCCTCCAGAACTGTGAGAAAATAAATTTCTGTTGTTTATGCCACACAGTCTGGTATTTTATTATGGCAGCTCTAGCAAACTAATACAGAGACATTTTGTTTTATTTTCCAAATATAAAATTGCAATAGTGAGCATGCCTTTTGAAGCTCTCCATGCTTCAGCCCTGCTTGATCTGAATTTGTCATTTTTAGCCCCATCGCTACCGTATCTCTCCCTGGAAAGCTAACCTACAAAGAAAAAGATTAGACTCCTGAGCACTGCCTGTAGGCCTCCCAATGCCCCCTCAGTCATCTAAGCTATTAGTATTTCCCCATGTCTCAGGCTGCTTTGGGTATCCCTTCAGTAGTCAAGAAGGGCAAGGAACTGGGTGGGGTCAGACCAGGAACTGGGTGGGGTCCCTTTGATGGCATACAGAGGGGACAAATGGGGATGAGATCAAAGGCTAGGGAGCAGCAAGGTACTGTGGCAATAATTGGAACAACAGAGACTGGGACCTACACCAGGGTATGAGGCCAAGATGGAGCCAACTAGACAGATATCTGAGGTATTTGGGAGATAAACTAACAGGCATTGGGTACTCAGTAAATGTTGACTTTCCTGGCTACTCTTTCTAAAGTAGTAGGCTCTTCGTTTACTTTTCTGTTTGCTTCCTTCACAGCACTTTTCACAGCCTGCAATTACCTTGTTTATGTACTTATCTGTTTCCATCAAGCAGAATGTAAACTGAATGATGGCTGCAACTTTGAGCAGTCTTATTCCACACAGTGCCTGGCACTTAGATACTTTTGATAAGTCATTGGGGACTGAAAAGCTTAGTCATCAATTGGATGGTACAGAGGGAGGGTAGAGGTGAGAGACAAGGTCAGGAGAGGCCTGTGATCCTGGAACAAACACTCCAGAGGAGTTAAGAATCCACCTCTGTCTCTGGCCTGTGAAGAGTGGGTATTGACCGCGGGTCTGGGATCTAGATGGTCCTGGGACTAGCTGCCCAATTTCCTATCACTGACATTTGAGAAAATCCAATCCCTGTTCTTCACTTTCTGGCCTTCTGGCCACTGACCAAGGGCAATCAGTATTTTCAAAAGAAGGCAGTATTGTACTCCACAAGAGCGGACATCTGCCCCTGAAGATTCTAAAAGTGCCAGACTCAGTGGCTCACACCTGTAATCCTAGCACTCTGGAAGGCCTAGGCAGGTGGATTGCTTGAGTTCAAGAGTTGGAGACCAGCCTGAGCCAGAGTTAGACCCCATGTCTACTAAAAAGCAGAAAAACTATCCGAGGCATAGTGGCACTCACTTGTAGTCCCAGTTCCTTGGGAGGCTGAGGTAAGAGGATTACTTAAGCCCAAGAGTTTGAGGTTGCTATGAGCTATGATGATGCCATGGGACTCTGCTCAAGGCAACAGAGTGAGACTCTGTCTCCAAAAAAAAAGGTATAGGCTCAGCGCCTGTGGCTCAAGCTACTAGGGAGCCAGCCACATACACCTAAGCTGGTGGGTTCGAATCCAGCCTGGGTTCGCCAAACGACAATGACGGCTGCAACCAAAAAATGGCTGGGCATTGTGGCAGGTACCTGTAGTCCCAGCTATTTGGGAGGCGGAGGCAGGAGACTCGCTTGAGCCCAGGAGTCGAAGGTTGCTGTGAGCTGTGATGCCACAGCCCTTTACCCAGGGTGACAACTTGAGGCTGTGTCTCAAAAAAAAAAAAAAAGAAGTGAGCAGAAGATGATGTGGCCTGGTGTATTTATTTAGCTCTGCTATTTATTTATTTGCAGAGTCTCACTTTGTTGTTCTGGGGTAGAGTGCTCTGGCATCATAGCTCTCAGCAACTTCAAACTCCTGGGCTCAGTGAGTAGCTGGGACTACAGGTGCCCACCATAACACTGTCTAGTTTTGTTTTGTTTTGTTTTCTATTTTTAGTAGAGACTGGATCGCGCTCTTTCTCAGGCTGGTCTCCAACTCCAGAGATCAAACAATCCACCTTCCCCAGAGTGCTGGGTTACAGGCGTCAGCTACCCGGCCAGGGTACTAAGCTCTGCTTGACTTCCAAACACAGCAGGGCAGCACAGGGGCCACTCTCGGGACTGTGCCATTACTTCCAGGGCCTAAAGGGGGCAGCACTGGGCTGGACCTGGGGTCTCTGGCCGAAGGGGTAGGATGCACGCAGTCCTGGCACGCTTAAAAGAGAGTTTTGGG
>NW_003852597.1:666063-675565 GCF_000181295.1 Otolemur garnettii | reverse complement strand
AAAAAAAAAAAAAAAAAGAGAGAGTTTTGGTGACAGACCAGGCAAAAGAGAGAACTGCCCCTGTCTCTCCCTTCCGGGTTGAAACACTGATCCATCTAGCTGTTGGGAAGACCCATCCCAGATACCTGTCCCCACTCGGACTTCAAGCCCACGCCCTAAAGAATTGGGAGTGAAAGAGGCTCCCATTAGCGGGACTCACAGTCCCCAAGGAGAGATGGGGGAGGAGACAGGAATCATTTGGTTCCTGGTCGCAACTACGCGGTGACTTGTATAGCTGCGTCTTTAAGGTGTGACCAGGAGATGGGGACCTCGAAGTGACTTTGGTAATGGGCGGGGCTTCTAGGTGACGTAAGACTAGGGCGTGGCCTCCTCGTGACTCAACGCCAGGAAGGGGGCGGGACTCTAGGTGACGAGTGTTGGGAAGGGGCAGGCGTTCATTGATAAAATCGCCGGGCTCCCTCGGGCGCGAGCGCAGCGCAGCAAATCAAGGTAGCGCCACGCGCGGCTCGGCCGGACAGAACAGAGAACAAGCCCAGCCGGCTCAGCTACGCGCTGCGGACATGGAGCCCGCCGCCGGCTTCCTGTCCCCGCGCCCCTTCCCGCGTGCGGCCACTCCGCCCGCGCCCCACGCCGGGCCCGGACCTCCTCCGAGTGCCTTGCCCGGACTTGAACTGGAAATGCTGGCGGGGCCACCGGCGCCAGACCCTGGGCGCCTCATTACCGACCCGCGCAATGGCCGCACCTACATCAAAGGCCGCTTGTTGGGCAAGGTGGGTCGGGGCACCTGGAGGGTAATGCTAGCGGGGGTGGAGGAGGCCGCCCCATTTCTTTTTCGGCGCGGGGGGCTGGGGCGCTTCATCCGTCCCCTCCCCTGGAGCGCCCAGCCTGATGCCCCACCTCACAGGGGGGCTTCGCCCGCTGCTATGAGGCCACTGACACAGAGACCGGCAGCGCTTATGCTGTCAAAGTCATCCCGCAGAGCCGTGTCGCCAAGCCGCATCAGCGCGAGAAGGTGGGTACAGGCCCAGAGGAGAAGGGTTGAGGCGGGGATGGTGGCGCGGGAACCCTGGAAGAATGGCAACCCCTGGCCCTCCTCGCAGATCCTAAATGAGATTGAATTGCACCGAGACTTGCAGCACCGCCACATCGTGCGTTTTTTGCACCACTTTGAGGACTCCGACAACATATACATTTTTCTGGAGCTCTGCAGCCGAAAGGTGAGGGTTGGTAATTTGGGCAGGGGTGGGGGTCAGGGAAAGAATGATCTTAAGACCTAAAGCTGGGGTCCTGTCTCTTCCTCAGCAAGTACAGATGGAGGGGGAGGGTCAGGGAGGGCCGACCAGGGGCTGAGGCATTGGCTCTCTGCAGTCCCTGGCCCATATCTGGAAGGCCCGCCACACCCTGTTAGAGCCCGAGGTTCGCTACTACCTGCGGCAGATCCTTTCTGGTCTCAAGTACTTGCACCAGCGGAGCATCCTGCATCGGGACCTCAAGCTGGGTGAGACTCCTGGGCCAGCAGGGAGGGGGGTGGTGGGGAGGAGGGGATGACGGGCTCTGACACACCTCTCTGCCCTCATCTAGGAAACTTTTTCATCACTGAGAACATGGAACTGAAGGTGGGGGATTTTGGGCTGGCAGCCCGGTTGGAGCCTCCGGAAGAGAGGAAGAAGTGAGTCTTTGAGGAGAGGGTTGGCCATGGTCTGTGTGTGACAGTCAGTGAGCATGCATGTGGGAGGCAAGGTGACTGCCTCATGTGTGCACCTGATAAATGGGGAAGGGGTGATGAATTTGTGAAGGTACCTGAAGGTGGAGAGGTGGCAGCCTGAGTTGCTGGGATTGGTGGATAGGGTGAGGGTCCTATAGGTGTGTGATACAGATCAGGGAGGTGACTCTGAGCCCTTGAGATACAGATGGGGGTATAAAGATTCTTGGAGGTGTATGACTGACCTGGTAGATGGGGAAGGGGACATTGGAGTGTGTATGCGTGTGTAAGGCAGACTGGAAGTACATCAGTGGTGGGATGTGACACCCACCCTCTGTGCATACAAGAAGACCCTCCCTCTGGCCACTGTACTGGTGTGTGTGACACAGCATGTGTGACAGATGAATATATATGGATGATGTGACAGCTGGTGTTATGTGTGTGGCACAGACCGTGGAAGGTGACCGCCTGATGTGTGTGTGACTGGAGTGGGGGAAGGGATGAGTGATGGACTCTCTGCTGACCCTGGAGAAAGGGACTGAGCTGGGGGTTAGGGCCTCCCCCTGTCCTGAAGAGCAGCTGAGCAGCTGGGCCAGGCGGTAGGTGGGGACTCAGCTGCCATCCCCAGCATCCATTGTCCCAGGACAAGCAGGAGCTCTCTGGCTTTGGTGACAGGCAGCTGCTTTGTCTGGACTCAGTGGGGGAAGGGATGAGGGGCTGCTGGGCTGAGTCTAAGTCTTCCCCTCTCCTCCTCCCTACCCTCCTACAGGACCATCTGTGGCACCCCCAACTATGTGGCTCCAGAAGTGCTAATGAGACAGGGCCATGGCCCTGAGGCAGATGTGTGGTCACTGGGCTGTGTCATGTGAGTCACTGGGTCTTGGGTCAGCAGCAAAGTAGTAGATGTGTAGGGAGCATACCCTTCACTTACTCCTGACCCCTTATCCCTGCCCAAAAGGTACACACTGCTCTGTGGTAGCCCACCCTTTGAGACAGCTGACTTGAAGGAGACATACCGCTGCATCAAGCAGGTTCACTACACGCTGCCTGCCAGCCTCTCACTGCCTGCCCGGCAGCTCTTGGCTGCTATCCTTCGGGCCTCACCCCGAGACCGCCCTTCTATTGACCAGATCCTGCGCCATGACTTCTTTACCAAGGTTTGTGGCTCCCCAGACACCTAAGTCCAGTTTGCATATTCTCAGGGGATTGAATGGGGGCAAGTGACAGGTCCCCTGAGGCCAGCCTCTCCTCTCTGTTCACATGGCTCCCTTCCCCAGGGCTACACCCCCGATCGGCTCCCTGTGTGCAGCTGTGTGACAGTCCCAGACCTGACATCTCCCAACCCAGCTAGGAGTCTGTTTGCCAAAGTTACCAAGAGCCTCTTTGGCAGGAAGAAGAAGAGTGAGTCTATGGTGTCAGTGGGTTGAGGGTGCAGAGCAAGAGTCGCTTGTTACACGGGTACACACATTTCTGGGGCATAAGAGCGTGGGAACCTGTGAATTCCTGGGGAGAACGTGTGTTATATGGGCACTTGAGAAAGTCTATCTCTGTGCCATTCCTGTGGGCAGTGGAGGGGGGAGCTGGGCAGGATACCAGCCATGTTATCCCTCATCCCCAGGTAAGAAGCATCCCCAGGAGCGGGATGAGGTCTCCTGTTTGGTGAGTGGCCTCATGCACACGTCCATTGGCCATCAGGATGCCACGCCTGAGGTGAGGTGCTCACATGGACACTGTTCCCCTGACTCACCCCCACCCTAGCAGCTGAAAGAAGCCTGGGATAAAAGAGGGTGGTGAAGCATCTAGACTCGTGGTGGCCTAATTGGTGGTGTCTCATTAGCTAGGCACAGCTGACCTGGGATGCCCCAAGAGTCCGGCCAGGGCTGGGCTGTGGACTCTCAAGGATTTGGATTTGGGGCCTGTCTCACTCCCTTTTGCTATCTAACCTTCCAGGCTCCAGCAGCTTCTGGTCTAGCCCCTGTCAGCCTAGTAGAGACAGCACCTGAAGACAGCTCACCCCGTGGGACATTGGCAAGCAGTGGAGATGGTAAGGAACTAGGAAAGATGACATGTGCTAGAGGTTGCTGGAGCTGAGACTAGGGGAGGGAAGATGGCAGGCAGAGGAATCTGGCCTAGATCCTGGGGGCTAATGCTTAAATCTCAATGCCCAGGGTTTGAAGAAGGTCTCACTGTGGCCACAGTGGTGGAGTCAGCCCTCTGTGCTCTGAGAAACTGTGTGGCCTTCATGCCTCCAGGTAAGGCTGGAGTCTGGTACATGTAAATGGTGGTGGGACTTCTGTGGCTGGTAGGCCAGGAGCACATCCTCACTCCCTCCTCTCCCATGACAGCGGAACAGAACCCAGCTCCCCTGGCCCAGCCAGAGCCTCTGGTGTGGGTTAGCAAGTGGGTTGACTACTCCAACAAGTTTGGCTTTGGGTATCAACTGTCTAGCCGCCGTGTAGCTGTGCTCTTCAATGATGGCACACATATGGCCCTTTCGGCCAATAGAAAGTAAGTGCTATTATGGGTACCTTGAATTCAGGCTAGTATACCCAGCAGGGCTCCCTCTGACCTCTGCTTTCCCTTCTAGGACTGTGCACTACAACCCCACCAGCACAAAGCACTTCTCCTTCTCTGTGGGTGCTGTACCTCGGGCCCTGCAACCTCAGCTAGGCATCCTGCGGTACTTTGCCTCCTACATGGAGCAGCATCTCATGAAAGTATGTGGGTTTTTTAAAGGACTAACACATCTGGACCCTTTCTGATTCCCCTTTGGTGGGGGTGGGGCTCAAAGCTAGAAGCTAAGATGTCAGTGGGAGGGGGGTGGGACTGAGTCAACCAGTAATCTGTCTTCCACTATTCCCAGGGTGGGGATCTGCCCAGTGTGGAAGAGGTGGAGATGCCTGCTCTACCCTTGCTGCTGCAGTGGGTCAAGACAGATCAGGCCCTACTTATGCTGTTTAGTGATGGCACTGTTCAGGTAAGAGTCTGTCCTGGAGTTGAGGGGGAAGGTCTGGGAGGTCCCGGGTACAGGGAAGGAAACAATCTGGGGCCTAGGTCCTGATCACTGTCATCCTCCTATGCACAGGTGAACTTCTATGGGGACCACACCAAGCTGATCCTCAGTGGCTGGGACCCCCTCCTTGTGACTTTCGTGGCCCGAAATCGCAGTGCTTGTACTTACCTTGCTTCCCACCTTCGGCAGCTGGGCTGCTCCCCAGACCTGCGGCAGCGACTCCGCTACGCTCTGCACCTACTCCAGGACCGCAGCCCAGCCTAGGCCGCAACCTGCAAAGCAGGCCACAACCAAAGCCTTCCTTGTGTGAGGACTATGCCTGTAATGCTCTGGCCTTTGCCTTTGTGGCCCTCCTGTCCCTTTGGTGCCTCACTGGGGGCTTTGGGCTGAGCCCCCAGGGAATCAGGGACCAGCTTTACTGGAGTCGGGGGTGGCTTGTCCTTTGTCACCTACCCACTCTTCAAGATAAGCCTGAGCCTTAGCTCCCAGCTAGGGGGCATTATTTATGGACCACTTTATTTATTGCCAGACATTTATTTATTGAGATGTGAGCCCCAGGGAGGCCTTGTCCTGGGATAATAAACCGTTTTGTAGACTTGGAGGTCTCTCACTCCCAGTAGAGCCCGTGGACCATGGCCACCGCAAAGAGCGAGGCATTGGTGTAGGAGGCCGAGGCCAGCCCGTCAGTCCCTGCGTCCCAGAGTGCGCGACTGACCACGTGCACACCCTGGCCTGCCCGAGGCCCCAGCACCACGCTGCACACCAGCTTGTACCGGGGCGGGAGAAGCTCGCGCAGGCGCAGGCGCACCTGCTCGCAGAGCTCGCGAGCTAGCCGCCCAGCCTCAGCGCCCGAGTAGCACATGTCGCGCAGCCCAGCCCCTAGCACTGCCTCCAGGGCACTCTGTGCGTGCGCAGCCTCCCAGCGTTCCCCAGGGGCTGGCTCCGTACAGTATGAGTGCGCCACCCTAGGGACAGGCGCCAGGGGCAACCCAGAGAAACTGACTCTCGAGGCCAGAAGGGGCATTGGACCCAGAGATAGTCGCCGCCCTCCAGGGCCCACACCCGGCCAGGCCAGCGAGTTGCGGCGTGAGAAAGAGGTGGCTTGACCCAGCACGGAGCCACGGCGGGAGGCTGGGCCCAGACCTGCCAGTCGGGCCTCATCAATGCTGGGCAGGCGGCCTCGGGGCCTTACTGGTGATGGTTTCGGCCCGGGGTCTTTGGCAATCTCCTCCTCCTGGTGTCCGGGGGGCAGAGGCCTACCAGCCATGGACCTGCCGGCTAGAAGACCCACACTTAGGGTAGCCTTCACAGGTTGACTTCTACCAGGTCTCTTGATTGATGATGTCAGGGTTATTACCCACTACCCCTTCTTACCTGTGTTTTTGGAACAAGTGGATCAAATAGTCCTGAGCTGCGTGGGTCCAAGGTGTTTAGAAGGTTAAAGGCTGTTAGGGACATAAGCAGGGGAAGGATGCTGTTCAGACTATGATCCTGAGCTAGTCCATGCCCTCCCTCCCCCAGCTCCTCTTTCCCTCAGGCACTGTGGTTAGCTAGGTGAGCTCTAAGAACATTTCCTCTTCTACCTTCCACCTGACTTCACCAGCAGCAGAGGAGATGAAGCTGGTCCAGTCTCAGCCTGGACCATGAAAGTAGTACACCAACCACTAATCAGGAAGGATGGACAGACCTAACTCCACCCCTACAGATCCTTCTATTCCTAGGACATTGAGGGCAGTCATCTTCCATCCTACTCTGCTTTAAGGTAGCTGGAACAAAGATCTCCAGGGTGGTGCCTGTGGCTAAAAGGAGTAGGGCGCCAGCCCCATATGCCAGAGGTGGTGTGTTCAAACCCAGCCCCAGTCAAAAAAAAAAAAAAAATGTAAGAAAAAAAAAAATCTCCACAACTGGCTGAGGCTGGGGGCTGGTGACTCTTGAAGCTCCTTTGCCCTCTGCTTTTGGCTTCTGACCCAACCTCTCCAGAAACAGTCCTGGGATGGCTGCCCTCTTTTCCAGATACTCCTTCAGGCACCTGACTCATCTGGAACCTTTGGCCTTCAAGCTCTCTCCCAGCTCCACAGCCCTTGCCCAGCTGCCTGGCAGTGGGAAGGGAAGGGCCTGTGTTGTGGGGTTGCCATGGGTTGCTGGGGCATCACTCCTCCCTCTCAGGGTCCCTCCCTCCCGTTTAGCTCTGGCTTAAGCTGAGGTTGTTAACTACTATTAACACATCCTCAGTGGAGGGTGCCTCGAGTCATCTCAGTGGGGGGCAGCAGGGACTTTAAGCTCAGGGGCATAATACCCTGGGGGTATGGAAGGGACAGACAGAGAGACTCTGGTCAGAAAGATATCCTCCTGACTGGGGCTGGGGCTCCTACCTGTAATCCTGGTACTTTGGAAAGGGCAGGGGATCCTTGAGCCCAGGAGTCTGAGGTTGCAGTGAGCTGTGATGGTACCACTGTACACAAGCCTGGAAGACAGGGACCCTGTCTTGGGGAGAAAAAAAGAAAAAAAAAAGGGCACCGTCCTACCCCAGGCCTCTTTAGCAATGTCCATTGCTCTCCTTGTGAAATAGCCAGATGACTGGCCATCTGTGAACAAGTCAACAAAGGCCTGGTATATGGGGGAGACCTTGAGGCTGTGGGGGTGGCTGCTTAGGAATTCAGGAATCAGCCCACAGGAAGGAGCACGTCATGGCTCTATCTTCTCCTCATCAGCCTCGACAAGGGACAAACATTTCCGCCTCAGGCACTGAGCTAGGGTGGGGCTTGGATGACTTCCTCGGTTCAGGGCTGTGTGCGGGGGAGGGGAGGCCCTCTGGCTCTCCTGGTAGGAGCCAGGCCTTATGCAGGGGTGACTTAGTGGTGAACCTGAGTTCAGTCTCCTGACCCTTGCTAGTCCAAGTGCCCTGAGGCTTGTCCCCAGCTGGCCACACCTTCAGTGTGTCCTCCCTGCCTCCACCTTCTGTTGCATTTCAGGGATGCCAGAGGCAATGATACCTCTGTCAGAAGTGACAGCTCCTCATCTGACCTCCTTCTTGGTGGGATAGGGCTGTCCCCTCCCATGGAAGGCTAGTCTGGGCTCTGGGGGTGAGGATTTTCTCCACTCAGTGGCACTTCCCCAGGCCTGGCTAACCTGATCCAGACCCTGTGTGCCTCCAGGGGCAGTAAGACTTTAGGAGGGCAGGTTGTTTGAACAGTGAGCCTAGGCAGGCACAGGCTGGAGTAACAGAACTCCTCTTAGGGTCCCTCTGCTGGCTAAGCTTTCCCTGGGCCTGAGGGGGGAGATAGGCGGGGCCTTTTCTGCTCCCGATCCAGCTTCCATGGAAACTCACAGGCTTCCCACCCAGCGGTGGCTCCCAGCCAGGGCCTCATCTGGCTGCCAGCCTCTCTTCTCTGACCACAGGCCACTCCAGCCCAGCCTTTACTGGGTCCTTCCCCAGGTTTGCCCCTTTCCCTGAGCCCCTGGCCTCGGATGCCTTCCTCCTTCAGGAACCTGGGCCTCAAGCTCTCATCCCAGCACACAGGCTTCCGCTTCCTGCCTTTCCATCTCAGGCCTTTCTAGCTTCTTCTCAGTTCTAGGGCCTGGCCAGGCCTCTTAGGCCTGCCCTCTACCCTACCCATGGAGGGCCTCGGACTGGTGGTACGTGGTGAGGCTGCACCTTTTTCCACAGCTCTCCGAAGCCTCATCAACAACCCTTGGTACAGGTGAGGCTCTGTCTGTGGGTTTTCCCAGCTGGCTGTGAGGAGGCTTGGGTGAAGAAGAGGCAAGAGTTGGAATTGCCTCCCTCCCAGGAGGGCTCAGTCTATGGGGGAAGTCAAGTGGAGACAGCTTCTGGTTATGAGAGCCAGAGGTGAGGACAGCAGGGGCACAAGCCCAGAGCTGCTGTATGAGCTCAGGTTAAGCCCCTCCTCTGAATCTCAGGGTCCTGGCAGAAGAGAAGGATCCTCAGCTGCCTGGATCCGGAGAGGTGGGAGGTGATGATGCCCTGCTCCTCCCTCCTAACATTCATCTTGGTGTCCATGCTCCCTCTTGGAAGAAGCAGAGGAGCAGATGTCCCTGTTTGGGGAACTGGGGATTCACAGAGAAACATAGCTTAGAGTCCCAGGCAGGAAGTAGTTCAAGGGTGCTGCCTGTTTGGGGCTTGCCCAGGATGCTGGTGGTGTCTGAAACCCAGGATAGAGTTTACAGGGGGCAGGGCTGGTTAGGAGAGTTAGAATGACGCTTTCTATCCCCATTGTCTCAGAACTGGGCTCCTCTGCAATAGCCTATAACCCTATAACCCTCCTCTCCTATAACCCTACTTCTTTGGAGGTCACAGTCTAGCTGGAGTAGAGCAAACACAAGGCTTTGGGAGGCTCTAGGAAGCTCAGACTTCATCTGCCTTCTGTTAGAGGCCTTGTTCAGAGGCCCATAGGTTAGGGCCGGAAGTGATCATGAATTTTAAAATGTGGTCTGGTGTCACGATGGTGCATCACTGTCTGTCTGTGCAAGTGTGTACTCTGCACCTCACACCCCCACACCCTCCTGCTGGAGGAGGACCGAAAACAGCTGAGTTTATACCCAGTGGAGGAAGAGCCAACAGGCACTTTCCTTCCCCCAAGACTGGCTGAGGAAGGGAGGAGTAGGTGGGATCAATCTTGTTTGTGTCAGCCTTGGTGCCCCTTCAGTGACTAAGAATAGTCACTTCCTCTTGGGAGATGCCTGTTGCTCAGTGGGTAGGGTGCTGACCCCATATACCAAGGGTGGCGGGTTTAAACCCGGCCCCGGCCAAACTGCAACAAAAAATAGCC
>NW_003852597.1:663978-665484 GCF_000181295.1 Otolemur garnettii | reverse complement strand
AAAAAAAAAAAAAAAAAACCTGTGTCTTACATTATAGATAGGAAACCACAGGCCAGGTGGGCAAGGCAAAAGCCCAAGTTGCACTCTTGACTCTGGCCTCCTCTTCCTGGCTTTCTGCCCCTCTCTTCCACAGTGATGTTCGCTTTGTGGTTGGTCAAGAACGGCAGGAGATATTTGCCCACCGGTGTTTGTTGGCCTGTAGATGCAGCTTCTTCCAGCGACTTCTGGGCTCAGAGCCCGGCTCCAGGGTGGAGAGTGCCGTGGTGCTAAGCACCGTGCCAGCTGAGACCTTCCTGGCAGTGCTGGAGTTCCTGTACACCAATAGCGTCAAGCTGTATCGCCACTCTGTGAGCCCACTGAGCAGAGGCCTGGGTGGGAGAGGCTGGGGGGTGCAAGAGGTAGGAGTTTTCCCATCACACTTGGGGGAGGAGCAGGGAAACTCCCTTCTGCTCCCCAACCACCCACTCTACAGGTGCTAGAAGTGCTGACAGCGGCTGTGGAGTACGGGCTAGAGGAACTGAGAGAGGTGGGTTTCTGTGCCAGGTACCTGTTTCATTCCCCTTGCCTCTACTGGGCTCACTTCCCACCATGATTCACACACCCACTATGGTTTGCCCACACAGAGAGGAGTAAGTGCATCTTTTTGTGCAAGCAGGGCATATAGGTGTACCTTGTGTGATGTGGAGGAGAGGTGGGTATTTATGGCTGGTGCTGGAGGTACAAGGAAAAGTCAGTCTTGGCCGGACAAGGTGGCTCACGCCTGTAATCTTAGCACTCTGGGAGGCCCAGGAGGGTGGATTGCTTGAGCTCATGAGTTCAAGACCAGCCTGAGCAAAAGAAAGACCTGTCTCTACTAAAAAATAGAAAAATTGAGACAAGAGGATTGCTTGAACCCACGTTGGAGGTTGTTGTGAGCGATGATGCCACAGCACTCTACCCAGGGTGACAGCATGAGACTCTGCTCAAAAAAACAAAAACCGAAACAAAACCAAAAAGTTAGCCTTGATCCCTATTATGATAGACACATGAAAATACTTAACCCAGGCCAGTTGCAATGGCGCATGGCTGTAATCCTAGCACTCTAGGAGGCCGAGGAGGGTGGACTTCTTGAGCTCATGAGTTTGAGACTAACCAGAGCAAGGACCCTGTCTCTACTAAAAATAGAAAAAAACTGAGGCAAGAGGATCACTCGAGCCCAAGAGTTGGAGGTTGCTGTGAACTATGATGACACCATAGCACTCTACCCAGGGCAACAGCTTAAGACTCTGTTTCAATAAAAAAACAAACAAACAAACAAACAAAAAAAAAAAACACTCAGCGCCCATAGCATAGTGGTTACAGCACCAGCCACATACACTGAGGGTGGCAGGTTAGAACCCTGCCTGGGCCAGCTAAACAACTGCAACAAAACAAAATTGCCCAGGGAGGTGCCTGTGGCTCAAGGAATAGGGCACCAGCCCCATATACCAGGCGTGGTGTGTTCCAGCCTGGCCCCAGCCAAAACTG
>NW_003852597.1:661830-663334 GCF_000181295.1 Otolemur garnettii | reverse complement strand
ACAACGCCCGGCTATTTTTTGGTTGCAGCCGTCATTGTTGTTTGGCGGGTCCGGGCTGGGGATTCGAACCCACCACCTTAGGTGTAAGTGGCTGGCGCCTTAGCCAGTTGAGCTATAGGCGCTGAGCCTGAACTTTTGGTCTTAAGTGATTCTCTTGCCTCAGCCTCCCAAGAAGCTGGGACTGCAGGCACCCGCCACAACATCTGGCTACAAAAAAAAATTTTTTTTAAATTATCCTGGTGTAGTGGTGCTCACTGGTACACCCAGCTCCTTGGGAGGCTGAAGCAAGGTTGCTTGAGCCCAGAAATCTGAGGTTGCAATGAGCTATAATAACTCGACCACTCTCCAGTCTGGGCAGCAGAATAAGACCTTGTCTCTTTCTCTCTTTCTTTCTTTTTTTTCTTATTTATTTTTTTTTATTGAGACAGAGTCTCACTTTGTGGTCCTGGATAGAGTGCCATGGCACACAGCTCACAGAAACCTCCAGCTCTTGGGCTTAGGTGATTCTCTTGCCTTAGCCTCCCGAGTAGCTGGGACTACAGGCGCCCACCACAGTGCCCAGCTATTTTTGTTGTTGTTGCAGTTTGGCCGGGTTCAGTTCGAACCCGCCACCCTTGGTATACAGGGCCTACTCACTTAGCCTCGGGTGCCACCTAATTTATATAAGTTTTGAGACAGAGTCTCAGTATGTTACCCTCGGTAGAGTGCTGTAGCATCATAGCTCAAACTCTTGGGCTCCAGCAATTCTCTTACGTCAGCCTCCCAGGTAGCTAGGACCACAAGTGCCCGCCACAGTGCCCCACTATTTTTTTGTTGCAGTTGTCATTGTTGGTTAGTTGGCCCACGCTGGGTTCTAACCCGCCAACTTCAGTGTATATGGCTGGCGCCATAACCACTGTGCTAAGGGAGCTGAGCCCATTTGGACTTCTTTTAACTAGAGGGCAATAGAGAGTCATTGAAGGTTTCAGGTTAAGGGAATGAGGATTTGACAGCTAAGGGAGAAGAGACTGGAATAGATGGGAAGGGCTTGCCAGTCCAGTCAGAAGGCAAGTGCAGCAGTCAAGAAGTGACATGGGAAGCCGGGCCCAGTGGCTCATGCCTGTAAACCTAGCACTCTGGGAGGCCAAGGCAGGTGGATTGTCTGAGCTCAGGAGTTCAAGACCAGCCTGAGCAAGAGCAAGACCCCCGTCTCTACTAAAAGAAAGAAAGGAGGCCTGTGGCTCAGTGGGTAGGGCACCAGCCCCATATACTGAGGGTTGTGGGTTCAAACCCGGCCCAGGCCAAACTGCAACAAAAAAATAGCTAGACGTTGTGGTGGGTGCCTGTAGTCCCAGCTACTCAGGTGGCTGAGGCAAGAGAATCACCTAAGCCCAGGAGTTGGAGGTTGCTGTGAGCTGTGACACCCTGGCACTCTACCGAGGACAATAAAGTGAGACTGTCTCTACAAGAAAAGAAAGAAAGAAAGGAAAACTAGCTGGGCATTATGGTACAAGCCTGTAGTTCC
>NW_003852597.1:654929-661347 GCF_000181295.1 Otolemur garnettii | reverse complement strand
GTTGTTTGGCGGGTCCGGGCTGGGGATTCGAACCCGCCACCTTAGGTGTACGTGGCTGGCGCCTTAGCCGGTTGAGCTATAGGCGCCGAGCCAGCAATACAGTTTCTAAAAGAAAAATTAAAAAAGAGATGATGTTGATGGGGATGTGGGGGTGGCAGTGGAAGCCCAAGAGAGAGGCGGATGGCTCTGAAAGAGGAGCTAAAACTGAATCCAGTGTTTTTCTGGATGTGAGGATGAGAGATGTCACAGATGAAATTCAAGTTTCTGGTAAAAATAGAAGTGTCCTTGAGTCAGGAAGGAAATCAATCAGTAGAGGAAGATAAGCATCCTGATAGAAGGGGCAAGTGAAATTTTTGCTTGGATCTTCTCTGGTCTGATTAGTAGTGAATGTGCTAGGAGGGTTGCTGGCTTGGCTTTACTAGTCTCCAGTTCCTCTGAGCTTGCCTTCTCAGGCTCTGGCAATTCCTTCTCACCCCTGGCCTGAGAGGTGAGAATGGTCCTGGTGCTGATAGGAGCCTGGGTGGCTCACTGATCCACGTCTACTCACTGCTTCTGGGGCAGGACTGGGGTCCTGGAACAGGGGTGCCTTCACACAACCCACATTCATTTCTGTTCCCAGCTGTGCCTGGAGTTTGTGGTGAAGGTGCTGGATGTGGAGTTGGTTTGTGAGGCCCTGCAGGTGGGTGTTGCTGGCTAGGCCTGGGAGGAGTCTTGCTTTTAGTATGTGAAATTGGGCTCCCAGGTGCCAGGAGTCGACCTCTGTCTGATCCTGAACAACTTGGGTGTGTATGGGGTTGGGGTAAAGTGGGACGGAGTGCTCCAAGGATGTTTATAGGATGAATTCTGTGCCCAGGATCCCTCAGATCCCAGATGCAGGTCAGGTGTAGGAGTAGGAGTTGAAGAGGTGGGAGGTCTTTGCTGGTCTTTCAGGGGCAAGAATGGTTCTCTGCTTGACTTGGGGAAGGAAAAGTGGAATGTAGAATTTAGAAGCCAAGCCTAGGCCACAGAGTGGTGTTTGAAGAACATGGCATGGTCTCCCGTAGCAAAGGGCAAGTTGTGGAGTTAGTCTGGCACATGCACATGCATGAATGGGGGTCTTCACTAGGTAGTTTTCTGGGAGGCCATGGGCCCTGTCAGCCTTCCTGACTAGGGCTAGGGTCAGACGTATGGTCCCCAGTGTGAAGGGCTGGGCTATGTGGCCCCTCCAGTCTCCAACCCTCCTTCTGCTCCCAGGTGGCTGTAACCTTTGGCCTGGGGCCGCTGCAGGAGTGCTGCATAGCCTTCATAGAGGCCCACAGTCAGGTACAGCTCCTCGCCTTCATACTCCTGACCCCCGCCCCTACACCATTCTGCTCCTCCCTGACCCCTATGCCGGCCCACAGGAGGCGCTTCGGACCCGAGGCTTTCTGGAACTGTCAGCGCCCGCGCTGCTGCCCCTGCTGCGCAGCGACAAACTCTGCGTGGACGAGGCTGAGCTGGTGCGGGCGGCCCGGAGCTGGGCGCGAGTGGGCGCGGTGAGCTGGGGCAGGGGAACGCGAGAGCGCTGAAGGAGGTCCAGGCTGCGGGAGCCCGGCGGGTGGGTGGCGCTGGGCTCAGGGCTGGCGTTCGCAGGCGGTGCTGGAGCGGCCTCTGGCCGAGGTGGCGGCCCCAGTGGTGAGAGAGCTGAGACTGGCTTTGTTGGCCCCGGCGGAGCTGAGTGCCTTGGAAGAGCAGAACCGGAGGGAACCTCTCATTCCGGTGCGCAAGCGGGGCACAGCCAGTCAGTAGAGTGGGGTCAAGACGCTGGGGTTGGATGGGGCGGCCAGGCTCGGGGTTTCAGGGCAAGAGGGCCCCATGGGACCTCGCGGTGGTCGGCCTTGCTCTTCAGGTGGAGCAGATCGTGGAGGCGTGGAAGTGCCATGCCTTGCGGAGAGGGGATGAGGTTCGGGGCACCCCTTGTCGCCGCCGGAGGGGCACCCTGCCCCGGGAGCATCACCGTTTCCTGGACCTGCCCTTCAAGTAACAAAATCTACGCCAGGACTTTGGAGGAATCCCGAGCCTGCCCCAAACTACATCTCCCAACAAGCTCGGCGCTCGGAGCGAACTACCGCTCCCAGCATGCTCCACGAGCTGGGAGCCGGAAAAACCGTTTTCTACAGAGCACGGCGCCCTGAGTGTGGGTTATAGGGCGGGGCGAAGCCGAAAAACTAGGAGGTGGTCTTCGCTCCACGTATTTACTGTGGACATTTTCGTTTACCAGACTACTCTGATGCCGCCCACATATTTATTCAGCTCAGCTCTCTTAGTTCCAGATCTGCCTCCTAGAGATCTCTCCCTGCGTGCCCCACAGACACCCTCGTCTTAGTAGTTTAGTGCAAAATTGAGCTTCTCTTCTTTACCCAGCTGCGCCCCCATCGTATTGCTTATTTAAGTGATTACGCACGCCAAAAACCTGGATTGTATCCTTTCCTTATCGCTCCTCCTTGCACTTGCCTCAGGTTGCTTCTTTCTAAGGGATTTTTCTGCTTGGTTTAGTTTTCTCAGCCTATCCTGTTTGTCAAGTCTTACTAATCTGTCTTCAGTCTATCGCACCCTGTATTTCCCACACTATAGCCACACCCAAGCTCTCTGTTCTACTTACATTATTAATTCCCCCAACATCCTCATTGCTCTCCAGGACAAAATACAAACTATTTCACTTTGAAGGCACTCAAAACTACTTGTGGTTCTTAAGTGCTAGCCACTCCTCTGGAACACTACTTTGGATAAATTTCCTCATTCTAGAGGCATTAGTTTTCCAGGTCCAGATTTACTTCTCTGCTACCTTTCATTTATCATCTTTCTCCCTGGAAAAAAGATCACTGGGTCCTGAGTGGTACCTTATTCATTTCTGCTTCCTCAGTGGATCAGTTCGATCCAGAGGAAGTGAATGACTATTTATTAAAATGCCACTTGATTCCATAGAGTTTTAGAGGATCTGTAGAACAAGATAATACCAATCTAAAACGAGAGATACTTGACTATTTAGGAGAAAATAAAGGTAGATTTCTATCTTAGGGACTTCTTAAACAATCTGCAATGTATTTTTGTACATACAGTTGTCATTCTCCCTCAGGAATGAAAAAGCGATTACCAGGTAGCACCACTGCAGGGCAACATTGTTGGGAGTGTGAAAATATATGTTCATTTGTTAGAGGACTGATTATTAACTATGGGATATTTTGATAATCATCCTTGGTGAAAAAAGCACAGTGCAGATCAAGTACACCATGACTTATTTTGTTAAAGAAAAGATAGCATAGTGATTGTGTTTTCTGGAGCCAGGATGCTTGCATTTGAATCCCAGCCTCACTGGGAGACTTTGTTATTGAGTTACTGGCTTTGTTATTGAGTTAGGATACTTAGTTTTTATATTCCTCAGTTTCCTTGTTTATAAAATGGAGATAATAAAATTTATTTAGTAGGGTTGGTAAGAAAATGAAATTAGTTAATTAAAAAAAAACTTTTTTAAGGCAGAGTATCACTCTGTTGCCCCAGGCTACAGTGCCTTGGCATCATAGCCCACAGCAACCTTAAACTCCTGGGTACAAGTGATCCTCTTGCCTCAGCCTCCAGAGTAGCTGGGACTACAGGCACCTGCCACAACACCTAGCTAATTTTTCTATTTTTAGAGACAGGATGGTCCAGAACTCCTGAGCTCAAGCAATTCACCTTCCTTGGCCTCCAGAGTGCTAGGGTTACAGGCATGAGCCACTGCACCTGGTTGAAATTGGTTAATTTTGTAAAATACTTAGACCTACAGCTGGGTGCAGTGGCTTATACCTATACCCAGCTATAAGGGAGGATAACTTTAGGTCAAGAGTTCAAGATGACCTTGGGCAACCGGGTGCAGTGGCTTATACCTATAACCAGCTACAAGGGAGGATAACTTTAGGTCAAGAGTTCAAGATGACCTTGGGCAACATAGTGAAACCCCAGTCTTTGCAAAAAACAAAACGTAGCAGGACTGATTAAACACTATATATGTGTTGGTGGCACCTGTAGCTCAGTAGGTAGGATGCCGGCCACATACACTGAGGCTGGTAGGTTTGAACCCCTCCCTGGCCTGCTAAAATAACAATGACAACTGAAACAAAAAAAATAGCTGGTTGTTGTGGCCAGCTACTTGGAAGGCTGAGGCAAGAGAATGGCTTAAGCCCAAAAGTAGGAGGTTGCTATGAGCTGTGATGCCACAGAACTCTACTGAGGGCGATAAGTGAGACACTCTCTCTCTCTCTCAAAAAACAAATAAATAAAAAATGGCTCAGCGCCTGTGGCTCAAGCGGCTAAGGCACCAGCCACAAACACCTGAGCTGGTGGGTTGGAATCCAGCCCAGGCCTGCCAAACAACAAAGACGGCTGCAACCAAAAAAATAGCCAGGCGTTGTGGCTGACACCTATAGTCCCAGCTACTTGGGAGGTGGAGGCAGGAGAATCACTTGAGCCCACGAGTTGGAGGTTGCTGTGAACTGTGATGCCATGGCACTCTATCCAGGGCGACAGCTTGAGGCTCTGGCTCAAAAAAAAAAAAAAAAAAAAAAAAAAGCCACTGTATATGTGTTTAGAAAATAAACACTTGGGAGGTACCTGTGGCTCAAGGAGTAGGGTGCTGGCTCCATATACCAGAGGTGGCAGGTTCAAACCCAGCCCTGGCCAAAAACTGCAGATAAAAATAATAAAAATAAAATAAGTCATCATTAGAAAAGAAACACTTTTGGGTGGGGGGGAGCTGCGCCTGTTGCTCAGTGCGTAAGGCACCGGCCCCATATACCAAGGATGGTGGGTTCAAACCTGGCAACAAAAAAATAAGCTAGGTGTTGTAGCGGGTGCCTGTAGTCCCAACTACTCGGGAGGCCGAGGCTAGAGAATCACCTAAGCCCAAGAGCTGGAGGTTACTGTGAGCTGTGACGCCAGAGCACTCTACCGAGGGTGACAAAGTAAGACTCTGTCTTTTAAAAAAAAGAAAAGAAACACATTTGGGCGGCGCCTGTGGCTTAGTGGGTAGGGTACTGGCCCCATATACTGAGGGTGGCAGGTTTGAACCTGCCCCTGGCCAAACGGCAACAAAAAAATAACCAGGCATTCTGGCGGGTGCCTGTAGTCCCAGCTACTTGGGAGGCTGAGGCAAGAGAATAGCCTAACCCCAGGAAGGAGTTGGAGGTTGCTGTGAGCTGTGACGCCACAGCATTCTACCAAGGAAGATAAAGTGAGACTCTGTCTCTACAAAAAAAAGAAAAAGAAAAGAAAAGAAAAGCAGGTAGGGACAGTGGCTCCTGCCTGTAATCCTTGCACTCTGGGAGGCTGAGGCAGGTGGATCGTTTGAACTGCTCAGGAGCTCCAGACCAGCCTAAGCAACAGTGAGACTCCTCTCTACTAAAAACAGAAAAACTAGCCGAGTGTTGCTGTGGGTGCCCATCGTCCCAGCTACTTGGGAGGCTGAGACAAGTGGATCTCTTGAGCCCAAGAATTTGAGATTGCTGTGAACTATGATGCTATTACACTCTACTCAAGGTGAAAAAGTGACCCTGTCTCCAATAAATAAATAATACTAATAAAATTTAAAAAGCGGGGAGTCACTACTAACAGGTTTTTTTGTTTTTGTTTTTTAAGACTAAGTCTTACTCCATTGCCTGAATTAGAGTGCAGTGGCATCATTATAGCTCACTGCAACCTCAAACTCCTGGGCTGAAACAATCCTCCCTGCCCCAGACTGCCCCATAGCTGGGACTACAGGTGGGTGCTACCATACCTGGATGATTTTTAAGAACTTTTTGTGAAGATGGGGGTCATACTCTTGCTCAGGCTGGTCTTGAACTTCTGGCCTTGATCAATCTTTCCACCTCAGCCTCCCAAAGTGTTAAGATTATATGTGTGAGCCACTGTGCCCCAACCTTTGCTAACAACTGTTGTTGGGGATGGAACTAGGAAGCCAACAGAAGATAGAAAAACTGCCATAGTTTTTTTCTTTCTTTTTTTTTTGAGACATAGTCTCACTGTGTCATCCTGGGTAGAGTGCCATGGCATCACAGCTTGCAGCAACCTCAAACTCTTGGGCTTAAGCGATTCTCTTGCCTCAGCCTCCCAAGCAGCTGGGACAACAAATGCCCACCACAACACCCAGCTATTTTTTTGTTGTAGTTGTCACTGTTGTTTAGCAGGCCCGGCAGGTTTGAACCCACCAGCTCTGGTGTATGTGGCTGGTACGCTAACCACTGAGCTATGGGTGCCGAGCTGGGTTTTTTTTTTATTTGATTAAAAAAAAATTTTTTTTTTGAGACAGAGCCTCAAGCTGTCCCCCTGGGTAGAGTGCTGTGGCATCAAAGCTCACAGCAACCTCCAGCTCCTGGGCTCAAGTGAGTCTCCTGCCTCAGTCTCTCAAGTAGCTGGGACCATAGGCGCC
>NW_003852597.1:652299-653902 GCF_000181295.1 Otolemur garnettii | reverse complement strand
CTACTTGGGAGGTGGAGGCAGGAGAATCGCTTTAGCCCAGGAGTTGGAGGTTACTGTGAGCTGTGATGCCACAGCACTCTATCCAGGGTGACTGCTTGAGGTTCTGTCTCAGAAAAAAGAAACCTATTACTAATTACTATACTATCACTAAAACTCATAAACTAGGTGAGTATTGCAGAACACAGTACCATTTACATTCTAGCATTGAAGGAAGCCTCATTAAGAAAACCAAGGCCTGGGCAGTGCCTGTGGCTCAGTGAGTAGGGCGCTGGCCCCATATACTGAGGGTAGCAGGTTCAAACCCGACTCCAAACTGCAACAACAACAACAAAAAATAGCTGGGTGTTGTGGCGGGTGCCTGTAGTCTCAGCCCAAGAGCTGGAGGTTGCTGTGAGCTGTGATGTTACAGCACTCTACTGAGGGCAACAAAATGAGACTGTCTCAAAACAAACAAACAAACAAAACAGGCAGTGCCTGTGGCTCAGTGAGTACATGTACCAAGGGTGGTGGGTTCAAACCCGGCCTCGGCCAAACTGCAACAAAAAAAATAGCCGTGGGTTGTGGTGGGTGCCTGTAGTCCCAGCTACCCGGGAGGCTGAAGCAAGAGAATCTCCTAAGCCCAAGATACGGAGGTTGCTGCGAGCTGTGATGTGACAGCACTCTACCAAGGGTGACAAAGTTAGACACTCTAAAAAAAAAGAAAAGAAAAGAATACCAAGGCCTCAAAAAATAATAAGACTCGTGACCATTCCTCTCCATGGAAATCTTTAGTAAAAGGCACAAGATTTATTTGATCTGAAGAGAAACCAGAGCACATCTATGTTCTTCTGCGTGGAACTACCCAGGGTAGGGCAGGGCCGGGCCACTGCTCTCCTTTACTCTTCTCTACGGAGTCTTGTTTACTGGGAGTGGTGTGGATGGTGCCGGGTGCTGTGTTCCTCACCGGTGCTGGTATTGGTAAATGTTAGTCCAAATTTTTAAGTCCTGTCGTTCTTTACCCGCAGTGAGCTCCCAGCGCTAGGATTATGGAAGTGGCCAAATGCAGACACTTTGGGGTGGTGGGACCACTTTAGAAGCACGTCACTACCCTGCCAGGAGGAGAGGGTGTTCCATTCATTTTAAAGTACTGTTTCGAATTAGGTCAAGGGGAGGTCGGCAGGTGTTTCTAAGTAGAGAGAATGACCTATATACAAAATTACAGTGGTAGACCAGGCATGGTGGTTTACGCCTGTAATCCTAGCACTCTGCTCCCACCTATGGCTTGGGTGGATCTCCTGTGCTCAGAAGTGGGAGACCAGCTTGAGCAAGAGTGAGACCCTGTTTCTACTAAAAATAGAAAATTAGCTGGGCATGGTGGCACATGCTTGTAGTTCTAGCTACTGGGGAGGCTAAGGCAAGAGGATTGCTCAAGCCCAAGAGTTTGAGGTTGTTGTGCTATGATGCCATGGCACTCAACCCAGGGCAATAAAGTGAGAATGTCTCAAAAAAAAAGGCAGTGCCTGTGCCTCAGTGAGTAGGGCGCCAATTCCATATACCGAAGGTGGCGGGTTCAAACTGGCCCGGGCCAAACTGCAACAAAAAAATAGCCGGGGGTTGTGGCAGG
>NW_003852597.1:649282-652136 GCF_000181295.1 Otolemur garnettii | reverse complement strand
AAAAAAAAAAAAAAAAAGTATGTTGATAAACACCGAAAGTAATTTAGCCCTTCCAGAGAGTGGAGTGTGGGTGTGTCTGTGTAAGAATGTGAACTCCAATGCAGAAACCCTCTGGAGGTGGTGGCTGGCAGAGGTTAGAGCTCCTGAGGCCTGGATAGGGTTTGTGTTTTAGCTCCTCAGTGACAGGGAACCCATCAAAGGGTGATAAAGTCAGAGAGCTGCATAGTGCAAGGTGTCACACAGGGTGGCCTGCTCTGCAAGCAGTAGTGGTGGGTCTTAACCCCCGAGACTGGTCAGTAAAGTGGTCCAACTCTGACTGGAATCTTTTACGTTGTTAACCACACCAAGATACCTTTCCTCGTTTCAGGATTGTATATAATCAGAGCAAAAACTTTCAGCATAGCTACCATCTATCTGAACTATAAAAATAAACAGAAAGGGCTTTGCACCTGTAGCTCAAGCGGCTAAGGTGCCAGCCACATATACCAGAGCTGGTGGGTTTGAAACCAGCCTGGACCTGCCAAACAACAATGACAACTACAACCAAAAAATAGCTGGGCGTTGGGGCAGGCACCTGTAGCTACTTGGGAAGCTGAGGCAAGAGAATCACTTTAAGAGAGGATACCCGAGAAGGGTGAGGTCTAGGAAGACAGGTCTTCTCAAGGAGACCACAAGGGTACACCTGTGGGGTCCTCTCCATGGTCACTCAGCTCTTGGGAATCTGTAAACTTAATTTCCTGGAACTTGGAAATTTCCAAGTTCTGTGAAATCCTATAGTTCTGTAGGGGCTGGAATAGCATCTCCCACTTGATTCAAACTGGCCAGTGAGAAGAGTTGGAACTTTTTGTCCATAAAAAGGGAAAGACCAAGTCAGTCAGAGAGTGCAGCCATTTGGAATTCTTCTATGCTGTAAGCTCCCAGCCAGTAAATAAAGCCCTTCCCCTTATCAATGTGGGATTTGGGTGTTCTTTCTCTCTCTTGGGCCTAGTCTTTCTGCAAAACTTAAGCCCAGGAGTTGGAGGTAGCTGTGAGCTGTGATGCCACAGCACTCTACCCAGGGTGACAGCTAGAGTCTGTCTTAAAAAAAAAAAAACCCACAGAGCCCAAGCTGTCCCCCTGGGTAGAGTGCCATGGCATCAGAGCTCACAGCAACCTCCAACTCCTGGGCTCAAGCGAGTCTCCTGCCTCAGCCTCCCAAGTAGCTGGGACCACAGGCACCTGCCACAATGCCTGGCCAATTTTTCTTTTTTTTTTTTGGTTGCAGCTGTCATTGTTGTTTGGTGGGCCCAGGCTGGATTCGAACCCACCACCTTAGGTGTATGTGGCTGGTGCCTTAGCCACTTGAGCCACAGGTGCAGAGACGTCATTTCGTTTAAAATCCTGAGAAGCTGGGTGCAGTGGCTCAAGCCTTGTAATACTAGCACTCTGGGAGGTCAAAGAGGGTGGATTGCCTGAGCTCACAGTTTGAGACCAGCCTGGAGCAAGAGTGAGACCCAGGGGGGGGTGCCTGTGGCTCAAAGGAGTAGGGCCCTGGCCCCATCTGCTGGAGGTGGCAGGTTCAAACCCAGCCCCAGCCAAAAACTGTAAAAGAAGAAAAAAAGATAACTTTCAAAAAAATAAAAAAGGCTTGGTGCCTATGGCTCAAGCAGCTAAGGTGCCAGCCACATACACCTGAGCTGGTGGGTTCGAATCCAGCCCGGGCCCACCAAACAACAATGATGGCTGCAACCAAAAAATAGCCGGGTGTTGTGGTGGGCACCTGTAGTCCCAGCTACTTGGGAGGCAGAGGCAGGAGTCTCACTTGAGTCGAGGAGTTGAAGGTTGCTGTGAGCTGTGATGCCATGGCACTGCCCAGAGTGACAGCTTGAGGCTCTGTCTCAAAAAAAAGAAGAGTGAGACCCCATCTCTAAAAATAGCTGGGTGCCTGTAGTCCCAGCTACTTTGGAGGCTGAGGCAAGAGAATTGCTTGAGTCCAAGAGTTTGATGTTGTTGTGAGCTATGATGCCAGGGCACTCTACTGAGGGCAACAAAGCAAGACTCTGTCTCAAAAAAAAGCCCTGGAAGAAGGCTAGGTACAGTGGCTCCCGCCAGTAATCCTAGCACTCTGGGAGGCCAAAGTGGGTGAATGGCTTGACCTCAGGAGTTGGAGACCAGCCTTAGCAATAGTGAGACCTGGTTTCCATTAAAAATAGAAAACTAGCTGGTGTTGTGGTGGGTGCCTGTAGTCCCAGCTACTTGCGAGGCTGAGGCAAGAGGATTGCTTGGGCTCAAGAGTTGAGGTTGCTATGAGCTATGATGACCTAATGCCACTTTACCCAGGGCGACAGAGTGAGATTCTGTCTCAAATGAATAAATAAAAAATAAATAGGGCGGCACCTGTGGCTCAGTGAGTAGGGCACTGGCCCCATATACCGAGGGTAAAGGGTCCAAACCCGGCCCCGGCCAAACCGCAACAACAACAAAAAATATAGCCAGGTGTTGTGGTGGATGCCTGTAGTCCTAGCTACTTGGAAGACTAAGGCAAGAGAATCACCTAAGCCCAAGAGCTGGAGGTTGCTGTGAGCAGTGTGACACTGCCATGGCACTCTACCGAGGGTGAGAAAGTGAGACTCTGTCTCAAAAAAATAATAATAAAATAAAATCCTGGGGCGGCACCTGTGGCTAAATGAGTAGGGCGCTGGCCCCATATACTGATGGTGGTGGGTTTGAACTTGGCCCTGGTCAAACTGTAACATAAAAATAGCCGGGTGTTGGGTGGCACCTGTGGCTCAAAGGAGTAGGGCACCGGCCCCATATACCAGAGGTGGTGGGTTCAAAACTGGCCCTGGCCAAAAACTGCAAAAAAAAAAAAAAA
>NW_003852597.1:645437-648366 GCF_000181295.1 Otolemur garnettii | reverse complement strand
AAAAAAAAAAAAAGACTTCCCCAACCCACTGGGTGAGGCTCTGTACTCTATTCCAGGGCTGTGGCCATTCTTCAAGGCCTCTATATAATGGGGCTATTCATCATTCATAAAACAAACAGCCTACATGTAGTACCCTCATTACTTGCCACATTTCATCCACTGGCTGGCCAGCCAACGATGCCTCCCAACTGTCAGGCTGACTTACAGAAACCTCTGCCTTGAAGGCTGTTCTGGGCCGTGGCTCCTTGACCTTAGTCCATAAACCTCCTAAAATATCTCCCCAGATACTACTGCCCCATCTCTGCTTCAATTATTCTTTCTTTCCTTTTTTTTTTCTTCTTGAGACATAGTTTCACTTTGTCACCCTCAGTAGAGTGCCGTAGTGTCAGCTCACAGCAACCTCAAACTCTTGGGCTCAAGTGGTTCTCTTGCCCCAGCCTCCTAAGTAGCTGGGACTACAAGTGCCTACCACATACCTGGCTACTTTTAGAGATGGGGCCTCGTTCTTGCTTAGGCTAGTCTCGAACCGTGAGCTCAGGCAATCCACTTGCCTCAGCTTCCCAGAGTGCTAGGATTACAGGTGTGAGCCACCATGCCTGGAATGCTTTAATTACTTTCCTGATTTGTTTGCACCCCTTCACCTTCTGCCTATTGCATGGCTTTGCCCCTGTGCCATGCCCCAGACCCCATGCAGATGAAGCAGCAAGGTGGGGGATGAGTCTGAAGGGGTGGGCAGGGTTAAACTATGATGGCTCTGAAAGCCACACTGTAGGGTTTGACACCAAAAAAATTTATATCACTTTGTATACTAAGTACATAATCCAGATGATATTACCAAGTATATGAGAAAAACTCAGTCTGGGATCTTTCCCACCCAGAGAAGGGTAGGTGGAGGTCCCAGGGCCTCATCCTCTGATACCACAGAAGTCCTTTCTTGTATCTGATCCTCAGTGGCATACTCCTATGAGAGTAAAGCATCAAAGTCATTTGAGATGAGTTCATATAGAGTATATTTCATTTTTTAAAAATAAAACTTTTAGCATAGGTAACATCTATATATACTACAAAAATAAACATCTTCATATAAATAATTTATGTGGTATGAGGAGGGTAGGGATACAGAGAACCTACCCAGAAGTCACCAAGCAGAAGGTACCAGGACTGACAAAAGGTTGTTCAAGGATCCCTCAGGCTTGGTCTGTTGGGTGGGCAGCAGTGTGGGGCAAGAGGGTGACAGGGCAGCATGGTAGTCTGATGCACTGGCTTTCACCCCACCTGACACACAGGCCTGAGTGTGCAAGGCTGTTCTGAGGGGAGGCTGTTCTGTATAGATATCAGGGAGGCTGAGGGGAGGCTGTTCTGTATAGATATCAGGGAGGTCTGTGATAGCTGAGTCAGGGGAGGGGATGCAGCAGCAGCAGCAGGGCCCTCCAGGGGTGCGTCCTACATTCAGTACCCAACTCATTGCCTCCCAGTGACTTTATGTGGCTGAAGCAAGATCTCCATGTTTCAGTTGAACTTTTACATGGCTGGGCATGATCCTCTAGAACTGGAGTTGCCAGAGTCAGTGGCAGCTGGGATGGCAGCAAGGGACCAAGTGGGTTCATCAGAGGCTGGATGGACATAGGCACCAGGCAGTGGGGGTGGGTGCAGGGCCACAGTCATGGAGGTCGTCATTCTGGCAAAGCTCTGGGGCAGGGTGGGGGACAACCCCCACCTGAGCCCACCTCCAGGTGGAGCTGCGGGGC
The DNA here is from genome assembly GCF_000181295.1 of Otolemur garnettii. Taxonomy (NCBI): domain Eukaryota; kingdom Metazoa; phylum Chordata; class Mammalia; order Primates; family Galagidae; genus Otolemur; species Otolemur garnettii. Next base: position 646,618 of record NW_003852597.1, on the reverse strand, counting down.
TCAGGACCTCAGGGCTCTCCTTGTACATCTGTACCACCTGGAAGGAGACACCAGCCCCAGTGAGCCCAGGAACTACTGGTGCCACAGTATCCTTGCAGCACCTCCCTTGTGATCACTATGACTGTTGGAAAGCTAGGGTCCTTTCCGGCTTCCAGTAGGATACAAGAGCACAAGACAGGATATTGGGGCCTAGAGCAAACTCTGCACATTGTTCTGGATCCTAAAAGGCTAAGGTGGGTGCTGAGAAGAAACAGGAGGGCTGAGGGGCAAAAGCTTGGTGTCTGGGGAAAGGAGAAGGTTGACTTGGTCCCTTGCCTATCCCTACCAGTCCCTTGGGGTGGGGGCTAAAAAGGGTATGGTTACCTCTGGTGGGGGGCCTAGGATGGACAGCAACACAGGCAGTAGCACAAGTCCATGGAGGAGTCCCAGGAGTGTGAGTACTGTTAGCACCACAAAAAAGTACCTGGATGGGGTTGCAAGGTCAGCCAGGGCAGGCTCTGAGGCCAGCACTGGTAGGCCCTGCCTCCTTGCCTGAGGCCTCCCTTACCTTATGATGAAGTCAAAGCTGGAACCTGTGAGCATGAGCAGACCCAGCAATGTAGAGATGGCCCCATCAGTCACAGGAGCAAATGTGTGTTCAAGGGAACAGGCTGCCCGTAGGTTCCGGCTACCTTGGGTGATCAGGAAGCCCTGGGGGAACAGAGTAGTCCTGGAACTGCCCCTCTGCCAGTTATGGCCAGCTCATCCATGTCCCCAGGTATATCAATCCCTAGCGCTCCCCCATACCTTGGCCCACAGGAGGCCAGGTGAACTATGTTCATGGGAGGCATACATGAGTCCATTTAGGTAACACTGTATAGGTGTGTCTGGTGAGGTCAGACTCAGATGTACAAAATGGGGCAGGCAAACTATAGCCTGTTTTGTGAATAAAGTTTTGTTGGGTCATAACCATACTCATTAATGTATCTTCTGTGGCTACTTCTGTGCTATGATGGCAGAGTTGTACTGGGGATTCTGTGGCCCACCAAGCCTGAAACATTTACTACCTGGCCCTTTATAGAAAGTCTTGGCGGGTTCGTATCCCCAGCCCGGACCCGCCAAACAACAATGACGGCTGCAACCAAAAAATGAAATGGCCGGGCGTTGTGGCGGGCGCCTGTGGTCCCAGCTACTTGGGAGGC
>NW_003852597.1:633902-644668 GCF_000181295.1 Otolemur garnettii | reverse complement strand
GGCTAGTCTTGAACTTATGAACTCAAACAATCCACTCACCTCGGCTTCCCAGTGAGCTAGGATTACAGGTGTGAGCCATCATGCCCAGCCACTGTCCTTAAACTTTGTTCACTCCTTTCCACTGAAATGGCTGCTTATTTCTTGACTTGATAACTATCTGTACTTTTCTAGAATTTAAGTTCCTCAGAAGTAAGACTGTGTTGCTCTTATATATCCAGTTCATAAACAGTACTGAGCACATAGTAGGTGCTTTAGCAATATTGGCTGAATACTGAATCAGCTGATCTATCCCTCCCTTGGGTGCCTGTGCTCACCAGAGCCACGTGGACTGTGAACTCGACACCAATCCCTATAGATGCTACGAGGATCACCACTGGGATGGCGCTCAGCTTGATGCCCAGGAAACCCATGATACCAAAGAGCTCCACGGTCATCATCGCCAGGACCAGCACCTGGGGAAGGCAGGGCTCATGCAGGGCTATTGGCAGGAAGGATTATGGGCAGGCCAGGTTGAGGTGCTAATCTGACCCTACCCTTGAAAGTACTTACTATGAGGCCAGCTGTCCAGGGGTTGAGTAGTAGGACGGCACAGATGAGGAAAGTGCACACCAGTAGGATGCAGACAGCCAGCAGGAAGCAGCGCCGCAGACTCAGATATTGCTCCCAGAAGAGAAAGGGGGAGCCGCTGGGGTAGGCATGAACCCCGGCCTGGCCTGCCTCTGCACATGCTGCCCGGGCCCCCTCAATGGCCTCCACAAAATCTGCAGTCTTCTGAAGGCCATGCAGCAGGAAGGGGAACTGGGCAAACTCCAGGGGCTGAGCTGGTGGGACTGTGGAAGGGAGAGGAAAAAGGCCAGTGAGCACAGGGAATAGTAGGGAGGGCCAACAGGGTCAGGGCCTGAGAGGGCTGAGGTCAAGGCTCTTGTTGAGTTCCCCCAGGACTCACTGCGAAGGTTCTCCCCAGTGGTGTCATATTTGTCGTGCAACCATTCAGGAGGTGGGGGGTAGAAGTTGGCCTGAGAAGCTGCCAAACCCAGGGGGTCACTGCTCACCCACATAGTTAGTCCCATGTAGAACAGCTCTGGTGGAATCAGCCCCTCTTTGTCCACCAACTTCCTTGTGGTCAGCTGCCGAGGCAGAAAGGGCTGAAGGCCTGGGCCCATGTGGCCCGGAGCCCCTCTGTGTTACCTGACCTCTAGCCCTCTCCCAACCTGGCTGAAATTCAGAGGCTCCTGGGCATCCCCAGTCTGGATGAGCAGCTTGTAGGCCAGGGCCCCATCCTCAGAGCCATTGCGGTATGAGTTGTGGGTAATGCGCCCAGAAGCCCAGTCCTGGTCAAATGCAGCCTGGATTCCTGGGGGAGAACAGGATAGGGTACCGTCAGCCTGTGGTCCCAGAGGCCTCTCCCTGCAGCACCCCTTCCTGTAGTCTCCTTGCTTCTTACCCTGTAGCCAATTGCGGTAATAGTGCAGCCAGGTGCGGGGTGCCTGGGTGGCAGGTGGGGGCAGCACAGCCTTGAGGGAGCTGAAGCGCTGGTGCAGATCAAAGAGGGCACGTTGGGAGTGGGCGTAGTCAAAGCCATCCTGAGTCACCAGGGCCACCTCATACAGGGAGAAGTACCTGAGCTGGGTGCTCAGGAAGGCATGCTCCTTGGTCCCCCGAGGTACCACATCTGTCAAGGCCAGCCCATCTTGCACCAAAGTGGTTCCATACAGGCTCAGCCCTAGAAGAGCTCCAAAAAGCACCAGCACCATAGCCTATGGGAAATGGCAACTAAGGTGGTGGCCCAGGCTGTCCTCCAGCCCTCAGGTGGTGGACTTAGCCCTCTGCCCTTCTTGAACTCAGAGACACTAAGTCTCTGCCTTGTCTTCCCCAGTCTTACCTTGGCATGTGACTGGAGCAGCAAGGGTGCAAACTGATAGCGAGCAAAATGGGCAAGGGTCCAGCGAGCACAAGGTAGGGACTTGCAGGCTGCCTTCTGCCTTGTCCCCTCCTCCTGGCCTAGAAGGTCCCGGGTGGACCCTCTGGGGCTGAAGAGCTCAGAGCTGAATGGGTCAGAAGGTGGGGGCACCAAGTGGGCTTGGGGAGGCAGGATGGTGACCACATGTTGGCTGCTGGCTTCATAGTGGGTAAAGGCTTGAACTGTGGTGGTCAGGTGGGCAACACCCACTGGTACTGTCCTATCCCCCAGTTCCTGGGGTAGAATCTGAATCACCTGAGCAGAGCAGGGGCTAGAAGGGACAGAGAGAACAGATGACAGGTCTGTGCATTTAAATGCTGGTGAGGGGACAGAGGGTATCAATGGAAAAAGGGGGTGCGGGTACAGGGATGATACCTAGAGAAGCAGCAGAGTACATCTAGGCGCTGGCAGTGGCGCCGGTGCAGGTCCAGGCTGAGGATGGCTGGGAAGACAAGCATCACGGCTGCAAAGTTGCAGCCAACCACGATGGCCACCTAGGGGATGGACAGGAGGGGCACAAAGCCTGGATGAAGTTCACCCCTACCTCCATACCCACCTTGGGCCTGCCCTGTTCTTTCCTGAGGCCTCACCTGCAGGGAGAAAGCCCGAAGGGCAGGGATGGGAACTAGGGCAGCCATGAAGAAGGCAACCATGTTGTTGATGGATGTGAGTGCAACACTGGTGCCCATGCGCCGAAGACACTCTCCTGTGCGCTCCTGCCAGGACAGAGCAGGGACATGGCCTCAGGTCATGGGGAAGGGGGTACTCTGCCAAGGTGAAATAGAGTGAAATGGAGGCTCAGGAACTTGGGATAGCAGAGGCAGGACAATAATAGCATAGCAGCTAACATTAGTGAGTGCCACATATGTGTCATGTGCTGTTCTCAGCACTCAATTTGAATTATCTTGCTGATCTTCATAACAATCCTTAGGACACAGCACTATTATTACCTCTGTTTACAGATGAGTAAACTGAGGTACAGAGGTTAATTGCCAGCCAAAGGTCACCTGAAGCAAGAGACTCTTTTTATTTTTGAGAGGCTCTCTTATTATTATTATTTTTTAAAGACAGAGTCTCATTTTATTGCCCTCGGTAGAGTACTGTGACATCACAGCTCACAGCAACCTCCAACTCCTGGGCTTAGGTGATTCTCTTGCCTCAGCCTCCTGAGTAGCTGGGACTACAGGCACCCACCACAACGCCCAGCTATTTTTTTGTTGCAGTTTGGCTGGGGCCGGGTTTGAACCCGCCACCCTCAGTATATGGGACTGATGCCCTACTCACTGAGCCACAGGCGCCGCCCACGCTCTTTTATTATTTTGAGTCTTGCTCTGTTGTTGCCTAGGCTAGAGTGCAGAGGCATCATTATAGCTGATTGCAACCTCAAACTCTTGGGCTTAAGTGATCTTCTTGCTTTAGCCTCCCAGGTATTTGGGACTAGAGGAGCATGCCACCATGCCCAGCTAACTTTTCCTTTTTTTTTTTTTTTTTTTAGAGATAGACTTACTTTGTCACCCTTGGTAGAATGCCATTGCATCACAGCTCACAGCAATCTCTAGCTCTTGGACTTAGGCCATTCTCTTGACTCAGCCTCCCAAGTAGCTGGGACTACAGGCACATGCCACAATGCCTGGTTATTTTTTGTTGTTGTAGTTTGGCTGGGGGCAGGTTCGAACCTACCACCCTCAGTATATGGGCCCTATTCTCTGAGCCACAGGTGCCACCCTACTTTTCCATTTTTTTTTTTTTGGTAGAGGTGGTTTCTGCTGTATTGTTCACCCGGGTCTTAAATTCTTAGCCTCAAGCAATCCATCTACCTTAGCCTCCCAAAGTTCTAGTCTTTTTTCCTTTTCCTTTTCTTTCTTTCTTTTTTTTTTTTTGGCTGGGGCCGGTGCCCTACTCCTTTGAGCCACAGGCACCACCCTCTTTTTTATTTTTTTAAAGACAGTCTTGCTCTGTTGCCCAGGCTAGAGTGCAGTGGTGTCAGCCTAGCTCACAGCAACTTTAATCTCTTGGTTCCAGGAATCCTCCTGTCTCAGCCTCCTGAGTGGGTGGAATTATAGGCGTGTGCCATCATAACCAGCTGATTATGGAGACCTGGCTATTTTGCTTAGACTGATTTTGAACTCCTGGCCTCAAATGATGCTTCTGCTTCAGTTTCCCAAAATGCTGGGACCACAGGTGTGAGCCACTACATACAGCCTCTAAGAGGCTCTTAACTACTCTGCTGATCTGCCTCAGATGGGTCCTAGCTGGAAGATGAGCCTCACCTGGAGAGGAGTGCCAGGTGGAGACTCTGTGAAGGCATGTGCCAGCAGGAATATGTCATCCACACCGATTCCTAGTGCCAGAAAGGGCAGCACCTGGAGGGGCAGAGCAGTGAACAGCTAGTGTAGCCTGGTAATGGCACCCAAAAAAGCCTGCTCTGCAATCCTGGTATACCTGGGTAGTAGCAGCATTGAAGGTGATACCAAGCAGGGCACAGAGCCCAAGGCCTGAGGCCACTGCGAGGGCCACCAGAAGCACCCCAGCAAGGCCCACAGCGCCCTGGGACTGCGCACAGTCCCACCGCAGCATAGTCACACAGGCATAGGCCAGCTGTGTGGAGAGAGATCAGTCTTAGATGGAAGCTCCTGGGGTGGGCACTGAGTGGAGGAGGGGGCAAAGTACCCAGCAAGACCCACCATGAGCAGATAGCCTCCGACCACACGGGCAGCACTGACTTCAGAGAATGCATGCAGGATGTCATCGAGGGTGGTGGAGGAGAAGGCATGGATCTGCTGGGATGAGTTCTCAGGCAAGGCCTCCTGGGCCAGCTAAAGAGACAGGGTGAGTCTGAGAGAGTGGAGGAAAGGGTGGCTTCAGGAGCTCCTCCTTGTCTGTGTCCATACTGACCTGCACAAAGCGCCTCTGCCAGGCCTGTAGCACTGTGCCGGCTTGCTCCTCACTCCAGCCAATGTCATGTATCTGGTAGTCACCCCGGAAATGCTCATATAGCTGGCGAGGACTCATCAGCAGGAATGTGCTCTGCAGGGCCTCTGCCCTGATAGGGGTACAAGAGAATCAGGGTCAGAGATGCACACACACTGGTAAGGTGTGTGCAGGTGCTTTTGCCAGAGCTGCCTGGTATTTGAGTGTGGATTCTCATGCACAGAGTCCCCTTGGCAACTTCTAGGGGCGGACCCACCTCTGCAGCTGTCCTTGGGAGTCTCTGGACATGCCTCCCAGCAGCAACTCCTCCTGCCAGTGCATAAATTTGTGGGAGAAGCCGTGGCAGCCATTGTTTAGTTCCTGAGCCACATTGGGAGCCTGGGGGTGGGGGAGACAGGGAGTTTAATACACAAGGCCCTGGGTGTGGATAATTGGGTATCCCTGGGCTTGTACTTCCAGGAACCAAGCCTACCACAGACCTCAGTAGGCCTAAAGTATAGAGAACTATTCTTCTGAGCCGCTTTATTACTTTTTAATAATGAACAGCTAGCATCCTGTAGATATGAGGCCACAGAAGGTGTAGAGTTCTGGAAATAGGCTGCTGGAAGGAGCTGGCATAACTTTGGTAGGTTTTTAAAAAAGTACTCTATTCCAAGACTTGGAAATGAGGTATAATATTCATGCTTAGCTATGTTGTTCTCAGTTTCCTTGTACAAGTCTTTTTTTCTTGGGCTTGAGCAATCCTCTTGTCTTAACCTCTCAAGTAGCTGGGACTACAAGCATGTTCTACCATGCCCAGTTAATTTCTATTTTTAGTAGAGATAGGGTCTCACTCTTGCTCAGGCTGATCTTGAACTCCTGAACTCAACAATCCACCTGCCTTGGCCTCCTAGAGTGCTAGGATTACAGGTGTGAGCCACCACACCTGGCCTATACAAGTCTATTTTGATAAAGTCCAGCCTTGTTTGGACTTAGAAAAAGAATATCATCTGAGGGTTGCTTAAGAGAATTAGAATGGGAATGGAACACTCATCTAGCACAGTGACAGCAGGGTACCAATGTCCAGGAAATGGGGAGCAGAGCAAAGAGCACAATCAGCTCCTTCTCAGAACAGAGAAACATATAAGCAGGGGAAGGGAAGGAAGAGCACCCTTTCCCTGGCAGACTTGGCTGGAACCCACCTGTCTGTTGTGATGGTTGGGAGCACTAGATGGGCAGTGAATGTCATCAGGGTGTAGACAGGGCCGCCCCATGTAGGCCTGGCCCACCTGTGCCTTGTCTAGCAGCTCTCGGAAGCCCTCAAGGGAGGCAAAGGGGCCCAGCTCCTCTAACAGCTGCTCTGGATCCAGGTTGGTCCACTGGATATCAGGGCGGCCCCTGGTGGGGAAAGCCTATCATTGGTGAGGGTTAGGAATCAATATTCACTCCCTAGACTACTGGTCTGGGACCTATGCTGTACCCCACCCTTATCTGTACCCCTCTGTTTATTTGTCCCTCCATATGGAGGGTGTACAAGGATCAGCTTTTCACTGCTGCCAGGCAGCATCAGTCAACCAGGTTGCTGCAGTGAGCTGTGGGCGGATACAAGGGGCTGAGTCTCAAGATAGACATACTGAACGCACAGAAAGTGCCCACAAAGCCCCACTGAGTCCCTTACCAAGCTGTCTACTTGGTTCTACTATAATCATATGGACACCTGCCTATAACAGATTTTCTTTCTGGCCTGAGCAACAGCTTAGCTGAGACCTAGTTAATTCCTTCCAGTCTCTTTCTAGGGATCTTTTTTCTCCTTTGCTCAGATCTTACAGATCTTTGTGTTCTGTTTTGTCTAAATAAGACAGATCTTCTCTTCCTTAAGAGGTAAGGAGAAGGGGGATGTGGAGAGAGCCTTGGGGAAGCTCATGCTCTGATGCTCGCCTAGGAGGTAACAGGAATTAGGAGGTAGTTAGGTTTTGATTGTCCTCTTTACTCCCATCCAACCTCTCTGCTGGGGAAGTCCCTGGTGGAGGTGCAGCGGGGACCCAGGAGTGGCTGTGGTACACTCACGGCAAGTAGGCAGAGCCCCCTTGGAGTTTGGCTCCCTCCCAGAAGCAGTCTAGGGGGGTGAGGATCACACACGGAAACAGCTTCTCAATCATCTGCGGGGACATCCCAGGCCATATCAGTCTTGTCCCTAAGGGCCCTTCCCCCCTTTGACATAGAGTCTCATTCTGTTGCCTTGGGTAGAGTGCTGGGGCATCAGACTAGCTCACAGCAACCTCTAACTCTTGGGCTTAAGTGATCCTCTTGCCTCAGCCTCCTGAGTAGCTGGGACTGTAGGAGTGTGCCACATGCCTGGGGTCTCAATATTGCCTAGACTGGTTTCAAACTCTTGGCCTCAAACAATCTTCCTGCTTTGGCTTCCCAGCCACAGCTCTCAGCCTCCCCTTACTTTTAGCCTCCCAGTGTCTCTCCGAGCCCTCCCATGCCACAGCAAAGATTCCACCACTATTCCACCTCAGGGAACAGTTCAGGATACTTACTCGCTCAATCATTCCATTTTCAATAAGGGGAACTCCTGACTTGTAGCAGATTTTGTTCAAATCCCAGGACCTGCAATAGCCAGGGGCATAGTATATCAGCAGAAGATGAGAATTCCCACTCTAGAACTGCCACAGCACATTTAACCCTGCACTTCACCTCCCAGGGGCTCAGCCAGACTCACTTTCCATAGAGTGATACTTGCACTTTACTGGCAGTGAGTGCTGCCTGGAGGTGAAGGCCAAGTGCCTCAGGTGTGAGGAGGTTCTCCCCCTCTGGGCGTGCAGTCTGTATTAGCATCTGAGAGGTATATGCAGCCTCTTCTCCCAGCTTCTCTTTGGTGTAATGTAGCTCCTGGCTCACCCGGCTGCCCACTGCCAGAGCAAAGAGAGAAAAAAGCTGGAGGGGGCTCTGGCTGGGCTGGGCTAGAGCTCTAGGCCTCCTCAGACATGTGGGAGAACTGCTGCTGAAAGGAGCCCTTGCCTCCTCCCCGGATGGTCTAGCGCCACTGCCCTAGCTGACTCCTCAGGTTCCTGCCTCTCTTCTCAGAGCTTTGCCAGGGAAGTGGAGAAACCTCAGTTGTGTGACTCTATGATTTCTTCTGTGGTCTAGGGTTTAAGCATGAACCAAGTTGGCTGGGTTTGGGGCAAAAACTTAAAAATGAAAATCACATGAGCTGGGCCTTGGCTGGGGATGGGGGGTGACAGAGAAGGAGCCTTTTCTTACTCAGTTGCTCTTGGCTCTGGCAGGGAGGACAAGGACAGTGGAGGCTGCTGGGGAGGCTGTCACTGGAGAGTCTAGGGCTGGGGCTGGTTCTTAGTTCAGGTTGCTCCACACAATGATTTATATCCACATCTTTCTGCAAACTGATGTGGGAAGAGGGCAGCGATGGGAGTGCCTGGTAATAATGGGCCCTGCACTGGCATGGATAAGGGGAGGGTCAGACAGCCTTTCAGCATGATGTTCCTACTCAGGCAAGATGTATGTGGAATCAGCTCATGTACCCTGGCAGAGGTGACATCAAAGTGGGCCATGGGGAAGGAGGGATCCTGATCCTGTTTACCATCCTCACTGTCCAGACTATGAGCCACAGTGCCAGGCCTGCCTTTGTCTCCTTGATCTTAGTGTCCTTCAAATTCTGAATCATTTTTGGCCATGGAGTCATGCTCTGTAATTAACTGGGACTTGGGGGAGGTGGGGACTTGTGAAGGGACATAACCAAACTATGCTTTGGAAGAAGATGAGGGCCAGAGCCAAATCTGCCCTAGGAGGCTTTGTAAACTGGTTAGCAGACCCAATTGTGCTTCCACCTGTCTGGGTGTGTGTGTGTGTGTGTGTGTGTGTGTGTCTCTTCCTACGGGTCACTACTATCCCCTGGGACCCGCATGTTCTGCTTCTTTGAGACTCTGGCCCCACCTAGGATCATGGTGCTTCCCAATCTCTTTTTTTTTTTTGAGACGGAGCCTCAGGCTATCCCCCTGGGTAGAGTGCTATGACATCACGCTCACAGCAACCTCCAACTCCTGGGCTCAAGCGAGTCTCCTGCCTCAGCCTCCCAAGTAGCTGGGACTACAGGCACCCGCCACAATGCCTGGCCATTTTTTGGTTGCAGCCATCATTGTTGTTTGGCGGGCCCGGGCTGGGGATTCGAACCCACCACCTTAGGTGTATGTGGCTGGTGCCTTAGCCGCTTGAGTCACAGGCGCCGAGCCCCCAATCTCTTTTTCAATACTACACAATTTTCTCTCTCATGGCAGTCCTAAACCCTTGTAACTATGTCAACATAGCATATGAGGACAGAGTTAAACACATTTCCTCCTATGAAGTCACATTCCTAGCCATCTTCTCATGAACATAGCCTAGCACAGCCATCCTGCCCCTCCTCTGTCAACTTCTACATACTCTTTTCCTTCCTTCCCTAACTTTTCCCTGCTCTCCAATCCTTTCCCAGGCTTATCCTGCAGTGTTTCTTTATTTCACCAGGTTTAGGCTGCTACATGGAAGGAGAGGAGGGGAGGACAGCCATAAGCTCCCCACAGCAAATGGATTTGCTGAGGGGAAGGAGGCACAGGAGAAGGAAGGAACCCAGAGAAAGCTGATAAGAAAGCAAGAAACACTGACAATTTAAAAGACAACATCAAAGAAAATACAGAATTCTCAGGGGAAAAAAAATGAGGAAGAGAAAAAGATAAACCTCAGCTGACAATGATGATGACAGATAAGAGGCCAAATAAAGCAGGAAATGATGTACAGGAAGAGAAGATGGGTGTAGGGGACAGGACAAAGGCTCTGTACAGATTTGGCTTTGAGCTTTGGCTCTGATACTTAGCCTGTGCCTTGGGCAAATTACTTATTCTTTGAATCTCAATTTCATCATCTGGAAAATGAAGACAATGACTACCTTGGTAGAACTAGAATCAATGCAGGCAAAGTACTTAGGAAATTACGGAGATGGAGTTGTAATTCAGTAGCTGCTGGGAGAGAAATAATGTGACAGAAAAATGAGAAATGGATGAAAAAAGAATAGATGAGTGGGGAGAAAATAGGATGAGGAAGGAGATCATCAAAATCAATAGATTTGTTAAAAACTTTTGAATTGGCCAGGGGTGGCAGCTCATGCTTGTAATCCTAGCACTCTGGGGGCCGGAGACAGGTCTTGAGGATTGCTTGAGCTCAGGAGTTCAAGACCAGCCTGAGCAAGTGTGAGACCACATCTCTACTAAAAATAGAAAAACTAGCTTGGTGTGATGGTACCTGGTGTAGTCCCAGCTGCTCAGGAGGCTGAGGTGAGAGGATTATGCAAGTCTAAGAGTCTGAGGTTGCTGTGAGCTGTGATGATGCCATGGCACTCTACCCAGTGACAGAGTTGAGACTGTCTCAAAAAACTCCCCAAAATCCTTGGCTCAGAGCCCACAGCAGAGTGGTTACAGTGTCAGCCACATGCACTGAGGGTGGCAAATTTGAACCTGGCCTGGACCAGCTAAAAACAACAATGGCAACTGCAACAAAAACTAGCCAGGTGTTGTGGTGGGTGCCTGTAGTCCCAGCTACTTGGGAAGCTGAGGCAAGAGAATTGCTTAAGCACAAGCGTTGGAGGCTGATGTGAGCTGAGATGCCTCAGCACTCTACTGAAGGCAACATAGCAAGACTTTGTCTTTTTTTTTTTTTTTTTTAACATAGGCATTGGTAAGACTTTGTCTTTTTATTTAAAATAAAAGTAATTGACTTGGTGCCTGTGGCTCAAGTGGCTAAGGTGCCAGACACATACATCTAAGGTGGTAGGTTCGAATCCAGCCCGGGCCCGCCAAACAACAATGATGGCTGCAACCAAAAAATAGCCAGGCGTTGTGGCGGG
>NW_003852597.1:628022-633861 GCF_000181295.1 Otolemur garnettii | reverse complement strand
GTTGCTGTGAGCTGTGATGCCATGGCACTCTACCCAGCGAGACAGCTTGAGGCTCTGTCTCAAAAAAAAAAAAAAATTAAAAGACCCCCCAAAACAAACAAAAATACACTTTTGTATCTTTACAAAAGGGAAAATACAACTGGCTAACCAATATGGAAAAAGAGTCCAACTTCTGACTTGGTGCCTGTAGCTCAGTAGCAGCTACATACACCAGGGCTGGCTGTTCAAACCCAGCCCAGGCCAGCTAAACAACAATGACAAATCCAACCAAAAAATAGCTGGGCATTGTGGTGGGTACCTGTAGTCCCAGCTGCTTGGGAGGCTTAGGCAAGAGAATTGCTTAAGCCTAAGAGTTTGAGGTTGCTGCGAGCTGTGATACCATGGCACTTTCTGTCTAAAAAAAAAAAAAAATTCCACCTTCTAATCTTACAAATGCAAATTAAAGCAGTGGTAAGTTACCATCTATCAAAGTGGCAAACATTTTCAAATTAATAGCACTCATTGCTGGCTTATAGGAGTATAATCTATCCTGGAAATATACTATTAGGAAGAAAGCAATACTGCAATAGATATATGCTCATAATCTTTGATCCAGAAATGTCACATGTAAGGGCCTATAAGTCATTGTTCTCTCTAAGTGAAATGGGAGTTATGGTAGATTTTTCTTTTATTTTTTTTAAGAGACAGGATCTTGCTCTGTCATCCAGGCTAGAGTATAGTGGTACAATCACAGCCCACTGAAGCTTCTGAACTTCTTGGTTCAAATAATCTCCTGCCTCAACCTCCCAAGTAGGTGGGACTATAATGTACCCTTCTTGGCTAATTTTTTTTACTTTTTGTAGAGATGGGGTTTTCTTATGTTGCTCAGGCTGGTCTCAAACTCCTGTACTTAAGAGATCCTCCTACCTCAGTTCCTCAAAGTGTTGGGATTATAGGTGTGAACCACCATGCCTTCCCCATGTTAAGTTTTAAGCAGAGGAGTAAGATGATCTAGCTTTTGGCTCAGTGCCTGTGGCTCAGGCTCAGCGCCTGTGGCTCAAGTGGCTAAGGCGCCAGCCACATACACCTAAGGTGGCAGGTTTGAATCCAGCCCAGGCCGCCAAACAACAATGACGGCTGCAACCAAAAAAAATAGCCAGGCATTGTGGCGGGTGCCTGTGGTCCCAGCTACTTGGGAGGCTGAGGCAGGAGACTCACTTGAGCTCAGGAGTTGGAGGTTGCTGTGAGCTGTGGTGCCATGCCATGGCACTCTGCCCAGGGGGATAGCTTGAGGCTCTGTCTCAAAAAAAAAGATGATCTAGCTTTTTATTTATTTATTTATTTAAAAATAGAGTCTCACTTTGTTGCCCTTGGTAGAGTGCCATGGCATCACAGCGCACAGCAATCTCTAGCTCTTGGGCTTAGGCGATTCTCTTGCCTCAGCCTCCTGAGTAGCTGGGACTACAGGTGCCCGCCACAACGCCCAGCTATTTTTTGTTGCAGTTTAGCCAGGGCTGGGTTTGAACCCACCACCCTTGGTATATGGGGTTGGCACCCTACTCACAGAGCCTCAGGCACCACCCAAATCAAAATCTCTTAATTCTGCATCAGGTCACAGAGGCCAAGAGAGGAGTCTTTCAGGATTGAGAGATGCCAAGTAAGGACTCAGGAGGATCTATTAGATTCAGCAGTAAGGAGATGGCAGATGTCTGGGTTGGGTATAGAGGTGGAGTGACTATAGATAATACCAGAGATGAGAGATGTGCTGATAGCTGCAGTAGCAGTTCAGGCTTACCAAGTGTTATTCTAAGCATTTTATACTATTAACTCATCTACTATTCACAACCACTCTATGAGGTAGGAATTATCATCCCTGTTTAGCCAGAGCTAGGTTTGAACCCACCACCCTCAGTATATGGGAACGGTGCCCTACTCACTAAGCCACAGGCGCCACCCTATTTATTTTTTGAGACAGAGCCTCAAGATGTCACCCTGGGTAGAGTGCCGTGACATCACAGCTCACAGCAATCTCCAACTTTTGGGCTTAAGCGATTCTCTTGCCTCAGCCTCCCAAGTAGCTGGGACTACAGGCACCCACCACAACACCCGGCTATTTTTTGGTTGTAGTTGTCATTGTTGTTTAGCTGTTGTCATTTTTGTTTGGTGGTCCCGGGCTGGATTTGAACCCGCCAGCTCTGGTGGATGTGGCTGGTGCCTTAGAGCTTGAGCTACAGGCGCTGAGCCGATCTGGCTTTTTAAAATCACCTAGCAATGTATTCTGGAGTCAATGATTGTGAATGATAAGTGCTGGCCAAGGGAAGAAGTCAGGAAGGTGTTCTGGACCATGTGTATACAGGGAATTGTCAGAGACTCAGCATTTCAGTACTGCTAAGAGTGAGCCAGGAAAGAGCGGGTAACTCTGCTGAAGAAGCAACTGAGATTACAGAAGGCCTTGAATGTGTGCTATGAAGTTTATATTTAATTCTGGAGACTTCACAGAATCTGGCACAATTGGTAGGAAAGCTCTAAAACAGGGGACTGAGTTGTCTGGATTGAATTATACCACAGAGGGGCGGTGTGGAGGCAGATTTGTAGGAGAGGCTGATCTTTTGTTTCCCTACTTTTTAAAAACAGACCATGATTTTGGTGGTCACCTCTGAAAGGTCTCATGATTAAGGACAGCTGAGATCGTCCCCAGCATTGCAAGGTGAAGCTTGATTAGTCTGAGAAGTCAATCACAATAATTCTATTGCCTTTGCCAAGTGAAGGATTTCAGCATAGGTTGCTACATAGTTCTTGCCAAAGACCAAACAGGAAGTCAGCTGAGAGGCTTATGATAAATTTTTCCTTACTTTCAAAAGGGGATGCAAGACAGGCATGACTTCCTGTTTCTACTAATGTATAAGCCACCTTAGGATAAGTCTGAGGACACAAATTCAACATGCTGATGATGGCAAAGGAGAAAGAAAGAACCTGGGTCCCTGCCAATGCCCCTGGGTTGAATTAACCATCCTGGAACAGGGCAGTAGTGCCTGTGACTTAGTGAGTAGGGTGCTGGCCCCATATACTGAGGGTGGTGGGTTCAAACCCAGCCCCGGCCAAACTGCAACCAAAAATAGCTGGGTGTTGTGGCAGGCGCCTGTAGTCCCAATGACTTGGGAGGCTGAGGCAAGAGAATCACCTAAGCCCAAGAGCTGGAGGTTGCTGTGAGCTGTGACGCCACAGCACTCTACCAAGGGTGGCAAAGTGAGACTCTGTCTCTAAAAAAAAAAAAATCTATCCTGGAACATCTCTATGCCAGATTTCTTTCTTTTTCTTTTGAGACAAGAGTGTCACTATGGCGCCCTCAGTAGAGTGCTGTGACATCACAGCTCACAGTAACCTCAAATTCTTGGGCTCAAGTGATTCTCTTGCCTCAGCCTCCCAAGCAGCTGGGACTGTACGTGCCCACTACAATGCCCGGCTATTTTTTGGTTGTAGTTGTCATTGTTTGGCAGGCCTGGGCTGGGTTCGAACCTGTCAGTTCTGGTGTATGTGGCTGTCGCCCTAGCCACTGAGCTACAGGAGCCCTGCCATATGCCAGATTTCTTGTTACAGAGAATAAATCAATCTTCTTTCCTTTTTCCCTCCCTCCTTTCCTTTCTTTCCCTTTCATGTGGCTAGAAGCAATATAAATGTTACAATCAGGAGTGTACTGCCAGCGACTGAAAAAGGCCTCAACTAGAACAGTGACAGCAAGGGTGGAAAAAATGGGTTCATTATGAGAGAGATTAAGACAGAAGAATTAATTGGTTTAGTAACCAATTAGGTGAGTGAGAAGAACTGAAGCTGACTCCCAAGTATATATGGTTCAGCTAATTGCCACGTGGCCATCCAGAGACAGCTCTAAATTCAAACTGTCTCTATCACTGTTTCTGTAAGTTCTAGTTGGGCTATATGTTATGGTTTTTATGTTAGACAGTAATCTGCCTCTGAGCTCTTCAGCTTTAAAGTTGGCCAGGAGATAGTCACAGTGGCTCACACCTGTAATCTTACGTAGCACTCAGAGCAGCCTAGGTGGGTAGATGACTTGAACTCAGGAGTTCAATACCAGCCTGAGCAAGAGTGAGACTCCATCTCTACTAAAAGTAGAAAAAACCATCCTGAGCTATGATGATACCAGGACATTCTACCCAGGGTGAAACTCCGTCTCAAAAGACAAAAAAAAACAAAACTAAACTAAAGTTGGTCAGGAAAGACAAGTCAGTCACATTCTAAGTCTCACCATGGCAAAGGTGGTGAGGACACTAAACTCTGGTCCAGAACTCTGATAGCCAATATCCTGTTTCTTCCTCTGCTTTCTGTATTAGCAAAATGGAAAAGGGGCAGTGAATACTCATCATTCCTCACCTTGATCAACTCCTCTCTGCCTAGGGAACTGCAGGAGAAGCTTCAGCTACCGAGAAGGCTCAACTATAGATCTATGGAGAAAAGATCAGGTCAATATCACCGCTGTTTACCTACCCCCAGCTAATACACGTCAGAGTGATATTCTGAAATAAATGGGAAAAAGCCTAGGAATTGGCTTCCACTGTCTTGTAACGCCCTCCCCCAAGTAACAGCACAAAATTGATGGGGTCTATCCTCTCCTGTGTGGAAGAACCACTGAGGTCCAAGCAGTGTTTAGATGGGGAAGATCTGGGGAAGGGGGACTGCTATTGTGGGAGGAAATCCAAGAGTCATTTGGGACCACCCAGGCAGCAGTGGTGTGGGTGGGGGCATGTGTATGTGTGTGTATATATATATGCACATGTGTGTCTTGAGGCCAGGAGCAGGCAGGCAGGCACAGAGAAACATTTGCTCTGGACCCCAGGGCTGGCCTAGAGTGTGTAATATGTGAGTCTGTAGAGAGCTGGGGGTAGAGTGGCAATGGTGTGTAGGAGCCCAACAGGCAGTCAGGCTCCAAGAAACATCTGCTCTGGATAGCAGGACTTGGCCAGCATTTGAAATAACTCAAGGGTGTGAGACTGAGACTCTAACCTGGGCCTTGCCTTTGGGTATGGGCCAGGGCTGGGGGAGGTCACAAAATGCAAATTTCCCAGGGAAGAACAGAGTGAAGTTTAAGTCTGTCAAAAAGCTGTTATATGAAACCAAGCCTCAGGATAGAAGAGTATTATGCTAAAAGTATTTTTTTATGCTAAAATTATTAACAAGAAATCATTTTATTTATTTATTTATTTGACCCAGAGTCTCAAGCTGTTGCCCTGGATAGAGTGCTATGATGTCATAGCTCACAGCAAACTCAAACTCAGGCTCAAGCAATCCTCTTTGCCTCAATTTTTCTGTTTTTAGTAGAGACGGGGTCTCGCTTTTGCACAGGCTGGTCTCGAACTCATGAACTCAAGCAATCTACCCACCTCAGCCTCCCAGAGTGCTAGGATTATAGGTGAGAGCCATTATTCCCAGCCAGAAATCATTTTAATTTAATGCTTCACTAAGGAAGCAAGGATTTGGTTCCATCTAGCCCTGAGTTTTGTCTCAAAAGTGCAAATTCTGGCTGGGTGAGGTGGCTCACGCCTGTAATCCTAGCACTTGTGAAGCCGAGGAGGGTGGACTGCCTGAGCTCACAGGTTCAAGACCAGCCTGAGCCAGAGTGAGACCCTGTCTCTAAAAATAAATAGCTGGGTGTTGCGGTGGGCATCTGTAGTCCCAGCTACTTGAGAGGCTGAGGCAAGAGAATTGCTTGACCCCAAGAGTTTGAGGTTGCTATGAGCTATAATGCCATAGCACTTTACCGAGCTCTGGCAACACAGTAAGACTCTGCATCACAACAACAACAACAACAACAACAAAAAAAAAAAAAAAAAAAAAAAAAAAAAAA
>NW_003852597.1:618779-627064 GCF_000181295.1 Otolemur garnettii | reverse complement strand
AAAAAAAAAAAAAAAGACTGGGTATGGTGGCTCATGCCTGTAATCCTAGCACTCTGGAAGACCAAGGCGGATGGATTGCCCTGAGCTCAAGGGCTTGAGACCAGCCTGAGCTGGAGCGAGACCCCCCTGTGTCTGAAATATCTGGGCATTTTGGGGGGTACCTGTATACCTGTAGTCCCAGCTACTTGGGAGACTGAGGCAAGAGAATGACCTGAGCCCAAGAGCTTGAGGTTGCTGTTAGCTATGATACCATGGCACTCTAACAAGGGCGACAAAGTGAGACTCTGTCTCAAAAAGAAAAAATAAAAAAATTTGGCAATAAATGCTAAATAAACATGCACATAATCACAGATAAATATTCCATACATCTATTCACAAGATCTACCATCAGCAGATATCCATTGAGTATGGGAATGCTATTCCAGTGCTCTTAGTTGCTTAGGTGTACAGGCTCTGGCTGGCAGGTGCCCCACCAGCCCCAGGGCCAGGCCTACTAGGGCTCAGTAGCTAGCATCTCACCCTGTTTTTGTTTTGGGCCATACCTAAGCAGCTATGGCTGGTGTCTACAAACTCACCTTCTACCCAGAGCTGTTCCAGGTCTGTCTCAATAGTGGCTATACGGAGCCCTAGTGCCAAGGCCCCAAAGGCCAGCAGTCCCAAGAAGAGCACTTTGCCACAGTGTTTCTGGATGCTGCAGCCCAGAGAGAAGAGCAGGCCCTGGAAGTAAGCACGAAGCCAGAGAGGAGCCTTCAGGCTCCCGGATACGATCTGGATGGAAAGAGAAAGGTCAGGTAGGCGTCACTCTAACTGCAAGAAATGCTTCCCTTCTCACCCTACTCAGCCTCTGCCAAGCTCTAGCTTCTTATCTGCAAGCAGGACGGGAAGTACCTGCAACAGACATAGGCTCAAATTTGGATCATTTAACACCTGGCACACCTGAGGAAGTCATAGACCTGTTTTTCAAGATATATACATACATACACCTGTTGTCTAGTGGACACAGGTGAACTCACAGATGCATCCATTTTCACTGGCCAGATAAAAATGAGACACAGAGACATGCACACGCACAGACACACATAAGTTGTGTACAACTTGCCTGGCCGTGCTCTCATTTATCTTTAGATAGACACCCGATGACACTTGGCATTTAAAGACATCACACCTTTTGAATGACAGACATGGCCCTACTCTTCTTTCTTCCAGTTTCCTCTTTACTCACCTGGGGTGCTGCGGTTCGACGTGGAGCTGGGTAGCTCAGGGACAGCTCTCCGAGAGGCGACGCCTGAGCCATGATAGTGGGGAATGGGGACGCGAGCGCCCCCAACCAGCGTTATCTGGACGCTCCCATAGACTAGTCTGCGCCCCTATACCACTGGGTCCCGCGTGGGAACTCAGTGGGGGCGCGAAGGAGCTGGCGCGTCTGTGGTGAACGGGTGTGCGGCAGCGGCAGTGCGGAGCACGGGTCAGGTCAGGCCCGTGGCCCGCCCGCCTGTGGGCGGTGGGCCGCGGCAGCGGAAGGAGTGGGTCTTGCGTGCAGGCAGAACTGCCTAGAGACGCACAGCACTGTTCCAAGTGCCGACCGCAGTGGCTGAGAGGCAGGGGGATCTCGGTTAAAAGGGAGCCGGCCGGCGCGACGCACTCCCATTGGCTGAGCCGCTGGCAAATTACTCCGAGCCTCTGGAGGGCCCAGGGGCTACGTAATGGAGGTGGGTGGGGCAGGAGACCACCCAGGCAGGGCCACCCGGGTCTCCCCTCCCCACCAGAGCCTGGGGTGGGGGTGGGTCCCTGCGGGAGGAGAAGGGAGGGAGATCCCGGAGAGACGCTGCACTGGCCAAGTATAAGTCAGGAGAGGCCAATGCAGAGAAAAGGCGTTTGCTGGCCCTATTAGGGCCACACTTTCTTCCCCGCCCATCCAAACCCAGAGTTTTTTCACTCCACCTCCATTCTTGTTCCCTTCAGTTCACTTTCTCCACTGCAGCCCAGAGTCATCTAATATCCAAATCTGATGATAGCTCCAAGGCATAAGGTTCACTTGGAGGGCAGTACTCTGTATGATCTAACTGAAGTCTTTCCCATAGTTCCCTCAAACCCACCCAGGGTTCCTTTCGGCTATGCAGAGACATCTGTAATTTCCTAACACATCATGTTGTTTTATGAGTTTCTGCCTTCCTACATGTTGTGGCACTTGTGGCTTGGCAGACAATCTTCAGGATTTAACTCATCAATTACCCCCCTCTTTGAAGCCTCCCTTGATTCATGCCTCCCTCCTGGCAGATGACTGCTTGTGTTCTTCACAACACTCAATTTATATATGTATTATAGTACTTGAGACACAATTTATATACTTGAAAGTCTGCCTTCCTCAGTAACAAGTAGGTGCTCAATAGTTATTGGGTAAGTCACTAAGAGTTGCAGAAACCAGGGTGTAAAGGACTGGGAACTTGACTATCCCATCAGAGTGTGCTGTTTCGGTCCAGTGCCAGTTCCCAACTGATAAATCCTAAGTGGCAGAGTAAGGCAAAATCAATACTCCAATATGTAAAGTTAGGGCAAGAGAAAAAGAATCTCCAATAAACTCATCATTCTTTTTTTTTTGTGTGTGTGTGTGTGGTTTTTGGCCAGGGCTGGGTTTGAACCTGCCACCTCCGGCATATGGGACTGGCGCCTTACTCTTTTGAGCCACAGGCGCTGCCCTAAACTCATTATTCTAACATAACTACTATTATTTCTGGCAGATTTCTTGGTTTTTTTTTTAACTTTTAAAAGTTTTTTCAAACTTTTTTTTTTTATCATTACATCATAAATAGTCCATGTTACTACATAGTCTGTGCAATCAATCATTTGGAGAATGTCCTTAGGACAGATTCCCAGAAGTGGGGTTGTTTTGTTCATACAAAAAAGTATGAACATTTTTATGGCTCTTGTTACACACTACCCAATTGCTTTTTGAAAACTCGTGTAAATTAACATTAATCTCCAGAGCCTCAACCTTGGGGAAAGGAACATCTAGGTTCAAAGGGTGATGATACCCAACAGGGCTGCCACCTCTATTTGTCCATTCGTCCAACAAAATGCCTGTGGAGGAACTATTATGTATGATGTCGGCCAAAGTAAAAAGCAGTCTTTGTGCATAGTACTTTCTTCCTCTGTCATAGAAAAGAGGGTCCTGATACAGACTAAGAAAGTACATCGTCTACGGCCATACCACCCTGAACGCGCCCGATCTCGTCTGATCTCGGAAGCTAAGCAGGGTCGGGCCTGGTTAGTACTTGGATGGGAGAAAGTACATCCCCAGCAAGTCTCTAGAAATAGAAATAGCCTCGAAATCAGTCCCTGTGGGACCCTAATTGCTTTGGGGCTAGAGCTAGAGAATGGCCTGGAATCAAGTACTCGTTGTCATAAGAACTTACAAATGCTTTGCTGTTCATAAGATCTTGGGCAAGTCACATAATCTCTAACATGAACAAAAGGATTTAATGAGATAATATACAGGCAGTCCCCAAGCTACAAACATCTGGCTGACATACAACTTGCACTTACAAATGCTGGCTATTATAGGTAATAGGCAAATGTGCCTGTTCCAACTTATGTACAAGTTGAACTTAAGAACAAACCTATAGAACCTAGTTTGTTTGTAACTTGGGGACTGCCAATATATGGCTGAGGAAAAGCTCTAGAAAAAGTAGGGTAGAGTATACTCACATATACAGAGTGTTGGGGAAAGTGACCAGTCTGGCTTTAGGGGAGGGTCTATGTGAGAGTTAGTGGAAGAGCCAAGGTAGGCATTCTTTCTCTGGCATTCTCTAGGCTTCTCACTTAACCAGCTTTTGGCTGGCTTCTGTTATCCAGATTAGGCAGTCAGTTACCTGAGATGTGGAGGAGGGAAGTCAGGGCCCTGGACAGCTCTCTATCCTCCATTACATGAAAAGACCCAAACCTGGGGCTCAATAAGTAGGGCCCAGCCCCATATACAAAGGCTGGCGGGTTTGAACCTGGCCCTGGCCAAACTGCAACAAAAATATAGCCAGATGTTGTGGCGGGGCCTGTAGTCCCACCTACTTGGGAGCCTGAGGCAAGAGAATTGCAGAGGCCTGAGAGCTGGAGGTTGCTTTGAGCTGTGACACCATGGCACTCTCTCCACTCTCTCTCTCAAGGGCAACAAAAAAGAAACGAGCCACGCCTGGGGATGTATGTCCCTTCCCTCTGTGCAGCTTCTGACCAATAGCACCTATCAAGTGTTTGGTGTGAGAGACTATATCCACAGATTACAGAGTAGTCTATCACTTTAAGTGTGGGAGAAGGAGAGAGGCTATAAACCAAAGCAGCATTTCACCATGGAAGAAAGGCCCCTGATGCAATCATCTGGGTGGTGGCAGACAGGCCAAGGACAGGTCAGTCTGGCTAGAACGTGTTTTGCCCAGCCTCTTTCCCTCCTGATAGATCCACTAGAGCAGGGCTTTTTAGACCTCCTGTCTGGGTGGTCCTTCCCTTCCAAATAGCCTAACCCCTTTCTCAGACACGTTTATTTAGAAAGCAGCATATAAATGACTGGTTTATGTAACCCTTTAGGAGTAGGGATGACTGTGGGATATAGGAAGTATACCAATCTTCTGGCCTCTTAGGATACCCAGATCCTAAGGGCCAGAAAACACTGAGAAAAAGGAAAAAATGTGAGAATAGGAGGGGCCAGTAAGGTCACTCAGTCCTAGACAGGTGCAGCGGTGTGAGCCTGTAATCCCAGCACTTTGGGAGGCTGAGGGAGGAGGACTGCTTAAGGCCAGGAGTTTGAGATCAGCCTGGGTAACATAGTAAGACCTCAAGTCTACAAAGTAAATTTAAAAAATTAGCCACAGCTCGGCACCCATAGCACAGTGGTAACGTCACCAGCCACATACATTGAGGGTGGCAGGTTTGAACCTGGCCCAGGCCAGCTAAACAATAGCTAAACAACTGCAACAAAAAAATAGCTGGACGTTGTGGCAGGTGCCTATAGTCCCAGCTGCTTGGGAGGCTGAGGCAAGAGACTTGCTTGAGTCCAAGAGTTTGAGGTTCCTGGCTCAGTGTCTGTAGCTCAAGCGGCTAAAGCGCCAGCCACAAACACCAGAGCTGGTGGGTTCCAATCCAGCCTGGCCTGCCAAACAACAATGATGGCTGCTAGCCAGGCGTGTGGCAGGTGCCTGTAGTCCCAGCTACTTGGGAGGCTGAGGCAAGAGAATCACTTAAACCCAGGAGTTGGAGGTTGCTATGAGCTGTGATGCCATGGCACTCTGTCCAGAGTGACAGCTTGAGGCTCTGTCTCAAAAAAAAAAAGAAAAAGAAAAAAATTAGCCAGGTGTGGTAGCTTACACATATAGTCCTAGCTACTCATGAGGCTGAGGCAGAAGGATGTTTGAGCACAGTATTGTGAGGCTTCAGTTAGCTTTGATCTCAGTGCTGCACTCCAGCCTGGGCAAAAGAGTGAGACCCTGTCTCAAGTCCTAGCTCTTTCATTTTGTAGATGGAGAAACTCAGAGTCAGAGAAGTCAGAGAATAGGCAGTGATTTGGCCAAAAGCAAAAAACATTAGAGGTCAGGTCTTCTTCCACCCAGGCCACCCATCCAGGCCCCACGTATTTAATTTCAGTTCCAAAGGGTTGAATACTACCCCAGCTCGTTATGCTCACTTCTTCATATGGTTTCAACCACCTCTGCAGGGCTACTTCAGCTGCTGCCTGATTAGGGTAAACTTTCAGGAACCAAAGGGAAGAATGTAGAGCTCCAGAACAGCCAAGGCTGACAGAGGTGAAAATGCCCCAGGGTAGGAATGTTCATCTCTCTCATAAGTTCAATGACTAAGATCAGGCAAAGATTACTCAAGTAAACTTGAGAGCCTTGAGATTTTTGAAGCAATGTAGAAACCAGTATTTCAATTCATTCTTCATAATTACTCCCACCCACAGTGAGGACATCAAGAGAAACCTCTACTTTGATAATTTTAGGAGGTGAAATATCACCCCAGGAGCTACTTTTATCTTCCACCAAACACCTGCAGGTTGTAAAAGCAGTGCAGAGAGAGACAAGAATGGAGTGAACAGTGTGTACGGGAGCAGGGGTGGTGGAGGAAAGGATAGGATTCCAGAGGGCTGTGAATATGGAAATCTCATTCCTCAATTATCTAAAGCACAAGAGTCTGTATAATTAGGAAATAAAGGAGTATAGCTGGAGAAGAGTCAAAGAATTTCAAACTATGATACAGGTTCTCGGCTCTTCTCAGGTTGGGTAGACCTCAAGGGAAGGTGCGGAGGGGTGTGGCTTCGCTCAAGACCATGGTCTTAGACCATGGCTCTCCTGACTCTTGCTTCCATTGAAACCTATGGGAATAGGTTTTGTTGGCTAGCCAGGGACTGCCTCCTGCTTGCTTTAAGTCTCCAAGGGGCAACAGTTGGGCTGAGGAAAGTGGGTAGAGGCTGGGAGAATAGGGAATGAATGGTGGGTATGGAGTATGGGGCTGGAAGTGGGTGGTGCAGGGCCAGAGAATCTGTGTGGCAGTTATGGGAGCAGAGAATAATAAGTCCCAGGCTGATGCTCAGGGGTGGTATTGACAGCAGTTAGGCCTATGGGTCTAGAGAGCCTGATGCATCAGGGATTGAAGAATTCCTAGGTCCTTTTAAGCGGGAGATTATGGACGGGGTTTGCTCAGTCTGTTAGAAAGTAGCATTCCCAGGACTTTTATAATTGGATTGCTGCAGCTCCTGCTTGATAACCTTGGTACATGAGGGTCAGTCCATCGTGTCTATCCTATTCCATACATTTGCTCTAGATGATCTTTATTGCATGACACATGAACATACACTATGTGTACCTGGAGCCCACCTGATGTGGAGACTGAGACTGCTCCACAAGTCTCCAGCATGCCTTTGGAAGCCCTTCTTTATTGGGAAATAAATACAGAATCAAATAGGTGGGCCAGCCAACATCTATAGTTTGGGGGTCCAAAAGGAAGGAGTCTAACGTGTTCAGAACTCAGATCTCCATGAGCTGGTCATTCCCCACGATCACCTCGTTCATTCGTTTAGCTACAAAAGAAAAAGAAAAGGTTTTCTGAAAAATGGCAGCAAAAGATGTCATTTCAAACCAATTGCTTCTAATTGTGTTCACAAACATTTATTCTTCTGCTATTGTGGCTCTGCTCTTTTTGTCTGTCTGTCTGTCTATCTATCTTCAACACAAAGTCACTCTGTTGCCCAAGCTAGAGTGCCATGGCCTCAGCCTGTCTCAAAGTAACCTCAAATTCCTGGGTTCAAGTGATCCTCCTGCCTCAGCCTCCCAAATAGCTGGGACTATAGGTGCCTGTCACAATGTTCAGCTAATTTTTCTATTTTTACTCAAGACAGGTTCTTGCTCTTGCTCAGGCTGGTCTCCAACTTCTGAGCTAAAGGGATCTTCCCACCTCTGCCTTCCAAAGTGCTGGGATTACAGATGTGACCTGGCCTGTGGCTCTGCTCTTTGAGAAGCTCTTCAGAATATAATTTGCCAAAGGGGCTATAAGAAAGACAGATCTCCCAACACAGGAGGATGGGACTGACTCTATACCTGTCTTTGGTGAGGCTTTACATAAGAGAACTGAAGTGGTGTCTTAAAGGATCAATAGAGTTTTGTTTTGTTTTGTTTTTTGAGACAGAGTCTCACTATTTTGCCCTTAGTAGAGCGCTATGGCATCAGAGCTCACAGCAACCTCAAACTTGTGGGCTTAAGCGATTCTCTTGTTTCAGCCTCCCAAGTAGCTGGGACTACAGGCACCCGCCATAATTCCCGCCTATTTTGTTGTTGTTGTCGTTGTTTAGCAGGCCTGGGCTGGGTTTGAACCTGCCAGCCCTAGTGCATGTGGCCGATGTGCTAACCACTGATGTACGGGCACTGAGCCAATCAATAGTTTTTATAGGCAGTGATCAAAGGGGAAGCACTCCAGACAGTTAATACAGTATGGGCAAAAACATGGAGATGTGGGAAAAGGGAACATGAAATACTGTAATGTGGCCAGAGGAGAGGAAAATAAGGGGAAAAGATTAAGAAATGAGGCTAAAAGGATAAATAAATGGAGATATTCAGAGAAGAAGGAGAGATACTTCATATAGAATATGGAGATAGGGATCAGTGCCTGTGGCTCAAGTGGCTAAGGCACCAGCCACATACACCTAAGGTGGCGGGTTTGAATCCAGCCCAGGCCCACCAAACAACGATGGCTTGGCGCCTGTGGCTCAAGTGGCTAAGGCACCAGCCACATACACCTAAGGTGGCGGGTTC
>NW_003852597.1:614577-618663 GCF_000181295.1 Otolemur garnettii | reverse complement strand
GGAAATAGGCTTAGCGCCTGTGGCTCAAGCGGCTAAGGTGCCAGCTACCTACACTTGAGCTGGTGGGTTGGAATCCAGCCTAGGCCCGTCAAACAACAATGACGGCTGCAACCAAAAAATAGCCAGGCATTATGGTGGGTGCCCGTAGTCCCAACTATTTGGGAGGCAGAGTCCGGAGAATTGCTTGAGCCCCGGAGTTGGAGGTTGCTGTGAGCTGTGATGCCACCGCACTCTACCCAGGGAGAAAGCTTGAGGCTCTGTCCCCCACCAAAAAAAAAAAAAAATGGAATAATACCACCTATTGTATAGGGTTGTTGTTAGAATTCAGTGAGTTACAGGGTGAGTACTCAATAAATAGTGACTATTATTATTATTATTTAGATAGAGTCTCACTATGTCACCCTCAGTAGAATGCTGTGGCGTCACAGCTCACGGCAATTTCAAACTCTTGGGCTTAAGCGATTCTCTTGCCTCAGCCTCTAAAGTGATTCTCTTGTTACAGCCTCCCAAGTAGCTGGGACTACAGGTGCCCGCCAAATGCCTAGCTATTTTTTTGTTGCATTTGTCATTGTTGTTTAGCAGGCCGGTGCCCTACTCAATGAGCTATGGGGGCCAAGCCTATTATTTTTGTAAAGTCTAAACACAAAGGCCCTCCATGACCTGATCCTTGCCTACTTCTTTACCCTCATTTCCTGACATTCTCCATTTATACCAACAAGCCACACTGTTTTATGCCTTTAGACTTTGTCACATGCTGTTCCCTATGCCTAGAATGCCTTCCCCTGTTTTTTCCCATATCACTATTTTTCACCTCAAATGCCCTAATATGGCACCTCTGTGATGCCTTCCCTTCCGAACTGTCTATTTCCTGCTTTGTGAAACCACTGAACCTAATACATATCTCTGTCTCTATGTCATTCTTCTCAGCTTCACTGTAAGAACACTAAGGGCAGGTTAGGGACACTGCAGTTACGATTAAACCCAAGTGTTCAGAATAGCTAACACCACATGATGATTTTAGAGATTTCAGATAATGACAAAGATAGAGTATAGTCACATAAGTGGAGACCTAAAGCTGAAAGGTGCAGATTGGTAGAAAAGTTCAGGGACTCATGAAGCTAGGGGACTGGATAGTGCTGAATATATTTAAGTTGTCCAAGATGATGGGAAAAATAAGGGAGGCTAAAGCCCTCAACAAATGTAGGGAAGTATCTTGGAAGCTGATCAAAGATAGGGTAAAAAGTAGTAAAAACTATAGAAAGTTTCCAAGGAAAAAGGCCTATAAAAAGTAGGCAGTGAGCTAATGGTCTGGAAAGGGCCATGGAGCTAGGGGCCTACAGAAGCAGGGAATGGAATTTTCCAGTCTTCTATTAGTTGAGGCAGAAAAACCTGACCAGTTGGCTGAAAACTGATTCTTTCTGGCCTGGCTTCTCATGGCCTAACACATTTCTAGCTATACTTGGGGGCCTAAATGTGACCCTGATAAATGAGGTAGAAGTTTTGGCTTTCCCAAGATTCTACCTCAGCCCTGGAAGGCTTTGGTGCAAAGTGAAGAGCTCTGATGACAGGAGATAGTTTGATAGTAAGAGATGTTTGCATCAGTTCATATCACTGGGAGCCTCCTTATGTCAAGAAAAAAGAGGGTTTCTGACTGAGGTTTTGGAAATGCTGATTTTGGATGTTTCTTTCTTCTGCCCACCTTTCCAGCTTTGTTTCTGGCTATAGCTCCCTTGCAGTCTAAACTTTGGAAACTCTAGATTTTTCCAATGATTTGCAGTTTTTTGGGTTTTTTTTGAGACAGAGTCTCACTATGTTGCCCCAGGTAGAGTGCTGTGGCGCCACAGCTCACAGCAACCTCAAACTCCTGAGCCCAAATAATTCTCTTGTCTTAGCCTCCCAAGCAGCTGGGATTACAGGCACCCACCATAATGCCTGGCTATGTTTTGGTTGTAGTTGTCATTGTTGTTTGGCAGGCCTGGGTCAGATTCGAACCTGCCAGCTCCAGTGTATGTGGCTGGTGCCCCAGATGCTAAGCTATAGGTACTGAGCCTGATTTGCAGATTTTAACACCCTGGATTTTTTGCCTTTGGATGTTTGCTTGCATGGCTGCCCTTTGCTTGAGAGGTTCTTCCTCTTTGTATATTTGGTAAATAGCTAAATTTTTCAATATTTATCTTTACTTCCTTCAGGATGGTGTTCCTGTTTCTCATGCAAGTCCTTAACTAACCCTGACAGTCTTCTACCTAAAACTTTACTGTACTTATTTCTTTACTCATCTGCCTCTCTATAATAGACTATGAGCAATTAGACCACAAGAAATACCATAAAGATGAATGGCACCCCTACCCTAACAGTGCCTAAGTCTAGTAGGGAAGGAAGATTCACAGATATTGCTATAACTTATGATTATAAGTGTGTTTTATGAAACATGCTTTAATAAAAATGTGGCAAAGTCCAGGGATACAGAGGAAGGAATGCTCAGTTCTACTGTGGGGAGTCAGGGAAAGAGTCAGACAAGGTTCTATAGAGGAGAAAACACTTGGGCAGAGAGGAAATCCAGAGAGAGAAAGGAGGTATGTGCAAAGCCATGGAGAAGTGTAACAGCACAGTGTGTATTAAAAACTCAAATATGCTCAAGGAGTAGCACATACTCCTTAAAACATTTACTTGTATGTAATCCTCCAAAGTAGGTATTATTGTCCAATTTTTCTAGTTAAGAAAATCTGAGGCTTAGAAATTAAAACCAGTGAGTTACATGGTTGAGATCTGAACCCAGGTCTGTTTAATTTAAAAGCCCAAAAGGGAGGCATGTGACTTTTAAAAAGGGAAGAGAAAAAAAAAATTGAAGGAGGCCTCTGTTTACAGGAGAGAAGGAAAGTGATGTGTCTTCTACAGAATTAGTAGGGCTAATTCCTTCAGCAATTCTCCTCCCCACCTATTTTAGTTTCAGGAATAATTTCTTTCTTTTTTTTTTTTTTTGAGACAGGGTCTTACTCTGTTGCCTCAGGCTAGAGTGCTATGCCCACAGCATAGAACTAGTGTGTCATAGCTCACAGCAACCTCAAACTCCTGGGCTCAAGTGATTCTCTTACCTCAGCTTTCCAAGAATCTGGGACTATAGGTGCCCACCACAATGCCTGGCTATTTTTTAGAGATGGTGTCTCACTCTTGCTCAGGCTGGTCTTAAACTCCTGAGCTAAAGCAATCCACTCAACTTGGCCTTCCAGAGTGTTAGGATTAAGGTGAGGGCCACCCCCCCAGCCTATTTGAGGAATAATCTCAAGAATAATCAGCCAATAATCAGCCAATACCAAATGTATTGATCTTCAGCACTGTCTATTGTTAAGTTAAGAATATTCACTCAGGGATCGGTGCTTGTAGCTCAAGCAGCTAAGGTGCCAGCCACATACACCGGAGTGAGTGGGTTCGAATCCAGCCTGGGCCTGCCAAACAACAATGAAAACTATAACCAAAAAAAACAGCTGGTCATTGTGGTGGGCGCCTGTAGTCCCAGCTACTTGGGAGGCTGAGACAAGAGGATCACTTAAGCCCAAGAGTTTGAGGTTGCTGTGAGCTGTGACGCCACAGCATTCTACCCACAGCGACAGGTTGAGACTCAGTCTCAAAAAACAAAAACAACAACCAAAAAACATTCAGCCAGGCACAGGGTCTGTAGCACAGTGGTTACGGTGCCAGCCACGTACACTTAGGGTGGCAGGTTCGAATCCGGCCTGGGCCAGCTGAACAACTGTAACAACAAAAATAGCTGGGCCCTGTAGTGGGCGCCTGTGATCCCAGCTACTTGAGAGGCTGAGGCAAGAGAACCTCTCAAGCCCAAGAGTTTCAGGTTGCTATGAGCTGTGACACCACGGCATTCTACTGAGGGCGACATAGTGAGATTTTATCTCCAAAAAAAAAAAAAAATTAAAAATTAAAACATTCAGTCAGTAGGGCATGGTAGCTCACGCCTGTAATCCTAGCAGCATGGGAGGCCAAGGTGGGTGGATTACCTGAGCTCATGGGTTCAAGACCAGCCTGAAGCTCAGCACCTGTGGCTCAAGCGGCTAAGGCACCAACCATGTACAC
>NW_003852597.1:611713-613460 GCF_000181295.1 Otolemur garnettii | reverse complement strand
GGGTGCCTGTAGTCCCAGCTATTTGGGAGGCTGAGGCAAGAGAATTGCTTAAGCCCAAGAGTTTGAGGTGCTGTGAGCTGTGATGTTACAGCACTTCACTAAGGGTGACACAGTCAGACTCTGTCTCAAAAAAAAAGAATGGCTGAGTGTTATATCCTGCTTACCTTTTCCCAGGCTTGGAATCTATAGGACTACTTCCCTTAAAGACCAGGTTAGATGAAGTGCCCATGGACTTCAAGAGGC
This sequence comes from Otolemur garnettii, assembly GCF_000181295.1. Lineage (NCBI taxonomy): Eukaryota > Metazoa > Chordata > Mammalia > Primates > Galagidae > Otolemur > Otolemur garnettii. Next base: position 613,217 of record NW_003852597.1, on the reverse strand, counting down.
CAGAGCTAGTTTCAGCGCTCTTGCTGCATTACTGCCCTTCTGTCTCAGATCCAAGAGCCATTGTAAAGTACTGGTGCTAATCTGGGACATTAGATCATTAGATCTATTGGTATGTTTTCAATGTTCTGATAGTAAGGCTGCATGCAAATATGACTTCCTAGAAATGAGACTGTTAGGTCAGAGTTAAAAAAATTGACAAGGGTGTTATCTTTCTCTCAAAGATAACACCATTATTGATTATCAAAATGTCATTTATGATTATAACTTGGGTTCTGGTTTACCTTTGGCTTCAATCCTCTGACCACTTCCAATCAAGCAGTTTTTGATGTCTGCTCCCTTCTCGATCACAGCATTGTTGCAGACGATACTGCCTTGGATGTTGCTTCTGTAACACAGGAGCCAAGTTAAGGAAGTACCCAGGGCTCTCATCATCATCTTTACTACCATTGGCTGGGGATTCTGGCTCCTTCGTAGTCAAGGAACAGCTGGTTAGTTCAGTTAATGGCTACATGCCTCAAGTTATCAGTAGAAAACAGAATGGTAGGCCAAGGCAGGAGCTGGCTTTAGAGAAGTCCAGAATTAGGATGTGTGTACTCATAATGATCTTTTCCTAAAGTCTGAATAGATATTCTGACTTCAGTTCATTAGGATCCTTGACCTAGAGATCTAAATTCCTTCCAATCTCTCCTCCTTTGGTCTGGGGGTGGAAGCTGGGGCTGGTCCTTAGACTGACCCATCATTCTACTTCTCATCTTGGGAATAAGTTCTATTTGATGCTCTGAAATCATGAATCTTCCCAAGATGTCAACTATGGAAACAATGAGTTACCCACAGCTTTCACTACAGACTGGTTAATTGAAGCCATACTTATTCAGGACTAAAAAAGGATTTTTTAAAAAAGAATGGGATCTTGCTGGCTCTGTGCCCATAGCTCAGTGAGTAGGGCGCTGACCACATACACCAAAGCTGGTAGGTTTGAGCCTGGCCCGGGCCTGCTAAACAACAAAGACAATTAAAACCAAAAAATAGCTGGGCATTGTGGCAGGAGCCTGTAGTCCAAAGAATCGTTTAAGCCAAGAGTTGTTTTTTTTTTCTTTTAAATTAAATCATAGCTGTGTACATTAATGCAATCATGGGGTACAATGTGCTGGTTTTATATATAATTATGAATTTTTTTCATCAAACTGGTTAACACAGCCTTCACTGCATTTTCTTAGTTATTGTGTTATGACATTTATATTCTACGCTTAGTAAATTTAACATGTATTCTTGTAAATTGCATTGTAGGTGTGGTTCCACCAGTTACCCTCCCTCCACCCATCCTGCCCCCACCTCTCCCCTTTCTCCTTCTTCTTGGCTTATAATTGGGTTATAGCTTCCATATGAAAGCTATAAATTGGTTTCATAGTAGGGCTGAGTACATTGGATACTTTTTCTTCCATTCTTGAGATACTTTGCTAAGAAGAATATGTTCAAGCTCCATCCATATAAACATGAACAAGTT
>NW_003852597.1:608885-610196 GCF_000181295.1 Otolemur garnettii | reverse complement strand
GGATTCAAACCCACCACCTTAGGTGTATGTGGCTGGCGCCTTAGCCACTTGAGCCACAGGCGCCGAGCCTTTTATTTATTTTTTTGAGAAAGAGTTTCCCTCTGTTACCCTTGGTAGTGTTGTGGCATCATAGCTCACAGCAACTTCAAACTCTTGAGGCCTCCCAAGTAGCTGGAACTACAGGTGCCCGCCACAATGCCTATAGAGATGAGGTCTCACACTTGATCAGACTGGTCTCAAACTCCTGAGTTCAAGCAATCCACCTACCTCAGTCCCCCAGAATGCTAGATTTACAGGCATGAGCCACAGCAGCTGGCCAGGAAAGGTCCTTTTGAAAATCATCATTTTTTTTTGGAGACAGAGCCTCAAGCTGTCCCCCTGGGTAGAGTGCCCTGGCATCACAGCTCATAGCAACCTCCAACTCCTGGGCTCAAGTGAGTCTCCTGCCTCAGCCTCCCAAGTAGCTAGGACCACAGGCGCCCACCACAACACCTGGCTATTTTTTTTTTTGGTTGTAGCCATTTGTTTGGTGGGCCGGGCTGGATTCAAACCCACCACCTTAGGTGTATGTGGCTGGCACCTTAGCCACCTGAGCCACAGGCACTGAGCCTGAAAACCATCATTAATAGGCAGTGCCTATGGCTCATCAGGAGTAGGGCGCCAACCCCATATACCAGAGGTGGTGGGTTCAAACCTGGCCCTGGCCAAAACCTGCAATAATAAATAAATAAATAAAATAAAAAATATATATGTAAAAAAGGAAATGATCATTAACATTTATTATACATTTATTCTATGCCAGGTACTATGATAAAAAAAATTTTGTTTATGTATTTTTTTTTTAATTAAAAAAATTGCCCAGAGGCAGTGCCTGTGGCTCAAAGGAGTAGGGCACCAGCCCCATATGCTGGAGGTGGTGGGTTCAAACCCAGCCCCTGGCCAAAAACTGCAAAAAAAAAAAAAAATTGCCCAGGCTGGATTTGAATTCCTGGGCTTCCCCTATCTCTGCCTCCTAAGTAACTGGGACCACAGGTATATGCCACCCACACTCAGCTCTGTTACATTATAGGGGTGACTTTTATATATCTAGCCATTTCATCTGAAAAAATCACCTTGGTAGTGTAAAAGATAAACAAGAACACTCTCAGTGTTCTGGCAACAATCAGTCATTTTGGTAGGTCTGGGATGGAGCCTTGTGTATTTAATTAGAAAACAACCTTCAGGCTCGGCACCTATAGCTCAACCGGCTAAGGCGCCAGCCACGTACACCTAAGGTGGCGGGTTCGAATCCCCAGCCCGGACCCGCCAAAC
>NW_003852597.1:604591-608037 GCF_000181295.1 Otolemur garnettii | reverse complement strand
TGAACCTGACCCCAGCCAAACTGCAACAAAAAATAGCTGGGTGTTGTGGTGGGTGCCCGTTGTCCCAGCTACTTGGGAGGCTAAGCAAGATCACTTAAGTCTGAGGTTTCTGTAAACTATGATGCCAGGGCACTCGATGAAGGACAACAGAGTGAGTCTGTCTCAAAAAAAAAAAAAAAAAAAAAAAAGGTTGTTGAAGGGGAGAAGAAGGAGAGGAAGGATGTAAGCACCCTGTAAACAAAACAAAGGGAAAACCTTCAAACAATCCAGGAGGCATGGGTGGTGGGGAAGAGGACTTTCCAAGGACTGAAAACACTTGTGCACATACCATTAGAAAAGATCTTTCCCAAATGCCAAAACTTAGTAAGTGCAAAAAGGAATTATAGCACTTTATGGAATTCTAGAATCTTCTTTATTCTTCCATAAGGTGAAAGCCTGTTGGAAAATAGCAAAGGCCAAAGTCATAGCACCTCTGTGGTGTAAGCTAGAGATGGGCAGAGACAACACTAGCTTGTTTTTTGGCACAGGCTCAGGAGACACTGTGTGTGGGCTTTAAGGAAACTTCCAAAGGTTTTCAACTTGCTTAACTTCATAAAGCAGTCCAATTGGCAGTTAGGGTGGTTCCTGCTCCTTGGGGGAAATTCCCCAAAAAGGATAAGCAGGGTACAGAAAGCCTTAGAAACAGAGGCTCCTATAACAGAGCTGACTTGTAATTGGCTATTGAAATTTATAATTAAAAAGTCTTGTCTCTTTTTCCAAAGATGGTAGTAGAGGTATGCTTTGTACTCAGTAGTTTAACAGCCTAAGAATGCATGTTCTGGAGCTAAGAGGTAAACATAGTAAACCAAAAACAGCCAACAGGAATTCAAGCAGCCATACTTATAGAAAATTAAATGTCAATTTTGGAATCTGGGGTATTAAGTAGGAACCATTTCAGGAAAGAAGAGGCTGTAATGACTGAGGTCAGATTTCCACAGCAATAGGTAAGTTTTCCTTATGTTTAGCAGGTTTTTTTTTTTTTTTTTTTCCTGAGACAGAGTCTTACTTGGTAGAGTACTATGGTGTCGTAGTTCACGGCAACGTCAAACTCTTGGACTCAAGTGATCTTCTTGCCTCAGCCTCCCAAGTAGCTGGCACTACAGGGGCTGCCACAACGCCTGGCTATTTTTTAGAGATGGGGGTCTTGCTCTGTCTCAGGCTGGTCTCAAACTCATGAGCTCAGACAATCCACATACCTTGGCCTCCCAAGTGCTGGGATTACAGGCATGAGCCACTGAGCCCAGCTAGCAGGTCTGATTGAGGGCTTCAAGAACCTCCCACATTTGTTATCTTATCTAGTTAATTAGTTATGACAGCGTCTCCCTCTTCGCCCAGGCTGGAGTGCAGTGGTATGCTCACAGCCCACTGCAACCTTACACTGGCACTATTATAGCTCACTGCAGCCTCCAACTCTTGGGCTCAAGCAATCCTCCTGCCTGAGCCTCATGAGTAGGAGGGGCTACAGGCACATACCACCACACCTGGCTAATGCTTTTGTTTTTTGTAGAGACAGGATCTTGCTGGTCTCAAACTCCTGACCTCAAGCAATCCTCCTAACTTGGCCCCCAAAATGCTGGGATTACAGGTGTGATCCACCATGCCTGGCCTCATCTAGTTTATGTGCAACTTTTTGAGAGACAGAAACTACAACTGTAGCGTTTGCAGATATGATAGCAAAAAATGGGTGGGTTAATAGAAAGCTGAGGGTTCTCCTGAGGCTCCTGCTCAGTGGACCCATGGAAAGTTTTTTTTTTTTTGAGACAGAGTCTCAAGCTGTCACACTGAGTAGAGTCCTGTGGTGTCACAGCTCACAGCAATCTCAGGCTCTTGGGCTTAAGTGATTCTCTTGCCTCAGTCTCCCAAGTAGCTGGGACTACAGGCACCCTCCACAATACCCAGCTATTTTTATTTGTTGTTGCAGCTGTCACTGTTGTTTATTAGCAGGCCCAGGCTAGGTTTGAACCTGCCAGCCCTAGTGTATGTGGCTGGTGTCCTTACCCACTGAACTACAGGCACCACCAGGTGTCAGATGAACACCTGACAAAAGCTTATTGAATTGAGGCTCTTTTCTGACCATTAGTCTTCTCCTCAATCAGTATCACTCCTATGGGTCACAAATCACCTCCAGTAGCAAGGCTGAGGTACTTTGGAGAAATTTCAATCCAATACAGTTTTCCCTCATTCAGAAAGAAACTGCAAGATCAAGGACTTATTGGAAGTGTGACTGCTCATGCTAGAGGGGATGGACAGGTAGGTCTACGTCAAATAAGCCCCCTCTAGGTTGCCAATCTGTGCAAGGACTCTGCTTTTTTTACTTAGTGCCAAAGGAGGGGGAAAGATGAGTTCCTTAAACATGTCTCAATGTGTTCTTTAAGAAGTTCCTAAGTGATGGCTGAGACTAATGGTTACTTGGGTTCTCATTTCTCCTTGGTGGGTTCAAATCTTAAGCAAAGATGCACACCCTGGGAAATTATCCTAAAAACTATAATGCTTCAGTGCGAATGGGTCATAAGAAAAACAAAGTAACAGTAAGATCACTACTTGGCCAGGCATACCACCTGAGGAATGCCTCAGATGCCTCTTGCTTCTGGGGAAGCATGAATGTCCCCAAATTCTGGCTCCTCTTCTGGCTTTAGTTAGGACTCTTCACTTCATTCCAGGGATCTCATACATACCTAATGTCTAATACAGTTAATACAGTATTTCTACAGTTATTGTAGAAATACTTTACATTCATTTTATAACTTAATCCTTTCAGCAAACTTATAGGGACGGTGATATTTAGTCTAATTTTCACAGAGAGAATTGAGGTTCACAGAAATTAAGCAATGTGCCTAAGCCTATACAGTGGTAAGTAACTCTCCATACTATCCAGAGCTCCTTCCTCAGCTGTTGCCTAGGCAGTATCTGGCAAAGAGGCACAAAACGAACAAGTAACTCTGAGGACAGGCAGCTTTTCTTCTCTGGGGATTAGTTGGCAGCCTTTATAAACCTACCCATAACCCTGACAGAAGAAGAGTGTAGAACTGGAGATACATGTAACTTTTCTAGGCATGTGACTAAGGTTGGCTTTAGACCAACTAACCACTTCAGCTCAAAGATGATGACTGAGTCACCCATATCTCTGCCTTGGAGAGCCTCTTAACCTAAGCCCTGGTCCAAGTGTCCCTCTAGACAAAAAGCCATGTATTATTTTAAATTTATTGATTGACAAGGTCTTGCTCTGTCATCCAGGCTGGAGTGCAGTAGCATCATGATAGCTCAATGTATTTCAAACTCCTGGGCTCAAGTGATCCTCTTGCTTTAGCGTCCTGAGTAGCTCGAACTATGGGTGCCTGCTACCATCCCCTGCTAATTAAAAAAAATTGTTTTATAGACACAGTCTTCATTGTGGGTTTTTTTTTTTT
>NW_003852597.1:602121-603929 GCF_000181295.1 Otolemur garnettii | reverse complement strand
ACACCATGGCACTCTACCAAGGGAGATAAAGTGAGACACTGTCTCTAAAAAAAAGTACTGGCTCTTGTAGGTAGGCTGAAAATTTCTTTTAGTTCTATGTGCCTCCCTTCATTATAAAGGTTTAATGTCAAGCTGGACACAGTGGCTCATGCCTGTAATCCCAGTACTTGGGAGGCTGAGGTGGGTGGATTGCCTGAGCTCACAGGTTCGAGACCAGCCTGAGGCAGAGAGACACCTCATCTCTAAAAAAAAAAAAAAAAAAGCTAGGTGTTGTGGTGGGCACCTGTCATCCCAGCTACTTGGGAGGCTGAGGCAAGAGAATTGCTTAAGCCTAAGAGTTTGAGGTTGCTGTGAGCTATGATGCCACAGCACTTTACCAAGGGTGACAAAGTGAGAATCTGTCTCAAAAAAAAAAAAAAAAAAAAAATTTTACATAAATGCTATCATTCTCTATGTTATGTATTCTTCTGCAACTTGCTTTTTCCCCTTCAGTGTTGTATTTGTGAGATTTATCTATGTTAAATCATACGGTGAGAAGAATGAAGAAATATCTTTTTCCTGTTTCTGGTCACTCTTGCTGTAGATTAAAATGGATTTCCCTACCACCTTTCCACAAAATAACTACCTATTTTATTTTTGTATTTATAATTCTCTTGCTTTCCATAGTAGTTTTATAACAAATATGTACAAATGTGTTTAGGTACATTCCTAAACCACATTTTATAATTTTTTACTTTTGAACTTAAATGATGTCAAACCTTAGGTTTGTCTATAATTTGCTTTTTTTAATCCAACATTGTATTTCTGAGATTCACCTAAATTATTCCATATGGATATAGTTCATTCCTTTCCACTGCTATACTATAATATTCCATAATTGAAACAAATAGTCATTTATATTCATTTAAAAAATGTACTGGCGTAGGTGGCACCTGTGGCTCAGTGGATAGGGCGCTGGACCCATATACTGAGGGTGGTGGGTTCAAACCTGGCTCCGGCCAAACTGCAACAACAAAAATAATAGCTGGGCGTTGTGGTGGATGCCTACAGTCCCAGCTACTTGGGAGGCTGAGGCAAGAGAATTGCCTAAGCCCAGGAGTTGGAGGTTGCTGTGAGCTGTGACACCACAGTACTCTACCGAGGGCGATAAAGTGACACTCTGTCACAAAAAAAAAAAAAAATCTAAATACTAGATAAAGGGTATAAGAAGTTCATTACACTATTTTTTTTAATTCTAGCGTAAAATGTAGAGGAAAAATTATTATCTCAAGATAAGACCCAGCCATAGATGGAGCAATTGTGTCTGCTGGGACCACCTCAGGAGGGAACAAATGAAGGAGGTGTGTTAGGCAAGTTTTGAAACCTGTAGACATATATTATGTGTGGGTGCATGAGATGTCAAAGCTTACTTATTAGTGTTTTTCTGTTAGTATTAGGTATTATAGACAATAGTATGTATTTTTAAAAAAAATCAAGTTTCTATCAAACAGAAAATACATAATGCAAGTTATAAAGCCTTTTATTAAAAGTAAAAAGGTCTCATTCTAGTCTTGAAATTATTCTGTTTCTGTCATCCACAACTCCTATATATGGAGTCTGCCTTTGCTATTTACTTAGCAAATATGTACTGGTTGTTCGTTATAGGTGCTGATCTAGGTGCTGGGGATGTACCAGCGAGCAAGCCATGACCCTGAACTCATGATATTCACCTTCAGTGTGAAAGAGAGGCAGTGACTATAGCTCAGTAAAGTACAGAAAATGTCAGAAAGTCATCATTGCCAAGGAAAAGTAGAAAAATAGAGCAGCAT
>NW_003852597.1:596347-600513 GCF_000181295.1 Otolemur garnettii | reverse complement strand
GCTATTTTTTGGTTGCAGCTGTCATTGTTGTTTTGGCAGGCCAGGCTGGATTTGAACCTGCCACCTTAGGTGTATGTGGCTGGCGCCTTAGCCACTTTAGCCACAGGTGCCGAGCCCATGAGTAGTATTTCTATAGGTAAAGAGCTCTAAAGAGAAACAATTCAAGGAGAGTGAATGTTAGGAATAAAGAGAAGTGGAAAAGTAAAGGATCCAGTGGACAGGGGAGGGTAGTCAGTTAAGTGTAGCTGACGTACGCTTAGGCTAACAATGCATGCTACTCTAAACTGCCAATTTGCTCATTTGCCTTAGTCTAGGACAAAAATTCTGAGATGCTGCTCAGAACAAGGAGAGCAAACATGCAGAACACAGGACTGACACTAGTCATTGAGCCTTGACAATGGAGTTTTCAGGAGACTTTGGATTCTTTAAGCATTAGCTTTCATATAAAGTGGCAGAAATGAGAAAGAAGGTCAGGAGCTTTCTCTGCACAATCTCTCGCCTACACTTTCTCCAAGGTGGTCCTAATTAGCATCCTTCAAACCCTGAAGACTTTGGGCAAGTATCCAAGCCACTGTCCGGAAAGCTCGCAGTTCACCACTGCTGGCAGAGACAAGTACACCCAAAATATGAGAAAATCCCTTCTGACCAAATTTATGCTCCTATTCTGCTACTCAGTCCAGATGTAACAGCAGGGTAATCAAGTTTCACATGACTGTAATTTAATTACCTTTCCCAAATCTAACATAAGTAATTAAAACTAAAACAATGCCAAAATAATTGGAAAAAGTTCATATGGGATACAGGATGTTTGATTTTTCAGCAAGAGCTAATTTGCAGGATTGGATAACCTCTAATGGCCTTCCTAGTCATTTAGCCCCGGGTGGGCTGCCTATAAGCTTCACCTCAACCTTTTTAACTGAAGAAAGTAGCAGCAGGCCAGGCGTAGTGGCTCACGCCTGTAATCCTAGTACTCTAGGAAGCCAAGGCAGGTGGATAGCTTAAGTTCACGAGTTTGAGACCAGATAGCAGAAGCAAGACCCCGTCTCTACTAATACCATGTTTTCCCAAAAATAAGACACTGTCTTATATTTATTTTTTCTCAAAAAGACACACTAGGGCTTATTTTAAGGGGATGTCATCTCTCCGCACTGAAATGCATCACCATGCTCATCACTAGGACTTATTATCGGGGTAGGGCTTATATTTAACAAATGCATAGAATTCCTGCTAGGGCTTATTTTTTGGGTAGGTCTTATTTTCAAGGAAACATGGTAATAGAAAAACTGAGGCAAGAGGATCGCTTGAGCCCAAGAGTTGGAGGTTGCTGTGAGCTCTGATGCTACGACACTCTACCCAGGGTGACACCTTTAGATTCTGTCTCAAAAATAATAAATAAATAAATAAAAATAAAAGAAGTAGCAGCAGGACCAGCCATCTGAACCTGTTACTGTTTTCTCACCTAGAAATCTTACTAGATTATCCAAGTTTCTTAGGGGGCCATGGTTTTCTCCCCAAGTCTCTTCATGTCAATTAGGACACTAACACTGGACTTTAATGTGGTGCAGGAGAGCTGCTCCTTTGCCCACCCACAGGAGGGAAGGGAAAGGTTGCATTATAGAGAAAATAGGAAAGTTATACTGTTGTTGTCCTTGAAAGGCCTAAAGCAAGAAGAGAGAAAGAATGGAAGCTACAAAGCCTCATGAATTACTCTGAAACCAGGTGATCAAATGCATGAAAGTAAGTGCAGTTCTGGTTTTCAAGAGAATGGTGACGTCTGTCAGTCTTATGAGGGAACATGGAAATGAAATTGTACATCGAGTAGCAGGGGTCTAATTAGGAAGAAGTCTGGAATGCTACAATTTATTGATCTATAAAAATCCAGAAGTTAAACCAGATGACATCCAAGACCCTTTCTCACTCTAACATTCCAGACTCAACGTTAGAGCCAGATCATGATAAACCATAAAGTTTCAACTTTTTTTTTTGCAGTTTTTGGCTGGGGCTGGGTTTGAACCCACCACCTCCGGCATATGGGGCTGGTGCCCTACTCCTTTGAGCCACAGGTGCCACCTCTCAACTTTTTTCTTTCTTTCTTTCTTTTTTTTTTTCAACTTTCTTCTTTTAAATGGGGAGCCTTCAAAAGGTTTTTTTTTTTTTTTTTGAGACAGTTTCATAAGCCGTGGCCCTGGGTAGAGTGCTGTGGTGTCAGAGCTCACAGCAACCTCAAACTCTTGGGCTTAAGCGATTCGCTTGCCTTAGCCTCCAAGGTAGCTGGGACTTATAGGTGCTGGCCACTACACCTGTGTATTTTTTTTTTTTTGGTTGCCTTAGACAGAGTCTTACTTTGTCATCCTGGGTAAAGTGCCATGATGTCACAGCTCACAGAAACCTCCAGCTCTTAGGCTTAGGCGATTCTCTTGCCTCAGCCTCCTGAGTAGCTGAGACTTCAGGTGCCCGCCATAACGCCCAGCTATTCTTGATTACAGTTTGGCTGGGGCTGGCTTTGAACCCACCATCATCGGTATTTGGGGCCGGCGCCCTACTCCTTTGAACCACAGGTGCCGCCCCTGGTTGTTTTTTTTTTTTTTTTTGGTTGCAATTGTCATTGTTGCTTTAGCTGGCCTAGGCCAGGTCTGAACCTGCCAACCTCAGTGTATGTGGCTGGCACCCTACCCACTGAACCATGGACGCCACCATTTAAAAGGTTTTTAATAGAACAGGAATATGATCAGAGATATTTTTTAGAAGACAACATTGGCAACATGCCACGTTGGTGAAGTGAGGTAAAGTAATAATAATAATGATAATAGTAAATAAATAAAAATAGCAGCTAATATTGTATTTGCCCAGCACCATCCTAAGTACTTTAATGTTTACTAACTCTTTAAGAACTACCAATAAACCTACAAGGTAGTAATAGTTCAGTTCTACCCTATTTTATAATGAGAAAGCCAGGCTCAGCCCCCATAGGTCAGTGGTTAGGGCGCTGACCACATAACATGGAGGCAGGTGGGTTTGAACCCAGCCTGGGCCTGCTAGATAATGACAACTGCAGCAAAAACATAGTTGGGCATTGTGGTGGGTGCCTGTAGTCCCAGCTATTTGGGAGGCTGAGGCAAGAGAATTGCTTAACCCCAAGAGTTTGAGGTTGCTGTGAACCTGTGACACCATGGCACTCTACTGAGGGCGAAACAGTGAGACTCTGTCTTAAAAAAAGAGACAGCCAGGCATAAAGAGGTAAGGCTAAATCTCTAAGTGGCTAATAAGTGACAGACCCAGGATTCAGTTTGGCTGTATGACTCCAAAGCTCATGTGCTAATCCATAGGAGCAATGGCAGATTTAGAAGAGAAAGAAAGCAGACAGCAAAATGAACATCCCAGTGATTCAGGAAAGAGGCAGACTTTAACTATGGGTCTGACTTCTCCTAACCTCTAACACAATGAATATCCACACTTGGATATCCTACAGCAACTTTAAACCTTGACTTCCCACAAATCTGCCCTTCCTTCCTCATTTCAGTGAGTGCACCACCCTCTACCCTGTTTCCCTAACTAAAAACCTGAGCTTCATCTATCCACTGTCCTCCCTCCTATCCTGCAGATCCCTTTCTTCCACATTCCATGCCAGTCTCCTTAGATTCTTTTTCCTATATCTAAAATTGTTGATGTTGGCCTGGCACGGTGGTTCATGCTTGTATCCTAGCATTCTGGGATGCCAAGGCAGGTGGTTAGCTTCAGCTCAGGAGTTCAAGACTAGCCTGAGCAAGAACTGTTTCTACTAAAAATAGAAAAACTAGCTGGCTGCAGTAGTGAGAGCCTGTAGTCCTGGCTACTTGAGAGGCTGAGGCAAGCAGATTGCTTCAGTCCAAGAGGTTTCTCTTTTCTTTCTTTTTTTTTTTTTTAGACAGAGTCTCACTCTTTGCCCTGGGTTGAATGCTATGGCATCATAATAGATAACAGTAACCTTAAACTCTTGGCCTCAGCTTCCCAAGTACCTGGGACTAAAGGCACCTCCCATAGTGCCCAGCTAGTTTCCTTATTGTTTTATGTTTTTGAGAGAGCGTTTCACTATGCCCTCAGTAGAGTGCTGTGGTGTCACAGCTCACAGCAACCTCAAACTCTTGGGCTTAAGTGATTCTCTTGCCTCAGCCTCCCAAGTAGCTGGG
>NW_003852597.1:588783-594207 GCF_000181295.1 Otolemur garnettii | reverse complement strand
CTGGGTAGAATGCCTTGGCATCACAGCTCACAGCAACCTCCAACTCCTGGGCTCAAGCGAGTCTCCTGCCTCCGCCTCCCAAGTAGCTGGGACTACAAGCGCCCACCACAACGCCCGGCTATTTTTTTGGTTGCAGCCATCACTGTTGTTTGGCAGGCCCGGGCTGGATTTGAACCCGCCACCTTAGGTGTATGTGGCTGGCGCCTTAGCCACTTGAGCCACAGGCGCCAAGCCTCCTTTTTCTTTTCTTTCGAGACAAAGTTTTGTTGCCCTTGGTAGAGTGCCATGGCATCATACCTTACAGCAACCTCAAACTCTTGAGCTCAAGTAATTTTTTTGCCTTAGCCTCCCAAGTAACTGGGACTATAGGCATCTGCCACAATGCCTGGTTAGTTTTAGAGATGAGGTCTTACTCTTGCTTAGGCTGGTCTCGAACCCATGAGCTCAGGCAATCCACCCGCCTTGGCCTCCCAGAGTGCTAGGATTACAGACATGAGCCACCGCACCTGGCCCATCTTTCCTTTTTCCTACCACCTATGCTTGCATTTTATACATGGGAAAACTCAGGTGTACACAGAGGAAGAATCTCATTAAACATTATTCAAGTCTTTTCACTCCAGGTCCAGATTATTCACAAGCCAAGATTTTAGAACAGTATAAATATTTCCAATTGGGGAAGATTTTCTACTTTTAGAGAAGCTCTTCCTCAAAAGCAGTGTATGTCTTGTATGTCCACTCTTCCTAGACCTCTGCCTTCTTTAGAGATGCTGTGGGATTCTGAACAGAGGAAGGTGACCGTTAGGCATTGGTGCAGTGTCACTCCAGCAGTGCCAGTGGCTCACTAGTGTGGTCATTCCCATCAAGTAGGATACCAAGGAAAGAGAAGGCAGCTTCTCCTCACAACCACAATCACACAAATATGAGAAGGGTGGTGGAAATGCTTTGGGAAATCAAGTCATTAAGGAGGCAAAACTAAAGCCTCAAAGGGCCTTGGCATTATTCCTTCTTTCTTCTTTTTCCCTTTCTTTCCCTTCCCAAAAGTGACCTGTTTCCTAGGCAGGACTGGCTCCCAAACACTTCCAAGGGTAGCAGAAGTTTTGCTTTGAGAGGATATAAAAGGAAACATACCCTTCCTCCACGGTGACTGAGTTCATGAGAAGGCAACTGGTAATAGTCACTCTGTCTCTTATGAGACAGGCTGACCCAATGACCGAGTGCTTAATGGATGACTTCTCTCCAACCTGTGTATCTGGCCCGATGAGGCTGTCAACTCCAACCTGCAAAAGGTAGATATAAAACCTTGTTTATCCATCTCAACCAACTATAAACCTTCCTCCAATCCCTTGAGCTAGGATGTAATGGGATCTTTCCATAGAGACACTTCAGCAACAAAGATTATCATCAGTATTTCTCGGGGCCACAAGGTCAAACACCACCTCTGAGGCCAACTCAAACCTATATTGAAACATGGGCCCTCCTCTGCCAAGAAAATAAAAAAAAAAACATGTATACACATGCTTATGCACTGTATACATAAATATTAAGAGTAATCAAATCAGGATAGATGAGCAACAGATTGAAAGCTCCTATATCAGCTTGGTGCCTTTAGCGCAGCAGCTAGGGTGCTAGCCACATACACCAGAGCTGGTGAGTTTGAATCAGGCCCGGGCCTGCTAACCAACAATGACAACTGCAACAATAAAAAAAAAATTGCCAGGTGTTGTGGCAGGTGCCTATAGTCCCAGCTACTTGGGAGGCTGAGGCAAGAGAATCACTTAAACCTAAGAGTTTGAGGTTGCTGTGAACTGCCACGCCATGGCACTCTACCAAGGACAACAAAGTGAGACTCTGTCGCAAAAAAAAAAGAAAAAGGGCTCGGAGCCTGTGGCTCAAGTGGCTAGGGCACCAGCCACATACACGTAAGGTGGCGGGTTCAAATCCAGCCTGGGCCCGCCAAAACAACAATGACAGCTGCAACCAAAAAATAGCCAAGTGTTGTGGCGGGCACCTGTGGTCCCAGCTACTTGGGAGGCGGAGGCAGGAGACTCGCTTAAGCCCAGGAGTTGGAGGGTTGCTGTGAGTTGTGATGTCACAGCACTCTACCCAGTGGGATAGCTTGAGGCTCTGTCTCAAAAAAAAAGAAAAAGAAAAAGAAAAAAGAAAGCTCCTGTGTCCCAATACTATAATGGATGATGACTTACAGGGTCAGCACTTGCTTTCTTTTATTTATTTTAATCCCCTCCATCCTGCCACAGGTAGCCTATGAATCAGGTAATTTTCTTTTCTTTCTTTCTTTTTTTTTTTTTTGAGACAGAATCTTACTTTATTGCCCTTGGTAGAGTACCATGGCGTCATAGCTCACAGCACCTCCAACTCCTGGGCTTAGGCGATTCTCCTGTCTCAGCCTCACGAGTAGCTGAAACTACAGGCACCTGCCACAATGCCCAGCTATTTTTTTATTGCAGTTTGGCTGGGTCCAGGTTCGAACCTGCCACCCTCAGTATATGGAGCTGGCGCCCTAGCCACTGAGCCACATGCGCTGCCCCAGGTAATTTTCTTAAGTGAGAATTTATTACGAGAACCCAGCTAGGATTTCCCTGGGGCTAATGAAGTTCAGAGCTTGAGGCCTTCAATTCAGCTTCTCAAGGACCAGTCTCAATAGCCCTGGACAAGGTCCCATACCTGTCCTGCCCATAGTAGCACTTACCAGGTGTTTGCTGACAATCTGGGCCGATGAATGGATTAGTGATTCTTCTGGACAAAGAACAGACAGCAATTTGGGCACCTTGAAGAAAGAATTTATGTCATTAAATACCAGAAAAGCACCTGAAAACACCTTAGGTAGAACCCAGTGACTAATCAAAGATATGAAGATCTCTGAGCCACAGCTTCCTATCCAGGTGAGGGAGAGCAGGAGGCTGCTATATTTCCCCTAGGACCAGGATTGTTTATGTAGCAACTTCTAGATGGCCTTATCCTCAGTCTGTTAAATTTGAGTGCTCCTCCCTTAAAGTAATGCCACATTCTTCAGCTGGGAGGCAGTAAAATAAGCCTTTGAGGTACCCAT
This sequence comes from Otolemur garnettii, assembly GCF_000181295.1. NCBI lineage: Eukaryota > Metazoa > Chordata > Mammalia > Primates > Galagidae > Otolemur > Otolemur garnettii. Next base: position 591,140 of record NW_003852597.1, on the reverse strand, counting down.
GTAGCACTTTTTGGAAAAGGAGGCCTGATGAGGAGGCCATAGATAGAATGCTGGTTAGAGCACTGTGCACAGCTGCCACACTAGCTGAGGGTAGTCTTGCCAGCACTGGCTATACCAGCACATGAAGGCTAATCTCAGCACCGAGCCCTAGAATCTCCTCTATTATACTCCAACTCTTTTCAAGTCTGGCTGCTGCACAGCTCCTGCTGGCACTTCAGAGGATGCTTTTCCAGTCTCAGGCCATTCATGAACCAGACTTTACTCATGGGTAAACTTGGGACTAGCTGTGACTTCTCTTTAGCTCTCTGGCCTGGGATTCCCTTGAGTATAACCAATCCAGGTTGAGGACAATTTGAGCTCTGGAGTTGAGGCTACCCACACCATACAGTGCAGGTCATGAAGATTCTAGAGCAGTGATTCTCAACCTTCCTAATGCCGCGACCCTTTAATACAGTTTCTCATGTTGTGGTGACCCCCCAACCATAAAATTATTTTCGTTGCTACCGTATAACTGTAATTTTGCTAATGTAATGAATTGTAATGTAAATATCTGATATGCAGGATGGTCTTAGGCAAGTATCCTCAAACTACAGCCTGCGGGCCACATGCAGCCTGCCTAGGACATTTATCCAGCCTGCCTGGTGTTTTTGCCGCCACTGCCTGTCCTACTTAGCAGCTGACTCATCCCAGGGCCCACAGTCGGGCCCTCCAACGGTCTGAGGGACAGTGAACTGGCCCCCTGTTTAAAAAGTTTGAGGACCCCAGGTCTTAGGCGACCCCTATGAAAGGCTTGTTTGACCTCCAAAGGGGTTGCAACCCACAGATTGAGAACTGCTATTCCAGAGCCAGGTTTTCTTCAGGGATTCAATCCCAATTAAAAAAAAAAAAATCAGCTCAGTGCCTGTGGCTCAAGTGGCTAAGGCGCCAGCCACATACACCTAAGGTGGCGGGTTTGAATCCAGCCCGGCCTGCCAAACCATAATGATGGCTGCAACCAAAAAGAAAAAAAGCTGGGCATTGTGGTCCCAGCTACTTAGGAGGCTGAGGCAGGAGACTCACGTGAGCCCAGGAGTTGGAAGTTGCTGTAAGCTGTGATGCCACAGCACTCTGCCCAGGGGGATAGCTTGAGGCTTTCATATTGCTCTACCCTCACTGTCATATTGCTCTTCATTTTTTCAAAAAAAAAATCTTTCATATTGCTCTACCCTCACTGTCCATCCCAGTCTGCACCCGCAACGATAGTTTTCATGGAGTTTTACCAGGAGCAGTGTCAATGGCTAATCTTTTCATTGTTTTATCTGTGTTACCCTTGAATGCCACCCCAGTGCAGTTCCCTCAATTATCTATCTTTTCCTCTTCTCATCTAAACCTGTGACTACTCTTCATTTGCTTTTCCTAATCATAACATCCTCCCTCCTTAAACCTCCTGTGCCCACTACACAATAAAGAGCTCCCATATATCCTCAGCATCTTTACTATGCCCTTCTCCATCCTCTGTCTTCACTAGTATCTGGCTTGTCTTTGAGGGTGCTGCTTCTCCTGCAATGGAAACTATTTCTTCTCCATATCTCACAAAGTGCAGGATTAAAAGGAGGAGTTAGCACTAATGCTGTTTCTAGACAATTCTCTCTCATAGACATTCTTTCCTTGTGGCTTTGCCATCTACTCTATACTCTGTTCCTTCACCTTCTCAGGAAAACCCCTTCTGTAAGCTGATGCTTACCTTATCTAATGATTACACCATACTTATGTGCTTGTTTACGAAATAAGTATTATAGATATCCCCATGCTGAACAGATAGGAAAAAGCTACTGGGCCCAGATGCTGGGAGCTGGCCTTCCTGGAGATCTTGGCCCTTCCTTGGAGCCACCAGGCTCTGTGCTTCCCCTTTTGCTGCATCTGGATACCCCAGGGGTCTCCCTTGATATTCCAGGTCTTGCTCAACCTTGGGACTCAGAAGGATTACTAATGTGTACCTAATGAGAAATTAGGAAAAGGACAAATGGCTCAGTCTGTTTCTAAGGCAGGAGCTCCCATGATTCTTCTTCTATCCACATCCTCTCACCTGTCTGTTTGCTTCCATGTAGAGTCCTAGTGTGTTTACTCGAGAGCAGAGCCCGTCTTTCATGATGTGGACATAGCAGTTCACCTGTGATCTGATCGAGTCTTCCCTTCTGTCTCCTCGACAAACATTCCAGCAGGCATCATAGGGAGCCAAGGTCAGTGTATTGTCTTCTTTTATAAAACTGTAAATATCTTCAGAATAAATATCCAAAACAAGCAAGTAAATTAGACAGAGGTAACAGAAAAGAGGTATAGACTCAGTCAAGGTTTTTTCAAAAAAAAATTTTTTTTTT
>NW_003852597.1:581865-587469 GCF_000181295.1 Otolemur garnettii | reverse complement strand
CCCTTGGTAGAGTGCTGGGGCATCACAGCTCATAGCAACCTGCAGCTCTTGGGCTTAGGAGACTCTCTTGCCTCAGCCTCCTGAGTAGTTGTGACTACAGGCACCCGCCACAATGCCTGTCTATTTTTTTGTTGCAGTTTGGCTGGGGCCGGGTTTGAACCTGCTACCCTCGGTATAAAGGGCCTGTGCCCTACTCACTGAGCCACAGGTACTGCCCATTTGATAGATGTTTTTTCTGAACATCTACTATGAGCCCAGGATTGGGCCAGGGACTACGTATATGAGTGCAAACAAGATAGATCTCATCTTTGAATCCCATAAATTGACCTCTGGTTGGACTGTAATTGTATGCTCCTTCGCCTTCCTTCTCTTGATAGAAGAGGCTGAATTTAATCGAGAATGAGGCTGCCCAGAGTCCAGAGAACATGGGAACTGAGAAGTGACAGTCGGAGTTTAAAGATAAAATAGTCTAGTGAGGAATACAGGCAAACCAGAGCTATGAACCAGAAGATGGGGCTGGAGGCATGATCAGTCTGTCTTTGAAGGATCTGCCTGAGCAAGCTTATCCAGAGCTATTGGAGTAGGGCTGGCGAGCCTGACTTGCCTGTAGGGTTAGACAAGAGAGTCTGTTGCCTTGAGACAGGCATCTTGGGTTGGGCTAAGCTATCCAATCACTCTGTCCAAAGGTGCTACTACCCTTGCCCATCTTTTTTTTTTTTTTTTTTCCATTTTTGGCCAGGGCTAGGTTTGAACCTGCCAGCTCTGGCATATGGGACCGGCGCCCTCCTCACTGAGTCACAGGCACCACCCATACCCTTGCCTTTTTTTTTTTGAAATGGAGCATCAAGATGTCACCCTGGGTAGAGTGCCATGGCATCACAGCTCACAGCAACCTCCAACTCCTGGGCTCAAGCAAGTCTCTTGCCTCAGCCTCTCAAATAGCTGGGATTACAGGCACCTGCCACAACGCCTGGCTATATTTTGGTTGCAGCCATCATTGTTTTTGGTAGGCCCGGGCTGGATTCGAACCCGCCACCTTAGGTGTATGTGGCTGGTGCCTTAGCTGCTTGAGCCACAGGTGCCGAGTGACCTTTGCCCATCTTAATGAATAACCTAAGCACTGACCCAAGGACTTTAGATCCTTTTTCTTTAGATCCTCTTCTTTTTCTTCTTGTCTTTGTTGCACGGAAGGTGAAGAAAACTGTTTTCTCACTAGATATGGAATAAGTTCGCTCCGGATAGAAGTGATTGACCTAGGAAGAAAGAGTGGTCAAATATGAGAACCTCACTAATCTGTAACCTAATGAGTTTAAAAAAACTCTGTGGCTCTAAGGAAAAGCCATCCCCCTCCCCTCATTGTGCCACCATGAGACTGACAGAGATCAAATGTAGCAGTTCTGGAGAAGCAGAGGATTTGAGTTCTCTTTATCAGCTTCAAGCTGGGGAAGGGAGAGTAGTGTATTGAATCTGAGACTCTCTCTCTCTCTGGTCAAGGCAGAAAATAGTCTTTCATGAAGTCTTAGCTACATGATGTGAGTGTGTGTACATGTGTGTATGTGTGTGTATGCAAGTGGGTGTGTGTAGGTATACATGTGTGTATTTTAACACACTGCCCTGAATCTTCACTGGTAAAAACCTATGAGAATGCAGAATGCTTTGGTCTTTTGAAGAAAATTGTTTCAAAACTATTTAAATTTTTTTCCACAAAGGTTTTGCACATCTGGCTCAGATTAATCCTAAATTTCTTATATTTTTTGTTGATATTATATATGGTGTCTTTTAAACTGTTATTCTCTTCTTATTGGTTTATAAAACTTTAATTTACTCTGTATTGTGATCTTGGAGCCAATTGCTTTGTTAAACGAAGTTATTAGTTCTCATAATTTATCTGTAGATTCTGACAATCAAATCGACTATGAAGATAAGTCTTTTTTCCTTTCTAATTCTTCTATCACTTATTTTTCATCATCTTGCCATACTGGCTAAAACCTCCAATACAATGCTAACTAGAAGCAGTAGTAGCAGTTATCCTAATTCCTGATTTTAAAGGGAATTCTTCTACTGTTCTATAATTTATAATGATGATCATTGTAGGTTTTTTGTAGATATCCTTTATCATGTTGAAGAAGTTTTCTTTTTAACTTGCTAAGACATTTAATCAATCAATGGGCACTGAATTTTATTTTAAAAAATAATTTTTTTGGCTGGGCGCAGGTGGCTCACGCCTGTAATCTTAGCACTTGGGAGGCCGAGTCAGTTGGATTGCCTGAGCTCCCAGGTTTGAGACACACAGTGAGACTGTCTCTGAAAAATAGCTGGGCGTTGTGCCGAGAGACTGTAGTCCCAGCTACTTGGGAGGCTGAGGCAAGAGGATCACTTGAACCCAAAAGTTTGAGGTTGTTGTGAGCTAAGACGCCACAGCACTCTACCAAGGGTGACCAAGTGAGACTCTGTCTCAAAAAAAAAAAAAAAAAGACCAATGTGTAGAATAATTCCCAGAAGGCAAAATGATTGCATTATCTTTATACCAAGCAGTGAGGAACATTGGCCAAGAGCTCTGGAGCTCTCCTTCATTTGTCCTACTTAGGTCTCAGGAGGCATGGTGCTTCCTGGTAGATATTGAGATAAGATGTTGGGTCTAAGTGACCAGGAATCTGTAATGGGGGAAAAATGGACTTAATCTTTAGTCCAGTGAGTATGTTTTTGATTTATATTTAGCAAAGGAAATGAAAGCAGAGGGGTGAGTGACTAGCACATGATTTTTAATTTTCTTTCTCACACTGTGAGCTTGTTAGAATTTTAAGTCCCTAATTAACTTATTTAGCATTTACCAAGCATCTATTATATTACAGTCACTGTGCCAGGCCTTGGAAATATATTATTTCTAAACTTCAAAGAATCCATAATCCAGTGGGCAGTAGCCTGGTATAGATTTAGAAGAAAAGTAAAAGGAAATGAAGCTGATATGGTAAGCAAGGGAACTAGATCATGGAAATTTTCTGTGGCAGTCTATAAAGTCTGGACTGAGAAGCCAGTGGTAGTTTTTAAGCAGGAAAGGGACGAATCAGTTTTATTTCTTAGTAAGGTAATTCTTTTTTTTTTTTTTTTTTTTTTTTGAGACAGAGCCTCAAGCTGTCCCCCTGGGTAGAGTGCTATGGCATTATAGCTCACAGCAACCTCCAACTCCTGGGCTCAAGCGAGTCTCCTGCCTCTGCCTCCCAAGTAGCTGGGACCACAGGCGCCCGCCACAACGCCCGGCTATTTTTTGGTTGCAGCCGTCATTGTTGTTTGGCAGGTCCGGGCTGGGGATTCGAACCTGCCACCTTAGGTGTACGTGGCTGGCGCCTTAGCCGGTTGAGCTATAGGCGCCGAGCCAGTAAGGTAATTCTTATAGCAGTGTGGAATAGGGCCTGGAATAAGACTGAAGAAAGGGAGACCAGTTACAATACTCTGAGAGATGAGATTATGAGGCCTTAGAAAGTGGTTAAAGTATGGGACTAAACCTGATTACTGGTGCATACTTGCCACCACCTCCCCAGTCTCCATTCTAAGAAGCTCTGCTTGCTGACGCAGGACCGCACAGATAGAGTACAGGTAGGAAGGCAAGAAAGAGTTAGAGGATGAGGAGGGTAAGAAAAATTATGAACCCTGGAGCTAAATAGTTCATGGGTTTTGTCATTTCTAAAGGATCAAGTCAAACATCTTGGAAAAATTCTGTGTAAGCTTGGAGCTCCTGTATTGGATTTCAATGTGATTTTTCTCCTGATCCTTTAGTGGAGATATAAAAATTTCCATATGAATACAAAGAATGAAACAACACTTACTCTTAGCTCTTTTTCTCCCCTTTTAATGCTCCAAACCAGAGTGGGTAGCAAATGTTCCTAGGCCTCTCCATTGGAAAACAAGTCAGTTCCCTTTGAAGAAGTGACAAAGCATGGACAGCTGGGGATTTCAGGGCCATGATATTTACTTTATAGACCAAAGAGATCTGTCACTGGAAGAAGCAAGCAAATAAGCAAGCCTTGGCACACAGCCCCATTAGGCAGAGCTGTAATCAGTAATCTGAAGAGAGTATATAAAGCAGTCCTGCTGAGTCCCACCCATCCCCGCTTGAGCTCAGCATTAGGTCCATTCCCATGATGCAGTTGGCTTAGTATAAGGTGACCAGATGCCCCGATTTTTAACAATTTGTCCCATGTCCCGTGGTGTTTTAAAAAAGTCCTGATTTTTGGAAAGAATGCATGATAAGCTAGAAAACAGCGGGACAACGGAAAGAGAATATACGTTTCCACTGCTGAAAAGGTTAATGTAACTCCATTTGGGAATGAAGAGGTTAATGTAACTTCATTTGGAAATGAAAAGGCTAATATAAACTCCCTAGTCTCCTCCTGGGCAAGGTCGCCCAGGGGGACCCTCGCCCTACTCCTTTGAGCCATAGGCGCTGCCCTATACATAATTTTTTTTTAATGTATTATATTTGTAAATTGTACTTCTGTTGAAATTTAAAAAGAATATATATTACAATACTATTTTTGCATTCTATGAAAATTTTTGTTGCTCCATATAGACCAAATTTTTAATTAAGAACACCACCCCTCCCACCTACCCCCACCCCCCACCTCCTCCCTCCCGTCAATGGTGTCCCGCTTTACCAATGTTAAAATCTGGTCACCTTAGCTTAGTAGCATAATAGGGGAAACAATTACTCTTCCTGCTTCCTAGTCAAAGTGGAGGCAGCTCAAAGCTGTGCCAAGAAATGGTATAAGCCTGCAGTGAACCACTGTAAACATCCTGACTTTGGGCCTGAAGGTCACCAGCTGGATACAAAGCCCTAGCCCTGGCCAATCTTACTTACCATCTTCCCTCTTAATATACTGCCTTCCTAGAAACACTTGCCTTACCTTATAAAATTATAAACTCCTTCTCAAGAAATCATTAAAGAGAAGAGACTTGATTATTAGCTGTAAACAATCCTATCAAGTTAAAAAGACAAATAATTGCTGTAAGTAGCACAAAAAATATTAAAAAAATTTTTTTTTCACCCTACATGGAGATAAAGAATATTCTTTTTAATTTTTTTTTTTTTTTTTGGAGACAGAGTCTCACTCTGTTGCTGGGTGCAGTGGCTCACACCAAGGTGGGAGGAATGCTTGAGGCCAGGAGTTCAAGACCAACCTGAGCAAGAGGGAGACCCCCCATCTCTATAAAAAATAGAAAAATTAGCTGAGTATGGTAGCATTTATCTGTAATCTCAGCTACTCAGGAGGCTGAGGCAGTAAGATCACTTGAGCCCAAGAGTTTGAAGTTGCAGTAAGCTATAATGATGCCACTGAATTCTAGCTTGAGTTACAGAATGGCATCCTATCTCAAAAATAAATAAAAATAGATATGAATGTAAAAAAATACATAAAAATATTTTCAAAGAGATAAAAATTTAAATATGAAGAAGTCCTTCTTCCACCCTTCACTAAGAGAAATCACATTTTCTCCCTAATTAAATGAACTGATTTAAAGTAATATTCATTACTATAAGGATGCTTGGGATTACAGTCATGAGCCACCTTGCCTGGCCCATCATGGGTTACTGTAAGTTTTTTTTTTTTT
>NW_003852597.1:578245-581017 GCF_000181295.1 Otolemur garnettii | reverse complement strand
CCCAGCTACTTAGGAGGCAGAGGCAGAAGACTCGCTTGAGCCCAGGAGTTGGAGGTTGCTATGAGCTGTGATGCCAGAGCACTCTACCCAGGGGGACAGCTTGAGGCTCCTGTCTCAAAAAATAAATAAATAAATAAATAAAAATAAAGCAAAGGTGAGAACAAACTGTGCTATTTATGTAAACTGGTTATTTAATTCTGAAGGTTTATTAAAACTGTTAAGTAAGTCAGAAGGTAGCTTATTAAGCACAGTAGATTTGAGTCTATCTCTCTTTCTTACTTATTTTCCATTACGAAATCCACAACGTATTTTTTCAAGCAGTAGAGATGGGCATCCACAAGGCCTGTGTGGAAACGTATTCTAGGGTGCCTGCAAATAGAATAAGAAAAAAGGGGTTGTTACAATCAGGTGACAGGGGTTTCATTCTATTATATTATCAAGTAACAGGCATTAGGAAGGGTCAGAGTCATGCTGACTACACACCTTCTGGGGAGACCAGGATGATGGACACTCTCTCTGATCCTATCACATATAAGGTCTTTGCCCTAGGAACTCTATCACATACTGTAAGATGCTTTTAGACTTGTAAAGACATTTGGTGAGACATCAAATCACTGCTAATCCACCTTCTTCCATCACAAACTCCTGCACACAATTCTTATATCTTCCTGCTTATACCCTAACAATCCAACTTTTTGCAGGCCGTACCTTAATCATGCTTTCTTTTACCTCCAGGATTTGGTATGTATTTTCCATCACCATAGAAGTTCAAGTAAATTCTACAAATACTCCTAAATTCCTACTCTTATTTATCAATCAAGGCTCAGCCCAGATATACTTCTCCAGATAAATGGGAGTTTATCTGTTCCAGGAAACAGCCTGTTTACTTATTTCTCTCTCCCACTAGATGGAACTATAGCAGACAGCACTGATACAGCCTTAGCACTCTGCACTGTGTCTCACACAGTGCAAATGTCCAATAAATAGTTGTTGAGTAAACAAACAAATAAATTAGGTTGCCCAAGAGTTTGGGGTTGCAGCAGTGAGTTATGATGATACCACTGAATTCCATCCTGAAGTGATGGAGTGAGACTTTTGTTTCAAAAAGTCGGCTTCATACCTGTGGCTCCAGTGGCTAAGGCGCCAGCCACATATACCTAAGGTGGCGGGTTCGAATCCAGCCCGGGCCGCCAAAACAACAATGACGGCTGCAACCAAAAAATAGCCAGGTGTTATGGTGGGCGCCTGCGGTTCCAGCTATTTGGGAGGCTGAGGCAGGAGACTTGCTTGAGCCCAGGAGTTGGAGGTTGCTGTGAGCTGTGATGCTATGGCACTCTACCTAGGGGGATAGCTTGAGGTTCTGTCTCAAAAAAAAAAAAAAAGGTTAAAAAAAAAAAAGAGTTTGAGGTTGCTGTGAGCTGGTGCGTGATGGCACCACACTCTACCAAGGGAAACATAGTGAGAGTCTGTTTCAAAAAAAAAAAAGTCAAATTAAGGCATCTGTTCAGGTGTTACCTATGTTAGTTTGCCAACTTTGGTTTTGGTTTTAGCCTTAAAAAATGCCATGCTTGTAATGTCCCAGGTCATTTAACAAAGACAAACAGCTAGAGAAGGGGAAGGAAGGAGTAAGATGAACAAATCGAGATTTCAGTCATAGCTGCTTGGTTGTTATCTTGCTTCTACTCTGTGTTGTTTTCCTTTGACTGGCTTACAGTTTTTTGTTTTGTTTTGTTTTTTGAGACAGAGTCTCATTTTGCTACCCTCAGTAGAATGCTGTGGCACCATAGCTCATAGCAACCTCCAACTCCTGGGCTCAAGCAATTCTCTTGCCTCAGCCTCCCGAGTAGCTGGGACTACTCGGTGCCTACCGCAACACCCAGCTTTTTAGAGACAAGGTCTCGCCCTGGCTTAGGCTGGTCTTGAACCCATGAGCTCAGGCAACTCTCTTGCTTTGGCCTCCCAGAGTGCTGGGATTACATGCATGAGCCACTGCACCTGGCCTGACGGTTTATAGTTTTAAGGAAAATTATTCTCATGGGATCTCCAGAAATAATTTATAAAATAAGTTATAGTGTACTCCCTACCATATAGTAGACAGTGATTAGGAATTCTCCTTTTCCCTACCTACCCTCCCTTTAACTGCAGAATTCCTGTTCTCTCCTTGATTAAGTGTATTGATCACCTTGTAATCCTATTATGTAACTCTGTGTGTGTTTGTGTGTGTGTGTTGGGGGAAAGGGGTTCTTTAAAATTTCTGTGGTTTGTGGCTTTTTCTTCCATACATTAATTTCTGCCACCGCATGCCCAGGGACCACTGCCTGGCATTATCGCATGCTGGGATCATTGGGAGAAGGCAATGAAGCTCACCACTGTCCTTTGTTTTGGAGGACATTAGTCCATTCTATACAGGTAACTAACTGTATTCCCCTTGCCTCTATGGCTGCTGGTATAAATAAATTGCATCTCCCCATTGGTAAAATTTTTAAAAATGACTTCATTTGGACTCGTCATCTTTTAAAACTGTACATGTTTTTCAGGCATCAACATAAATGTTGAGCCTTAGTACTTTCTCTTAAATGGGAGTTTTATCAAAATAAATACAGGAATTCTGCCTAAAAAAAAAAGTTATAGTGTACCACCCTGACTTCTATTATTTTAGGAAAAGAGGATACAAATGCTTTTGTAAGTACAACATAAGAATAAAAGAACTGGCTCGGCACCTATAGCTCAACCGGCTAAGGCGCCAGCCACATACACCTAAGGTGGCAGGTT
>NW_003852597.1:576446-577761 GCF_000181295.1 Otolemur garnettii | reverse complement strand
AAAAAAAAAAAAAAAAAAAAGAATAAAAGAACTGGGAATCTTACACCTATAACATACACATAAGCCAATTAATGTACACAATGAGGATGAAAAAGAAAGTAAAATGTACTCCCCCTTGGTAACTTTCTGAGATTCCCAAGTTCTAAGAAATTCCTCAGGAAATGGAGTTTAGCAAATGTGAAAATGACTGTCTACTTGTGGTGCCAGTGAGCTCTGAAGTTATCTGAAGTTCACACTCTGATAATTCTCTTTCTTTTTTTTTAGAGACAGAGTTTTATTTTGTTGCCCTCGGTAGAGTGCTGTGGCATCAGAGCTCAGAGCAACCTCCAGCTCCTGGGCTTAGGCAATTCTGTTGCCTCAGCCTCCCGAGTAGCTAGGACTACAGGCACTCACCACAACGCCTGGCTATTTTTTTGTTGCAGTTCAGCCAGGGCCAGGTTTGAACCCATGAGCTCAGGCAACTCTCTTGCTTTGGCCTCCCAGAGTATATGGGGCCAGTACTCTACTCATTGAGCCGTAGGCACCGCCCAGATTTTTTTTTTTTTTTTTTTGGTCTGTTTTGCTTTCTGATTAATATGGGGGTACATACAATTAGGTTACATAGTTCTCTTCTGTAAGGTTAAAGCCCAGGTTGTAGTTGTGTGCTTCACCCAGGAAGTATGCCATATACCTATTAATCTATTGGTTCTTACTGAGTACATGTGGTGCTTGTTTTTCCAAATACTTCACTTAGGAGCACTCTTGCAAACAAAACATGGGAAATAGATATCTTCAACAACTTTCATGATAAATGTTGTGGTACCATGGCTCATGCCTGTAACCCTAGCACTGTGGGAGGCAAAGGCGGGAGGATTACTTGAGCTCAGGAGTTTGACACAAGCCTAAGGAAGACCAAGACCCCATCTCTACTAAAAATAGATAAATTAGCTGGTGTTGTGGCAGGCTCCTGTAGTCCCAGTTATTTGGGGGGCTGAGGTAGGAGGATTGCTTTTACTCAGGAGTTCAAGGTTGCTCTGAGCTAGGTCTATGCCACAGCACTCTAGCCTTGGGCAACCCAATGAGACTGTGTCTTACCAAAAAAAAAAAAAAAAAGAGGAATGTTGTGAAGTTGAACCAAATTTGGTCAATGTAGGGAATGTATGTACAAAGATGGTGTACTTTCCATGACAGGAAGTATGAAGGGTTTATTGCACAGGAAAAAAAGTATTAATAGGGGCAGTACTTGTGGCTCAAAGGAGTAAGGTACCAGCCCCATATGCTGGAGGTGGTGGGTTCAAACCCAGCCCTGGCCAAAAACTGCAAAAAAAAAAAAAAA
>NW_003852597.1:570378-576164 GCF_000181295.1 Otolemur garnettii | reverse complement strand
GGTCCGGGCTGGGGATTCGAACCCGCCACCTTAGGTGTACATGGCTGGCGCCTTAGCCGGTTGAGCTATAGGCGCCGAGCCTAAAGCTACTATTTTAAGTGACACCTTGCAATAAGTTATAAGTACAGTTTACTATATTCAGGCAAATGCAATAGCCATGGTCAGTTTGTCAGTTTCATAATCTGCTAAAATTGAACCAGGAGTGTGGATTCGCCATATCATTCTAAAGTATGTTGATTGGGGCTCGGTGCCTGCAACTCAGTGAGTAGGGCATCAGCCACATACATGCGGCTGGAGGGTTCAAAACCGGCCGGGGCCTGCTAAACAATGACAACTACAACCAAAAAATAGATGAGCATTGTGGCGGGAGCCTGTAGTGCCAGCTACTTGGGAGGCCAAGATAAGAGAATCGTTTGAGCCTGTGAGCTGTGACACCAGGGCACTCTACCCAGGGTGACAGCTTGAAACTCTGTCTCCAAAAAAAAAAAGTATGTTGGTTGGGTATTTCAGAGACAGGTGTATGAGAACAGATAGTTAAATTTTATGAAGAACAGAATCAGCAATGTGAATTATTAAAAGAAAATTTCTATAGGAATGCATTTAAGTGTGATGTAATGTCAAATTAAAATGACTTGAGTATTTCTTCACAAGGTAGCATTAAATCTATTTATATATAATATGTGGCAAAAAAATCCAAGCATTTTTAAAAAAGCTATCTTTTTTCAAAACACTTCTTTAAAAGGAAATTTCAGATGAACAATTTTCTCCAGTTATCAAAGGTCTTTGATGAGCAAGATGATATATGCGAATCATCTGAAGAATACACAATTATTTTAGATCTATTAATTGAAAAATACAATAAAAGGCTCACTGACTTTGAGAATCATGACATTACACTCAAAGCAGCAATTCACCCTCACCTAGCTGATACCACCAAGGCACCTAAAGAACTACAGTTGGAATTGACTGAGCTCTTCATGATGACATTTTAAAGTCATTGTTTTATGCTAAGAAAGATCTAATTGAAATATGGACAAATGCAGTAGAATACCCAGGCCTTCTGCAAAGTGCTTGAAAAATTCTTCCTTCCTTTTCTGCTTCCCTCCCTCCCTTCCGTCCTTCTTTCTTTTTTCTTTTGGAGACAGTCTCATTTTGTTGCCCTCAGGAGGTGCCATGGAGTCACAGCTTACAGCAATCTCAAAGTCTTAGGCTTGAGTGATTTTCTTGCCTCAGCCTCCCGAGTAGTGGGACTACAGGTGCCCACCACAATGCCCGGCTATTTTTTGGTTGCAGTTGTCATTGCTGTTTAGCAAACCCGGGCTGGGCTCAAACCTGCCAGCTTTAATGTAAGTGGCTGGTGCCCTACTCACTGAGCTACAGGTGCAGAGCCAACAAGCTTGTACTTTCAATCCATGTACTGGCTGTTTCCTGTGTGTGGCGATGATTACACAGCAGCTCCAACACTGAGGTATCTTAAAAACACCTCAGATTCAATATATCCCAAACTTAAGTTTGGATCTCCCCACCAAAAATCTAGTCCTTCCTTTCTCATTATCCATCCTGTTAGGCTCAATCCAGAAATATGAATCATTCTTGACATCTCTCTCTGCACCTCAGCCCTGAAATTCAATCACTAAAGTCCTTAGATTTTACCTGCTAAATCCCTAACTTATCTATTTTTCTCTATCTCTACTATCAATACTTTCATCAAAATTACCTTTTTTTCACCTGGATTATTATAATACCTTTCCTTACTTGGTCTTTCTGCATCCTTTTTTTTTTTTTTCGAGACAGAGTCTCATTTTGTTACCATTGGTACAGTGTTGTGGTGTCATAGCTCACAGCAATTTCAAACTCTTGGGCTCAAGCAATTCTCTTATCTCAGCCTCCCAAGTAGATGGGACTACAGGCACCTGCCACAACACCTGGCTATTTTTAGAGACAGGGTCTCATTCTTGCTCAGGCTGGCCTTTGGACCAGTGAGGCTCAGGCAATCCACCTGCATTGGCCACCCAGAGTGCTAGGATCACAGGCATGAGCCACCATGCCCGGCCCTTCTACATCCTTCTTATCCAACTCCAATCCATTCTTTATATTACATCTGGAGTTATCTTTTCAAAGACAAATATGATCATTCCTCTACTTAAAATGCTTTGGTAGTTAGGACTGTGATAGATTGTTTTAAAATATGGGCACATTTATTCCTTTTCCTGTACCCCCATCCTCCCATCAAGAGGTATTTCTATTTTCCCATTTCATGAATCTGGGCTGAACTTGTGTGACTGCTTTGACCAAAAGAATGTGGTAAAAATGATGCTGTTCTAGCCCTTCAAGCACAAAATGAAACTCTGGCTCCATTAATGTCCTTTTTCAACAAATATATTGTGCTTCTACTATGTTAGGCCTGTATTAGAACTTAGGACTACAAAGACAATACAACTGATGTCCCCACATGAGTTATAATGCAGAGCAATATAGGGCTATAGATGTTATCATAGATTTCTCCATAGTATATAGGGAGCACAAATGAAGAAGTATAATTCTGTTTAAGACAGAGAAGATCACAAAAAGCTTCAGAGAGAAGTGAGTCTCTTTTTCTTTTTTGAGACAGAGTCACATTGTACTGCCCAGGCTAGAATGCAGTGGCATCATCATAGCTCACTGTAACCTCAAACTGTAAGCTCAGTGATGCTCCTGCCTCAGCCTCCCAAGTAGCTGGGACTACAGGTACTGCCACACTGAGCTAATTTATTTTTATATAGATGGGGTCTCACTACATTGCTCAGGCTTGTCTCAAACTCTTACCCTTAGCCCCCCAAAGTCTGGGATTATAGGTGTGAGTCTCAAAAGAAGAGAAGGTATTTAGCTAGGAAGAGAAGTATAACTTCACTTAAAGAGTACCAGGATGGTGAAAGTAAAGGGACAATGGCATTAAAAGAGTTACTCAGAGAACTCTATGTAACTCTCCATAGCTATATGGTAGAATGTTGAGTATGGAGTTCTGCTAGGGAAATGGTGAGATATAAGGCTAGAGGGGTAAGCATGGTTAGATGACTGAGGTTATTTGGTATTTGTGCTTTATTCTATAAGCAATGTATTCATAGGTATAGGGCAAAAAGATAATAGAAAAGTTGAAAGTTCTGGAGAGCATGGAAAAAATAAATGGAGCAAAGTGTAGGAGCAGCAGAGGAGTAAGGGGTAAATGAAAGGACTGGTCCCAAACCTCTTCCTCTAATGCAGCGGTTCTCAACCTGTGGGTCACGATCCCTTTGTAACAATGAAAATACATACTGCATATCAGAAATTTACATTACAATTCATAATAGTAGCAAAATTACAGCAACAAAAATAATTTTATGTTTGGGGGTCACCACAACACAAGGAACTGTATTAAAGGGTCACGGCATTAGGAAGATTGAGAACCACTGCTCTAATGCTATAGGAAAGGAACTGAAGGTGGGTCTAAGTAAAGACAAAGTCTTAGATAGGAGTAGTATGCCGGGAAATCAGTTATCTGTTAACTGAGACTTTCTCAGAAGGTAGGATCTGAAAATAGAGAGAAAGGAGAATAGAAAATAGTTACAGGGAGGAAGGGAAAGCTGGCCCAGGATCGGCGTAAGAATGCAGTGGTCCTGAGGGTTCAGCTTAGATCAGAACCATGAGTTTATAGTGCTGCCAGTTTGTATCACCACATAGTATTTCCAATATAATAGCAGACCAAACAGATGTTAAAAATAATCCAAAGTTGAAGGGCAGATACTGCAAAAGGACAATGAGTGAGGACATGGAGAGAAATGCCCAAAGACATAGGATCTAGACCAGATGAAGAAGGAAAGGGGTGGGGGTGGGGAAACAGAAAGTGAGAAAACAGAAGAGAGGGCATAAAGGGTAGCAGTGAAGGACTAGAAAGACGAGATATGAGATTAAAATGAAGGTAACAGGATTCTGGGTAAAGATGGCAGATTAGACATAGGTATTAACCCCTACTCCTTCCAAAAACTCATTAAGCTGACAGTAAAGGTTTTTTTGTTTTTTTAAAAAAACATAAACCCACAAAGACAAAGACCACAAGAAGAGAGGACTACAAAATGTTGGAAGCGGGACACCAGAAAGATGGTGGTAACAGATTTAGCATAGAAAAGCTGAATCCTGGCTCAGCACCTGTGGCTCAAGTGGCTAAGGTGCCAGCCATATATACACCTAAGGTGGCAGGTTCGAATCCAGCCCGGGCCCGCCAAAACAACAATGACGGCTGCAACCAAAAAATAGCTGGGTGTTGTGGTGGGCTCCTGTGGTCCCAGCTACTTGGGAGGCTGAGGCAGGAGACTCGCTTGAGCCCAGGAGTTGGAGGTTGCTGTGAGCTGTGATGCCACAGCACTCTACCCAGGGGGATAGCTTGAGGTTCTGTTTCAAAAAAAAAAAAAAAAAAAAAGCTGAATCCTAAACCAGCTAAGAAGTAACATTCTTATGCTACAGAAGTCCTGAAAATGATCAGGAATTGGCAGCACAGCTTTTACCCACCCAGGCAGGAGATGGGAAGATTCTTCTCTGAAGTCTATGGCCAGCTTCAAAGAAAAAGATAATGACATGGGGGTTCTCAGGGTGGCCCCTATGGCTCAGTGAGTAGGGTGCTGGCCCCATATACCAAGGGTGGCAAGTTTGAACCCAGCCCCAGCCAAACTGTAACAACAACAACCACAAAAAAATAATGACATGGGGGTTCTCTTACAGCCATATCATATTATAGATGTCAGAGTCAAAAGCACAAGAGAGTAAGAACAAAAGTCTCAGTGCTTACACTGGACAAAATACCTTGGGAAAGTCTGTGAACCTGACTTCACAAATCCGTCTGTCCTTCCGCACCCCTCACCCCAAACTGCAAATTAGAGAAGTATTTTATGGATTAGGGCTGGTTAGTAGCCATGTGGGTACTAATTTAGATAATTTTTTTTTCAAGACAGAGTCTAACTTTGTTGCCTTGGGTAGAGTGCCATGGCGTCATCATAGCTCACAGCAACCTCAAACTCCTGGGCTTAAGCCATCCTCTTACCTCAGCCTCCCAAATAGCTGGGACTACAGGCGCTGGCCACAATCCCTGGCTAGTTTTTCTATTTTTAGTAGAGATGAGATCTCAATCTTTCTCAGGCTCCTAAGCTCAAATAATCCACCCACCTAAGCCTCCCAAAGACCTTACAGGTGTGAGCTACCACTCCTGGACAGATAAGTATTCTGAGACTTTCTATGCCTTTGGGAAAATAATGAAGAGTTTAAACCATTTCTCATTATCTATAGTCCCAGAAACACAGATCTGGTCATAATTTCTGAGGTCTTGACTAAAGTACTTGCCTCCCCACAGAGAAGTGTCTAAAAAGATGAACTTGTAAACATTCTCTCTAAAGACATCCTTTAGAAGCATACTTTAATATTTTCATTACCCTTCCAGTAAAAAACCTTGACTAGCATTCAAAAGAAAACAACATAACATTGGGGAAAAGCTTTACAATTTCCTTATTAAATATTTGGCACAAATACCTTTTACTTATGAACTATTAACAACATGTCTGTTAGTAATAAAACAGGAATTTCAGAGCTGGAGGGTGGTCTTTAAAGAGCAACTAAGCCAATTTCAGAGGGGAAACTTGCTTAAAGAAAAAAGGTGATTTGGGCAGTGCCTGTGGCTCAAAGGAGTAGGGCACTGGCCCCATACACTAGAGGTAGGGGGTTCAAACCGAGCCCTGGCCAAAAACTGCAAAAAAAAAAAAAAAAAAAAAAAGAGAGAAAAAAAG
>NW_003852597.1:552369-570260 GCF_000181295.1 Otolemur garnettii | reverse complement strand
TTTTTTTTTTGTAGAGACAAGAGTCTCACTTTATTGCCCTTGGTAGTGGCGTTACACAGGTCCCAACAACCTCCAACTCCTGGGCTTAAGCGATTCTCTTGCCTCAGCCTCCCAAGTAGCTGGGACTACAGGCGTCCGCCACAACACCTGGCTATTTTTTGGTTGCAATATGGCCAAGGCCGGGTTTGAACCCACCACCCTCTGTATATGGGGCCGGCGCTCTATGCACCAAGCCAGGTGCATAGAGGTGCCGCCCAGCAACATTCTTTTCTACTACACATAATGCCTCACCAAATCAGCAATGCATTAATTAGACATGTGGGAAAGGTGTTATGTTTTGTTCAAATCCAATGAGGTCATTAGAATTTGGGTCCTTTGGAGTAAAATTACTAGTCCTACCTGACAACTACAGTTTGCTGGGAGACTGCTCTGTTAGACTCCTGCTCCAACAGGTATCTTACACTATGTCACTTTTTAGGACCAAATATGCCTGAAGCCCAACAAAATACTATCTTTGGGGCTGGGTGTGGAGGCTCACATCTATAATTCCAACACTTGGAAGGCTGAAGTGTGTGGACTGCCTGAGCTCACAGGTTCGAGACCAGCCTAAGTAAGAGTGAGACCCCTGTCTTTAGAAAAAATAGCTGGGCGTTGTGGTGGCTGCCTATAATCCCAGCTATTTGGGAAGCTAAGACAAGAGCAATGCTTGAACCCAAGAGTTTGAGGTTACTGTGAGCTAAGACGATGCAGCACTCTACTGAGGGTGACCAGGTGAGATTCTGTCTCAAAAAAAGAAAAAAAAATACTATCTTTGAAAACAAGCAAATATTTCATTCCCAATCTCTCAGAAGGAGAAAAAAGCACCGTCTCTTTCTCTTAGAATCATTACAAAAGTACGAAAAGGGTTTTTTTTGAGACAGAGTCTCATTATATCACCCTCAGTAGAGTGCCGAGGTATCTATCACAGCTCACAGCAACCTTCAACTCTTGGGCTTCAGCAATTCCCTTACTTCAGCCTCCCAAGTAGCTGGAACTACAGGCACCTCCCACAATGCCCAGTTATTTTTGCTGTTGTTGTTGTGCTGTCATTGTTGTTTAGCTGGTGCAGGCCAGGCTCGAACCTGCCAGCTTCAGTGTATGTGGCTGACGTCCTACTCACTGACCTATGGGCACCGAGCCAAAAGTATGAAAAGTTTTACAAGAGATTTTTGGTTCTCCTGTATACACAAAGGCCTTTTCCAAGATAACTTTAGTACTTGCCCAATAGGAAACAATGTCCACTTTTGGAAATTCTGTTGAAAAAAAAGATAGGAAGTACTGTATTCTCATACATATTCCAAAAGTGCTTGAAAATCTGAATCTAATTAGCTTTTACCCACTATCTCATGGAGGCAGGAGGAACACAATACCCCAGAGGGTTATAGAAATAGGGGAAGAACATTTTTACTGCTCATTTATATAGCCAGCTGCCCCATTACAACTACACACCAAAAATCCTGAATCACTGGGGTATGGATTACAAGTTAGAAGAATGGGGGAAAAATCTGCCAACAAACAAAAATGTAAACTAATCTTAGGAAAATGAAGATGATCTGGTCTCACTGACACTAGTTCTTACCCAAAGCCCTGAGTTTAACATCTACAAGGGAAAAATACACAGCCATCTGTTCTCCATCATCCCCTCACCTCTGACTGCACCCAGACTCTTTGCTCCCATCATGTCCAAGCCTTACTTCTTTTGTCAAATACCACTGTGATTAAAGGATTTACTAATACTGCATTACATGGAGCCATAAGCTACAGTTTTTAGGGAAGTTAAAAAGAAAGTGGAAAACAGTCTCTACCCTTTAGTTCTAACAAGAGAAACAGAGGACTCTGGCTTCTAAGAACTTAATGTCTAAGACTGCAAACTATAATATAAAGCAAAGCATAAACATCAGCACATAAATGAGTCAGGTCCCTTGTTTCACATAATAAAAGATAATCACAATTAATTTTTTTCTGTATTTCAAAGGATATAATCTCATACTTCTTATACTTTAAATTTATCCTACATATAGCTGTCAGATTATCTTTTCAGAATTCGGATTTTTTTTTTTTAGACAGAGTCTCACTTTGTCACTTGGGCTAGTGTGCTGTAACTCACAGCAACTTCAAACTCCAGGGCTCAAGCAATCCTCCTGCCTCAGTCTCTCAAATAGCCAGACATTGGCATGCACCACTATGTCTGGCTAATTTTTCTGTTTTTAGGAGGGATGAGGTCTGGCCTTGCTCAGGCTGGTCTCGAACTCCTGACTTTAAGTGATCTTCCAGCCTTGGCCTCCCAGAGGGCTAAGATTATAGGTGTGAACCACCTTACCTGGCCTTGAGAATTCTGAATTCTCAAAAGTCTTTAATGATTTCCAAGTATTCAAACCCCTCTGTTTGTAGAGCAACTTAACTTTCCAGCCTTATCTCCTCAAGCTTCCCACCATGGCCCTTCCACTCAGGCCAAACCATCCTCCTTACAGTTCTAAGAAGCCTGGCATACCCTGTCCCTCCACCTTTGCTCATAGTGTTCTATCACACAGGATTCAGCTTTCTGTATCCCTTTCCATATCTGATCCAAATACACCCTTCATATTTGATATTTCCTCTCAATTCTTCTAATAGTGTCTGTTCACCATAATTATTCAGTATCTGATATTGTTTGCTATTGTTTGTTAACCTTTTTATTAATAAGCTTTTCTTCCACCAAGGCTTATGAACTCTTTGAGATGAAGTCTCTTGCCTTAAGGATAAAGTTTTCTTCCTTAAATACCGAAATAGTGGCTTGACCAGATTTGAGAGATGTGTTGCTGACAAGTGGAAAGCTTGAACTAATAGATAAGAACCAGCTCTGTTCCTAATTCGATAAAATATGGAATAAAACCCTTTCTTCCTCACTTTCAACATTATTATCTCAAATAGAGGACTTGACTAAATGATCTTCGAGCTATGGCAGTATATGATTCAAGAAATATCTATAAATAAGATCATATTTTTAATATAATAAGAGATAATTATTATTCAAATCCTTTACTTTTTTTTTTTTGGAGACACAGTCTCACATTGTCACCCTCCATAGAATGCCATGGCATCATAGCTCACAGCAACCTCCAACTCTTGGGCTCAAGTGACTCTCTCGCCTCAGCCTCCCAAGCAGCTGGGATGACAGGTGCCCACCACAATGTCCAGCTATTTTTAGAGATGGGGGGTCTTGCTATTGCTCAGGCTGGTCTTGAACCTGTGAGTTCAGGCAATCCACCCACCTGGGCCTCCCAGAGTATTGTTAAGATTACAGGTGTGAGCCACCACGCCTGGCCCAAGCCCTTTACTTCTTCATAGGAAAAATTCCAGATCTAGTTATATGCTGATTGCTATAAGACAAACTTTGTGTATGGGGTTTTTTTTGTTTGTTTCTTTTGAGACAGAGTCTTACCCTGTCACCTAGGCTAGAGTGCTGTGACAATAGCCTAGCTCACAGCAACCTCAAATTCCTGGACTCATGCGATCTTCTTGTTTCATTCTCCCGAGTAGCTAGGACTATAGGCATCTGCCACAACACCTGGCTAACTTTTTTTTTTTTAGAGACATTATCTCACTCTGTCGCCATTGGTAGCATCACAGCTCACAGCAACCTCCATCTCTTCGGCTTAGGCGATTCTCTTGCATCAGCCTCTGGAGTAGCTGGGACTATAGGCACCCAACCACAATGCTGTTTTTTTTTTTGTTGTTGTTGTTGCAGTTTGGCTGGGGCCGGGTTTGAACCCGCCACCCTCGGTATATGGGGCCGGCACCCTACCCTCTGAGCCACAGGCACCACCCAACCCCTGGCCAACTTTTCTACTCTTTTAGTAGACAGGGTCTTGCTCTTGCTCAGACTGGTCTCCAGACTCCTGAGGTCAAGGGATCCTTCCACCTCAGCCTCCCAAGGTGCTGAGATCACAGGCATGAGATACCATGCCCCCACCTGAATTCTTTGATTCAATTCTTGACTGCCTTTACTTGCATTTTTTTTCCAAGAAGGCCCCATGAGTGCCATATTCTTATGTCCTTTTATGTTTTAGAATATCTTCCTGTTACTTTTATATTTGAATGACATCTTCATTGTTTATAATATTCTTGTGTTCCACTTTCTTTACCTGAGAACTTTGTAGACATTTTTCCTCTGGTATTGAATGTCGGGAATAACTCTGAATTTTTTCTTCCATGTAAATAATTTGCTTTTCGATTTTGGGTAAATAATTCTTTCTTTATTCATGAGGCTTAATAAGTTTATTATGATATATCTGGGCAAATCTTTTTGAAATACACTATATTGTTAAAATCTATACATTTTTTACCTGATTCAGAAAACTTGTATTAATTGTACAAAAAAGATTGCATTACATCTTGTTTTTATTTTAAAATATTAAAAGTGAAGTTATATATGGACACAAAGAGGCAAATAGCTTTTGAAGGCTTATAATGAAAAAGTTCAGTCATGTATTCCCTTCTTGTTCCCTGAACACACTCACTTTCAACTCTTTTAGAGGATCCATTTAGTATTTATATCTGCCCATAACTTTCGTATATTAGTATTTTCTGGGTTTTCCATTTCAGGAATTATCTGTGGAAGACAGGATTTAATTTTCTTTCATTACCAATCCTGCTCTTACTTCGGTACACCCACACTTCTGTACATTATCCTTCTCAAGATAATTATTACGCTATTTTGGTTAGCTCAATAATTAATGCTTCATCTTGGATTGTGTGTGAAAACACCACACTGTACCCCCAAAGTGCATCAATGTACACAGTTACCATTCAATAAAAAAAATAAAATAAAATAATTAATGCTTCAGTTATTATAACTTCAGCTCCCAGGACTAACTACTAACTATGGAAGAGAAAGATAACACCTGTCTTTTCTTCCCTCATGCCTCCAATACCAATGTAATTATATCATAACTTTGGCTGGATGGACTCAATCATTGCATCTTTATGCATATATAAACATTAGTTACAGCTGAACTATTCAGTGACTAATAATTTTTTGCCCTGGATATTTTTGTTGTTTGCCTTGGCATTAATGGTCTTATTATTAGTTTTTTTTGACAGAGCCTCAAGCTGTCCCCCAGGGTAGAGTGCGTGGCATCACAGCTCACAATAACCTCTAACTCCTGGGCTCAAGCAAGTCTTCTGCCTCTGCCTCCCAAGTAGCTGGGACCACAGGCACCCGCCACTACACCCAGCTATTTTTTAATTGCAGCCATCATTGTTGTTTGGTGGCCTGGGCTGGATTCGAACCTGCCACCTTAGGTGTATGTGATTGGCACCTTAGCCGCTTGAGCCACAGGCGCCTGGCCTATTTCTTAGTTTTATAGGTGATTATTAATAATTGATCTCCAAACTAACCACCAAGTCCCCTAAATCTCTTTAAAATAGAGAGATACATGAAGTATTCTGTCATGGTCATCAGAAGAACTAGGATCACCTGAAAGCTTGTTCCTGAAGTTTTAAGTCTATTTCAATCTGTCTGGTTGTCATCTATACTGCACATGCTATCCTGCAGTCTCCCTTCATCATCATTCTGGGGATTCATTTTATCTCCTAATTAGATGAGTTTTGCCTATATCCTATGTCTTTCTCTTTCTTAGTTTATGTCAGGGTTTTGTGTTATACCTCCTGTAGTAGCTTTCTGAATACAGATGTATGGAAAGGAAATGTATGAAAAGTTCTTGTTCTCCTCTCATACCTGATTGACTAGATACAGATTTAAGAAATTCAAAGGCAATCTGTTTGTAGTTTCCAGTGTTGTTTTTAAGAAATTTAAAACTATTTTAATTCCTTTGGATATGATACACCCTTTCCACTCAGAGGGCCTGTAAGATCTCTTTGTCATCAGAGTTATAACATTTCACAATGACAAAGGTGGTATGTTTCTTCTCATCCATTGTGCTAGGTACTCAGTTTCTTTTCAGTTTAGAAATACAGCTCCTTTCACTATGAGAATTTATTTTCATTTTTTATTTTATTTTATTTTGAGACAGAGTCTTACTATGTTGCCCTCGGTAGAGTGCTGTGGTGTCACAGCTCACAGCAAACTCTTGGGCTTAAGTGATTCTCTTGCCTCAGTCTCCCAAGTAGCTGGGACTACAGGCACCTGCCACAATGCCTGGCTATTTTTTGGTTGTAGTTGTCACGGTAGTTTCGGCAGGCCCACGCTGGGTTCTCACCTGCCAGCCTGGTGCATGTGGCTGGTGCCCTAGCTGCTGAGCTGAGAATTTATTTATTTTAAATCATTTTACTGATGATTTCTTCTTCTTTCATTTCTCTGTTCTCTTTTTCTGGACTCCAAATTAGGAATGTTCCCTATTTCACAGATAATAATTATATTGAATTATCTCTGTCTTTCATTTCTATTAGATTCTAATTTTTTTCTTTTGCCATTCATTACAGACATCTTGCGAGATTCTAGTTTCCTTAACCACTTTTTTTTTCATCTAAATCACTGAATATCATAAACCATTCCTCTATGTCACTAATTGGATTTTCAGACCAGGTGAGGTGGCTCATTCCTATAATTCTAGCACTCTGGGAGGCCAAGGCTGAGCTCAGGAGTTTCACTTTGCTGAGACCCTTTTCATTTTGTGAGACCCTGCCTCTACTAAAAATAGGAAAACTAGCCAGGCGTTGTGGCAGGCACCTGTGGTCCCAGTGTGAGACAAAAGGATCAATTAAGCCTAAAAGTTTGAGGTTACTATGAGCTGTGATGCTATGGCACTCAACCCCAGGGCAACTGAGTGAGACTCTGTCTCAAAGAAAAAAAGATTTTTCAGTGGAGTCTATTCTGTTCTTTGCTGTTTTGTTTCTTTTTTGCTGGGGCTGGGCTTTAACCCACCCACCCTGGTATATGGGACCGATACCCTACTCCTTGAGCCACAGGCACTGCCCTTCTTTGCTGTTTTTAAATTCTTTAATTAAATCTGTAATTAAGTTATCTGGTCTTCAAACTTTTTGAGTTCTATAATACCCTCTTTTATCTCATTATGTTGTTTTACTGTCTCATCACCAAACTCTTATTTATTTATTTTATTTTATATTTTTTGGTGATAGAGCCTCAAGCTGTCACCCTGGGTAGAGTGCTGTGGCATCACTGCTCACAGCAAACTCCAACTCCTGGGCTCAAGTGAGTCTCTTGCCTCAGCCTTGCAAGTAGCTGGGACTACTGGTGCCTGCCACAACGCCCGGCCAT
The DNA here is from genome assembly GCF_000181295.1 of Otolemur garnettii. NCBI lineage: Eukaryota > Metazoa > Chordata > Mammalia > Primates > Galagidae > Otolemur > Otolemur garnettii. Next base: position 563,002 of record NW_003852597.1, on the reverse strand, counting down.
TTTTGGGTTGTAGCTGTCATTGTTTGGCGGGCCCAGGTTGGATTCGAACCCACCAGCTCTAGTGTATGTGGCTGGCGCCTTAGCTGCTTGACTGACAGGCGCTGAGCCCAAACTCTTATTCATTAAATTCATCTTTTAATGAGTTGTCTTAAAGTCATAGAGTTGTGTGGTTTTTTTTTTTTTTTGAGACAGAGCCTCAAGCTATTGACCTGGATAGACTGCTATGGCATCACAGCTCGCAGCAACCTCAAACTCCTGGGTGTAAGCAATTCTCTTGCCTAAGCCTCCCAAGTAGCTGGGACTACAGGCGCCCGCCACAACACCTGGCTATTTTTTGGTTTTAGTTGTCATGTTGTTTGGCAGGCCCAGGCTGGATTCAAACCCTCTAGCTCTGGTGCATCAAGGTGCATCTTAGCAGCTTGAGCTATAGGCGCCACCAACAGTTATACAGTTTTAAGGAAATTATTATATTTCAATTTTTTTTTTTTTGCAGTGTTTGGCTGGGGCTGGGCTTGATCCTGCCACCCCTGGTATATGGGGCCAGAGCCCTACTTGAACCACAGGTGCTGCCCTCTTTTTTCTTTTTTTTTAAATTGAGACAGAGTCTCACTTTGTCACACTCAGAAGAGTGCCATGGCCTCTTAGCTCACAGCAACCTCAAACTCTTGGACTCAAGCAATTCTCTTGCCTCAGCCTCCCTAGTAGCTGGGACTATAGTTACCTGCCACAACAACAGGCTATTTTGTTTTGTTTTGTTTAGCAGGCCCAGGCCGTATTTGAATCCACCAGCCCTGGAGCATGAGGCTGGCACCCTAACCCACTGAGCTCAGGTACCCAACCTATACTTCAATTTCTTGAGTTACATTTTTTTCAGGATAGCTTCTTTATCTTTTACAGGGCATTTTTCTTACTTTCATTTTGTTTGCTGTAGTATGTTTGTATAGTTGACATGCTGTTTCATTAAAACTCATTCATGCTTGAATCACAGCTCTACTCAGATGTTTTATTTGTTCTGATATAATATAAATTCTTCTTTCTCAATCTTCCGTATCTGAGGCTAGCTACCATGTGAGTACCAGTGTGAAGAAATTGAAACCCTATGTACTGTTGGTGGGATTATAAAAAGGTGCAACTGCTATGGAAAATAATATGGAGGTTCCTCAAAAAATTAAATATACAAGTACCATATGATCCAGCATATGCAAAAGAATTGAAAGCACAGTCTCAAAGAGATATCTGCATACCCAGGTTCACTGTAGCACTATTCACAATAGACAATAGGTATAAGCAACCCAAATGTCTGTCAACGGATGGATAAATGTAATAAATACATATAACTTAATATTATTCTCCCCCAACCCTCAAAAGGAAAATGGCCAGGCACAGTGGCTCAAACTTGTAATCCTAGAACTCTGAGAGGCCAAGGTGAGAGGATCCCTTGAGCTCAGGAGTTTGAAATTAGCCTGAACAAGGCAAAAGACTATCTCTACTAAAAATAGAAAAATTAGCTGGTTGTAGTGGCACACACCTATAGCCTCCAGCTAAGGCAGGAGGACTGCTTGAGTCTAGGAGTTTGAGGTTACTGTGAGCTAGGCTGAGCCCATGGCACTCTAGCCCAGGTGACAGAACAAGACTCAGTCTCAACAAAATAAAAAAGAAAGAAATAAAGAAATCCTGTCATATGCTACAACATGGATAAACCTTGAGGATATTATGCTAGGTGAAATAAGCCAGTCACAAAAAGACAAATACGTTATAGTCAAATTCATTAGAAGGGTGATTAGTTACCAGGGGATTGTAGATTGTAGGAAGGAGGAAAAGGGAAATTTCTATTTAAAGGGAATATAGTGTCAGATTTGCAAAATGAAAAGTTCTGAAGATCTGTTTCACTGCAGTGTGAATTATTGAATTGTTCACTTAAAAATGATTAAGATGTGGCCTGGCGAGGTGGCTCATTCTTATAATCCTAGCACTTTGGGAGACTGAGGTGGGGGGGATTGCTTGAGCTCAGGAGTTTGAGATTAGCCTGAGCAAAAGTGAGACCCTGTCTCTAAAAAATAGCTAGGTGTTATGGCAGGCGCCTGAAGTCCCAGTTACTTTGGAGGCTGAGATAAGAGGATCCCTCGAGCCTCACAGTTTGACACAGAGTATAAGGTTGCTGTGAGATATGATGCCATAGCACTCTACCGGGTCAATAAAGTGAACTCTGCTTCAAAAAAAAAGAAATGGGCCCGGTGTCCATAGCACGGTAGTTACAGTGCCAGCCACATACACTAAACGTGGCGGGTTTGAACCCAGCAAGGGCCTGCCAAGCCACAATGACAACTGCACCAAAATAAACAGCTGGGCGTTGTGGCAGGTGCTATGGTCCCAGCTACTTGGGAGGCTGAGGCAAGAGAATCACTTGGGCCTAAGAGTTTGAGGTTGGCTCAGCACCTGTGGCTCAAGTTGCTAAGGCGCCGGCCACATACACCTGAGGTGACGGGTTCAAATCCAGCCTGGCCTGCCAAACAATGATGGCTGCAACCAAAAAACAGCTGGGTGTTGTGGTGGGCGCCTATAGTCCAGCTACTTGGGAGGTGGAGGCAGGAGAATTGCTTGAGCCCAGGAGCTGGAGGTTGCTGTGAGCTGTGATGCCACAGCACTCTACCAGGGCAACAGCTTGAGGCTCTGTCTCAAAAAAAAAGAGTTTGAGGTTGCTATGACCTGTGGTGCCACGGCACTCTACTGAGGATAACCTAGAGGGACTCTGTCTCGAGAAAAAAAAAAAAAGATTAAGATGTAAGTAAAACAACTCAGAAATAGAAAATGAAGTACTACATGTTCTCACTTGTAAGTGCAAGCTGAATAATGTGTATACATGTACAGAGTATGTGGAATAACACACTAGAGACTGGAAGGGTAGAAATGGGTAAGGGATGGGAAACTACCCAATGAATACAATGTATATTATGTGAGTGATGGTTATTCCAATAAGCAATATATCCAGGTAACAGAAATGCACTTGTACCCCTTAAATTTATACAAATAAAAATTTTTAAATGATTAAGATGGTAAATTTTACATGTATTTTTTTAAGCACAATTAAAAGGAGGTTCTATGACACTGTCAGAAAGACAGTCCTGTTCTCCCCAGAGCAGCTTTGCCCCACTCTTATACAGGATTTGGCTCCACCTTCACAAGAAAAGACAGGGAAAGTAAGCTTATGCAGTGGAGAAAAGCCTTCATTCTGTCTCATGGGAAAAACGTTCACATACTTTTATCAATTTCACATGGTATAAACTCCTCTTCTTTCCCTCTTTCCCACCCACTGGGTGGTTTTATTTTGCTTTAAGACAAGGACAAAAGCCAAGAAGAAAAACCCTAGGGCTTACTTGTGTAGGATAGATCCCTTAATGACCAGCTCTTCATCCAAGTCTGCTTCATTAGCCATGAAGAGCAGCCTCTTTCCTGTGTTGTCCACTCCAACGAAGTCACGCTGCTCCACTGAATCATACAAAACAAAGAAAATCAAATAAAGTTATTTGCCCTGCTTGTGTGCCTTAGTCAGTGAACAGGGCACCTGCTCACATTGCTTTTGGAACCAAATACAAAACTGAGATGATTAAAACATAGGCAGTTAAAAATTTATTATTAGGTTAACTGATGAAGTCTGAATAAGGTCTGTAGATTAAAGTATTATATTGGCTCAGCGCCTGTGGCTCAAGTGGCTAAGGCACCAGCCACATACACCTAAGGTAGCAGGTTCAAATCCAGCCTGGCCCGCCAAAACAATAATGACAGCTGCAACCAAAAAATAGCCAGGCGCTGTGGTGAGTGCCTGTGGTCCCAGCTACTTGGGAGGCTGAGGCAGGAGACTCGCTTGAGACCAGGTGTTGTAGGTTGCTGTGAGCTGTGATGCCATAGCACTCTACCCAGGGGGACAGCTTGAGGCTCTGTCTCCAAAAAAAATAAAAAAGAAAGAAAAAAAATACAAAATATGTCTGTTTTAATCGTAAGAAACATGATTAACATGGCTATTTAGTGTGACTAAGGTATCCAAAAGATCAACCATACTAAATTAGTAATACCAATTTTTTTTTTTTTTTTGAGACGGAGCCTCAAGCTATTCCCCTGGGTAGAGTGCCGTGGCATCACACTCACAGCAACCTCCAAGTCCTGGTCTCAAGCGAGTCTCCTGCCTCTGCCACCCAAGTAGCTGGGACCACAGGCGCCCGCCACAACAACTGGCCATTTTTTGGTTGCAGCCATCCTTGTTGTTTGGCGGGCCCGGGCTGGGGATTCGAACCCGCCACCATAGGTGTATGTGGCTGGCGCCTTAGCAGCTTGAGCCACAGGCGCTGAGCCAGTAATACCAATTTTAATCACGTAAAAGTATCTAATTAAATTTTGTAATTAAAGTTTAAATATTTAAAGAAATTGATTTTAAATTAGATTTTTTTTCTTAGATATGTGTGTTCAATTATTTGAACCTTAAATACAACGCAAATAGTTGTGAATGCTCTTCTCTGCATACAAAAGGACATTACAGAATCTAATCAATAGTTATAAGCATATTTAAGTCAGGGACTGTGTCTTTTTTTTTTTAGACAGAGCCTCAAACTGTCACCCTGGGTAGAATGCCATGGCATCACAGCTCACAACAGCCTCCAACTGTTGGGCTTAAGTGAGTCTCTTGCCTCAGCCTCCCAAGTAGCTGGGACTACGGGCACTTGCCACAATGTGCGGCTAGTTTTTGGTTGTAGTTGTCATTGTTGTTTGGCAGGCCCCAGGCTGGATTTGAACCTGCCAGCTCAGGTGTATGTGGCTGGTGCCTTAGTGGCTTGAGCTACAGGCATTGAGCCAGTGTTTCATAAATATTGATAACTGAAAAATTAAAAAAAAATATATATATACACACACACACACACACACATAGCAAATCACTTGAGTCTGGGTATACGTCTGGTGGCTTATCTCTAATTAATGGACTTCCTTATCTTAATGCATTCCAAGCCTTTAGAAAAGCTTCATATCTTTAACCAAGTAGAAGTCAAAAAGTATTTTTTTTTTTTTGAGACAGAGTCTAACTTTAGGCTGGATTCAAACCCACCAGCTCTGGTGTATGTGGCAGGTACATTAGCCGCTTGAGCTACAGGCACCTAGTCAGGGACTGTGTCTTAATTTGACTTTATGTCTTCAACTCCTAGCACAAATAAACCAAACTCCAAGCTTCCTTACCTGCTTTTTTTTTCCCCTTTTGACCAGGAACTGGTTCTAAGATATCTTGGCCTTTTCTCATTAACATAGCAAGTGATGCATCATATGCTCTGAACAGGTCCACAACTTCATGTAAAGCAACATCTGTTATCAGATCACAGCTCATAACCAGCACATCCGTCTGTCAAACAGAAAAGGGAAAAATTAGTACGACAAAGGATAACTGAAATTGTCACAGGATAAATTTAGTATGGTTTAGAAGAACAAACCAGGCTTGGCGCCTGTGGCTCAAGTGGCTAAGTCGCCAGCCATATACACCTAAGGTGGCAGGTTTGAATCCAGCCCGGGCCTGCCAAATAACAATGACAGCTGCAAAAAAAAAAAAAATAGCCAGGCGTTGTGGCAGGTGCCTGTGGTCCCAGCTACTTGGGAGGCTGAGGCAGGGGACTCACTTGAGACCAGGAGTTGGAGGTTGCTGTGAGCTGTGATGCCAAGGGACTCTACCCAGGAGAACAGCTTGAGGCTCTGTCTCAAAAAAAAAAAAAGAAGAACACAAACCAGATAATACTCACAAATATTTTTTATAGAAAAATAAGTGAAATAAATGGTGCTCTAATTTGTGCTTCGGAGGGTCTGGAATCTATACTTCTCTCTTGCGTACATCAGTGACTATCTATGGGGGCCATCCCTGAGACACATCTGGAACTCTGGGCTCTAAGTAACAAGAGTCTGAAAACCACATTATCTATTTCTATGACTATGGAATAAATTATTTTATATTTATATATCTTTTTGTAGTTTAAAAAAAATTTCACATAGTTTGACATTTTAATATGATTATAAAACACTATAGAACAATCACTTTATTATAGTACTAGGAAATAACTGGATGAATATAATGCCACATTCTCTGAGAACTCACTTTCTATTTTTCTTGTTTTTCCAAATTTGTTAACATTACTTTTTAAAGACAAGGTTCACTTTGTTGCTCAGGCTGGAGGACAGTGGTGCAATCATAGCTTACTAAAGTCTTGAACTTTTGCCTTTAAGTGATTTTCCTGTCTCAGCCTCCTGAATACCTGGGATTACAGGTGTGTGCCATCACACCTGGCTATTTTTTTTTTTTTTTTGAGACAGAGTCTCACTATGTCACCCTGGGTAGAGTGCCATGGTGTCACAGCTCACAGCAACCTCAAGCTCTTGGGCTTAAGCAATTCTTATGCCTCAGCCTCCCAAGTAGCTGGGATTATAGGTGCCTGCCACAATGCCCGGCTATTTTCTGTTGCAGTTGTCATTGTTGTTTAGCTGGCCCAGGCCGGGTTCAAACCCACCAGCCTCAGTGTATGTGGCTGGCCCTGTAACCACCGTGCTACTGGTGCTGAGCTGCCTGGCTATTTATTGTAAGAGATGGGGTCTTGCTGATTGCCCAGGCTGGTATTGAACTGCTGGGTTCAAGTCATCTTCTCACCTTGGCCTTCCAAATGCTGGGATTATAGGCGTGAACCATCACCTATTTGAAGAATCTATAATTACCAGCCCAAGGATTCATATTCTGTAGAAAACAATTATACAGTCTCAGGTACTTACAAAGCACTCATTTAATCCTTTAACAATCCACAATAATGGTATTATTATTATTAGTTTCTTTTCTTTTGTTTTTTTGAAACAGTCTTATTTAATCACCCTGGGTAGACTGCCATTACATCATGGCTCACAGCAACCTCAAAATCCTGGGCTCAAGTGATTCTCTTGTGTCAGCCTCCCAAGTAGCTGGGACTACAGGCACCCACCACAATGCCCAGCTATTTTCTGGAGACAGAGTCTCGATCTTGCTCAGGCTGGCCTCCTTGTGAGCTCAAGCAATCCACCTGCCTCAGCTTCCAAGAGTGCTAGGATTACAGGTATGAGCCATTGTACCTGGTCCCATTAGTCTCTATTTTTATGGATGAGGAAAGTAAAGCCTCCTACCCATAAGGACTGGCACTCAGTAGACATTTAATAATTGTTTGGCAAATGAATGAATAAATTGATGAAGAACACATTTTTCCATAGTAGTGGGTTTGTTTTTTTTTAACTTTTACTTGTATTTATTTTAGGCTACATTTATTCTTGTGCCATAGTTTTTATTTGGTCAGTTTCTTCTGGGATATCCCTTTCTTCTAGGCAAGTTCCTCTTCTGGTTTAATAACAATTTGTTCCCTTTATGGTAAGGATCATCTCAATGTAGCAGGGGACTTCACGTGTGGGTTAATCCACCCATGAACTCTGTAAGTCCAGTGTCACATCCTGGGTACTTTGTGTACCTGGATACACTCAATGACCAGAGAATCTACACCTAAACCTGTAAGTTCAGCATTCCTTTCTGCATTTTTAAGCATGTACAGCAAAATTTCAGCACGCTTTTTGGGCCAAGTGGTGGGTTTTCTGATTATTATTCTAATAACTAATTAATTACAATAAAAACTAATAATGGCAAGTAATATTTCTTTCTTTTTTTTTTTTGTCTGAAAGAAGGACAAAATTTTACCTGAGTAGCTGAAGAGTAAAACTACAAACAAAAAAGTAACCATGGTGGCTGGGCGTGGTGCCTCATGCCTGTAATCCTAGCACGCTGGCAGGTGGATTGCCTGAGCTGATGAATTTGAGATGAGCCCAAGCTAGAGCGAGACCCTGTCTATAAAAATAGCCAGGCTTTGTGGTGGGCGCCTGTAGTCCCAGTTACCTGAGAGGCTGAGACAAGACAATTGCTTGAGCCCCAGAGTCTGAGGTTGCTGTAAGCTGCGACGCCATGGCACTCTATTGAAGGTAACCAAGTGAGACTCTGTCTCAAAAAAAAAAAAAAAGGAACCACAAACAAAAGTAATTTCAGTTTCTATGTTAACTTTCTGTCAGTCAAAAAGCATAATTTTATAAGATAATGAATTTCTCATCATTAAAAGTGCTCAAGCAGAAAATGGATTATACTTGTAATGATTTATCCATTTAACATTTATCGGCTTGGCGCCTGTGGCTCAAGTGGCTAAGGCGCCAGCCACATACACCTAAGGTGGCGGGTTCAAATCTAGCCTGGGCCCGCCAAAAACAAAACGGCTGCAACCAAAAAATAGCTGGGCATTGTGGCGCGCCCAGCTACTTGGGAGGCGGAGGCAGGAGACTTGCTTGAGCCCAGGAGTTGGAGGTTGCTGTAAGCTGTGATGCTGTAACACTCTATCCAGGGTGACAGCTTGAGGCTCTGTCTCAAAAAAAAAAAAATTTATCGAGTACTCATTCTATACTTAGCTAGGTCCTTTTCCGGAAAGGAAACCAGAGGAAACTTGGACTAAACAGTATTTAATGTGAATGGTAAAGCAAGGCTACTTAATATATTTTAAACAAATTTCTGCCTATAGATTCTGCCATATGTTTTATCATAAACTCAGAACACAGAGGTCCAAAAACAATCAACTAAAAAATAAATTCCTTAAATTGAAATTTAAATATACTGGCTCAGCACCTGTGGCTCAAGTGGCTAAGGCGCCAGCCACATACACCTAAGGTGGTGAGTTTGAATCCAGCCCGGGCCCGCCAAACAACAATCATGGCTGCAACCAAAAAATAGCCAGGTGTTGTGGCAGGTGCCTGTGGTCCCAGCTACTTGGGAGGCAGAGGCAGGAGACTCGCTTGAGCCCAGGAGCTGGAGGTTGCTGTGAGCTATGATGCCATGGCATTCTACTCAGGGGAATAGTTTTAGGCTCTGTCTCAAAAAAAATAAAAATTCAAATATACCAATTTTCTCAATAGTAACTCAGAGTTTTCCAGAGGTGCCTCAGGGAAAGTCTGCTTCCTACTGCCCTTCCTGAGTTAACCAGGACAATTCTTCAACTTTATCTTTTAGTCTGCAATATAAACTTTGGCTTGGAAAACCAATTCTGTGACTTAGGGCTAAATTATTCCAGGTTCCAGAATAAACTGAATATCCACATGGTAATTTCTGTAAATGGTTCCAACAGTCCTAAAATTTTAATTTAAAATCAAGATTCCTGTTCTTAGTGGGAAAGTAGGTAATTCAACTCATATTCTACTAAAGCAAAAAAGTCCTGTTTGCTCAGAAAGTGAGACTCAGCCACCAGAATGCTTTGTCTTACTGCCTGAAATTTCTAATTCTGAAAATAGAATTTATACCAGAATCACTGTTTCTTTCTCTACATGTGACTGTTTAGAACCTAAATAATATCTTTTGAAGGCCTCTTAAGATTAAGAACTTCAAATTTGGATTTTTCTACTCCTTTGCTTAAGACTCTTTTAATTCTTTTTGGATCGTAACTTTTGAGACTTAAAAAAAAAGTTCCTATAAATGTCTTTTTAGCAAAAAACAAAACAAACAAACAAAAAAACCCTTATAAACCTTCAATTTATCATGAGTTACCACCAAACATTAACAAATACCACACACATGCAAGCTAAAGGCAAAACAACCTGCAGAATCCTACTTTTTTTTTGACTGGGGCCTGGTGGGGCAGGTGCCCTACTCCTTTGAGTCACAGGCACCGCCCACAGAAACCTACTTCTATAAGAATGCTTAGAAAGACAGAGGCACAGGTCACTGCTGAAGATATCTATACACAACTGTCATTATAACAGCATAGAAGTTGCCCATTTCTTCATAATGAAAATATGCTTACTGAGGAAAAGTCTCTTGTTTTGCTAAGTTTCTTCAATAAGATGACTGATTTTTGTAAGTTAACTGTTCTACAACAAATTGAATTATTAAGTGTACTCTAAAGTGAACAAAATGACTACAACACAGATGCCTTTGAAGTGGTGACAAGGTTGCCTTGGAAAATAAATGCTGTTATCATTCAATATTTGCAGAAGTGTTTAAATCTGTCAGTGGTGAATGCCAAACAAGTTCTGCATAATTATGAACAGGCTGTAGACTCATTTTTCTCTCTGCTTTTAGATGACTTTTAGCTGAACTGAATGCAAAATCCCTAAGGATCACAAGGGAACTGACCCCTCCCCTCAAAGTCTGGTTGCCATCTGTTGTCAGTGTGAAAAGAAAAGCGCTGATGTGAAAGAGCAGGGTTCAGGATACAGATGGAGGTGCTGTTCCATCAGCCCCTCTCCTGCCTCTGTTCCCAGAGAATGCACCAGGTAAGAGTCATAGAGACCAAACACACTGCCATTTTCTTTGCAACTTCACCACTTCCAAAGGAAAGTCTTTGTTGTTGATCAATGTACTTTGTTTCCAAGGCTGGAAATACTGGAAGAAGAAACAAAAGTCTAAAAGGAAAATGAAATCATCCTTTTGTTTTAGGAGAATACTACCTTTCTTTACATTTTTATAAAAGCTGTAGTAGAAAAAAGAATAAAAATAAAACAAAGAAACGAAAACTGTAATAGAGATGGTCATTGTTTTGATTTTGATTCTAAAAATGTAAAGCCTATTATTATT
>NW_003852597.1:549056-551614 GCF_000181295.1 Otolemur garnettii | reverse complement strand
CACTTGTGGTCCCAGCTACTTGGGAGGCTGAGGCAAGAGAATCACTTAAGCCCAAGAGTTGGAGGTTGCTGTGAGCTGTGATGCCACAGCATTTTACCAAGCATGGCATAGTGTGACTCTGTCTCAAACAAAACAAAACAAAACAAAAACAAGAGTGCCATGGTGTCAGCTTAGCTTACAGCAACCTCAAACTCCTGGGTTCACGCAATCTTCCTGCCTTAGCCTCCCCTGTAGTCCCCTTAGCTGGGACTATAGGTTCCCACCACAAGGTCCAGCTAATTATTCTAGTTTTAGTAGAGACGAGGTCTCAATTCTTCTTCAGGCTGGTCTTGAACTCCTGAGCTCAAGCAACCCTCCCACCCTGGCCTCCCAGAGTGCTAGGATTTACAGGTGTGAGCCGCCATGCCAACCCAGAGAAGTATTTTTGATCATGTGTGACCACAAACCATGAATAAACATGGACTGTTTGTACTGTGAAGCAACTGTACATCTAACATGTAGTTAACTTGAAAGTTCCCTGAATGTGCCAATCCTTAGCTATATTTTATTCTATGGGACCAGTTCTTTTCCAACACCTACAATAGGCCTCTTTTGTAGAAACCAACTAGAATCTCCAAAGACCTTCCTATGAACTTTCTAACAGTTCTCAGTTTGCCCCATCCCAAGTCTGCTCCTCCATAGAAGCCAGGGCAATGTCAAGGGCAAAAAGCACAGGGCTGAAGGAAACCAAATGTGCACATTGTTGACAGAGAAATATACAAGGTTTCCAAAGGAAGGCAGCACTTCAGTGTTTAGGGAAAAATCAAGACACCATGGAATTCAAAACCCAAACTGCTGCCAGTTAGTCTTGACTAAAGCAAACAAATCAAGCTCAGAAAACACAATTAACAAGCTATGGCAAAGCTCAGAAATTTCTTACTATAAGAATTTTTTGATGAAGTCAAAACCACTGAGTAAAACTAGAGGAAAAAAAAAATTAAATCATAAAACCGGATGTATGTGTGTATGGCTACAGTGGTGGGATGGGAGGTGAACAGAGCTACTGGGAATAGCCTCTTTTCTTTTCCTGGCAGCTGTTCCACAACAGATTGTTATAAATAACCCAATCTGGCAATTGATTCCCTATGACAAAGAGAAAGAAAAAAAAAAAAAAAAAAAGCATACTATTCCCCTGGGAAAAAACTGTCAGGGCAAGGTAACTAACATGCTTTTCCCTGCCCAGCATGTCCACAAATAATGGCCATGATCCAAATCACCACCTTACACTCCACCCCTACCCATATGGAACTAATGAACTTAAATACTTGGTGTGATTATGAATGGTCACAATTTACATTTTCCTATGTGGTCCAATCCCAATCCAGTTCCTAAGAATAGTCTATGTGCTTTAGTAAATACCTATAGTTAAACATGGTGGAGGCCATACTGGTTCAGTTTTGGATGAAAATGCTTGAAAAGATTCCCAGTCTGTAGTCCTTAAAGTGCAATGCCAAGGGCCAACTACTACTTTGTTTTCACTGAGGTTGCGGCAGTAGGTGCAGGAATGACCAATTCAGCCTGTAGGTATGAGATGTGATAATCCAGCTCGGTGCCTGTGCTCAGTGGTTAGGGCACTGGCCACATACACTGTGGCTGGAGGGTTTGAACCCAGCCCCGGCCAGCTAAAACAACGACACCTACAACACAAAAATAGCCAGGAGTGGTGGGGGGTGCCTGTGGTCTCAGCTACTTGGTAGGCTGAGGGAAGAGAATCACTTAAGCCCATGAGTTTGAGGTTGTTGTGAGCTGTGACACCACAGTACTCTACCAAGGGCAACATAGTGAGATTCTATATCAAAAAAAAAAAAAAAAAGAAGGGCAGCACCTGTGGCTCAAGGAGTAGGGCACTGGCCCCATATACCAGGTGCAGCGGGTTCAAGCCTGGCCCCACCCAAAAAAACTGAAAAAAAAAAAGATAATCCTTAGATTGAAGAACAGCTAAATAGCCTTCCTATGTTCCTTACCTCAATCATAATGTCTTGCCAGGTATAGGACTGCTTGCCTGTAGTCCCAGCTACTCAGATGGCTGATGGGGAAGGATCACTTTAACCCAGGAGTTCAAGGCCAAACTGGGCAATATAGTGAGACTTCATCTCAAAAACAACAATCATAGTGTTAATACCATCGAGGATCTGATGCCAATATTAACTTGACAGAGTAAACCACCAAAACATATTCCCTGGCGGCGCCCGTAGCACAGTGGTTACGGCCACAGTGGTTATGACCACATACACTGAGGGTGGCAGGTTCAAATCCAGCCTGGGCCAGCTAAACATCAACGACAACAGCAACAAAACAATAGCCAGGCGTTGTGGCTAGTGCCTGTAGTCCCAGCTACTTGGGAGGCTGACGCAAGAGAATCGCTTAAGCCCAAAAGAGTGTCAGGGTGCTATGAGCTGTGATGCCATGGCACTCTACAGAGGGTGACATAGTGAGATTGCCTCACACACACACACACACACACAAAGATATATTCCCTATACTCTCTTCATACCCTACCACATATTCTTTTTTTTTTT
>NW_003852597.1:541141-546034 GCF_000181295.1 Otolemur garnettii | reverse complement strand
ATGTGGCTGGCGCCTTAGCCACTTGAGCCACAGGCGCCGAGCCAAGACAACAAATTTTTATTTATTTATTTTTAGAGACAGAGTCTCACTTTGTCACCCTGGGTAGAGTGCCGTGGCATCACAGCTCACAGCAACCTCCAGCTCTTGGGTTTACCCAATTCTCTTGCCTCAGCCTCCCGAGTAGCTGGGACTACAGGCATCCGCCACAATGTCCAGCTATTTTTTTGTTGCAGTTTGGCTGGGGCCTGTTTTGAACCCACCACCCTCAGTATATGGGGCCAGCACCCTACTCACTGAGCCACAGGCACCGCCCCAACAAATTTTAAAAGCCAGTGCTTTAATCACTCTAAAAAAGTTACTTCTAACATTAGGTACATTTTCTTTTCTTTTTTTTCATTCAGTAAATATTTATTGAATGCTTAGTATGTTCCAGGCCTATTCTAGCCTCTGAAGATAGATTCATGAATAAACCAGATAAAAACCTTTGCTCTGGGAGGCACCTGTGGCTCATATGAGTAGGGCACCAGCCCCATATGCCGGAGGTGGCGGGTTCAAACCCAGCCCCAGCCCAAAACTGCAAAACAAACAAACAAACAAACAAACAAAAACACACCTTTCCTCTTAGACCAGGCACGGTGGCTCACGCCTGTAATCCTAGCAGGCGCTCTGGGAGGTCCAGGCACATGGATTGCCTGAGCTCATAGGTTAGAGACCTGTTTGAGCCAGAGGGAGACCTCCTTTCTAAAAACTAGCCAGGCATTGTAGCAGGCGCCTGTAGTCCCAGCTACCTGGGAGGCTGAGGCAAGAGAATTGCTTAAGCTCAGACACAGTGAGATTATGTCTCAAAAAAACAAACAAACAGGGCGGTGCCTGTGGCTCAAAGGAGTAGGGTGCTAGCCCCATATACCAGAGGTGGTGGGTTCAAACCTGGCCCCAGCCAAAAATAAACAAACAAACAAACAAACGAAAAAACAAACCATTGCCCTTGTGGAGTTACTCTAGATCTACCATCAGGGATGGGGTTAGCAATAAATTTACACAAATTCAACCATACCTATTAGCAAAAGACACACATTTAAATAGCATAATTTTTTTTTCTGTGCACCAGGCATAAAACAGCTCTGCCCACCAATCTAGGCACCAAGCTAGGATGAACAAAGGGCTATCAGTCTACTGTGCCCAACTGATGTAAGAGTAACACCACCAATGAGGTGTCTCTTTGCCTACCGCCAGGGGTTTTAGGTATGTTTTCTTATTAATTTCACATGTGACCTTGATAAGTCACTCTCTCTTTGGGCCTCCACGGCCTTATGCATAGGATGAGAAGGCTGTACCATCTCTGAAGTCTTGTATGGCATAAAATTATGTGATTATAGGGCGGCACCTATGGCTCAGTGAGTTGGGCACTGGCCCCATATACCGAGGTTGGCGGGTTCGAACCAGGCCCTGGCCAAACTGCAACAAAAAATAGCTGGGCGTGGTGGCGAGCACCTGTAGTCCCAGCTACTTAAGAGGCTAAGGCAAGAGAATCACCTAAGCCCAGGAGTTGGAGGTTGCTGTGAGCCACAGAACTCTACTGAGGGCGATAAAGTAAGACTCTGTCTCTAAAAAAAAAATCTATTCTCAATTCTTTATCTAGAACTATGCTCTAGATGAGGAGGCATTATGGGTTGAGTATTCCTATCTAAAATGCTTGGGACCTCCCTCTCCTTTTCTCTACCATCTTATCTAGGTGTGTGTGAGTGACTCTGTTTCTCACCCTGTCTTCTCACAAAACTTTCAGAATCAATCAGTTTCTGGCCAAGAGACAAAAATAAAATCAGTGGATTCAAATGAAAATTGGTAATAAAATCAGGTACAACTCTAAGCCAGGTAAGGGGGCTCATGCTTGTAATCCCAGCACTCTGGGAGGCCCAGGCAGGTGGATTGCTTAATCTTAGGCGTTCAAGACCAGCCTGAGCAAGAGTAATACCCCGTCCCTCCTAAAAATAGAAAAATTAGCTGAGTGTTCTGGCAGGTACCTGTTGTCTCAGCTACTTAGGAGGCTGAGGTAGAAGGATTGCTTGAGCCCAGGAGTTTGAGATTGCTGTGAGGTAGGCTGACAGCATGGCACAGTAGCCTGGGGTAAGAGTGAGACTCTGTCTCAAGGAGAGAGAGATCCCCCTGGAAAGCTTCCTCACCTTTTCTACCATGTATGGACACAGGGAGAAGACTGCCATCTATGAGCCAGAAAGTAGGCCCTGACTGACATGAATCTGCCAGTGCCTTCATCTTGGATACTTCTGTCTCCAGAACTGGGAGAAATGTTTATTGTCTAACCCACGCAGGCTATGGTATATATAATGCATACTCTCTGTGCTAGGTCCAGATATAGTTCTTGTCCCACAGTTTAGTGAAGAGAGATGATATGACAGATAATTTTAGAGAGCCAGGGAAGGCTTATTAGAGCAGATGATACCTAAGTTAAAAGCGTAGCTAGCTAAAGGCTACTTCAAATGAACTTGTTGGTCATCGTGACAGAATGCTTACTGACTTCCCATATGTTGTACTGGACCAATCCACTAGTTAGGCTGTAGTGTTTCCTCATGATTCAGAGAAGGGCAGCTGATCCTACCAAGAGTTCCAAACATCTAAGCCATGGGAGCTGCTTATTACCCAAAGATAAAAGTTCAGGATGACAGCCTGTACTATCACAATTCCTAGCTAGTACCTTTTACTCATACCCTATAGCCCTTCATTTCATGAAAGAGTCCTACAGAAGGAAAAAGACTCAAAGAAATCAGGCTCAGCTACAGAGCTTGCAAGTTTTCTGACTACCAAATAATGCCCAATACTGCAGAAGCCCCACCCTATAGACCAGAATTCCAATAAACAGTGATCTGTGAAAAGGTAAGATGAAAACATTTTAAGCTTGTGGATACATATACAAGGTTAGTACAATTAAAAGAAAAGCTCTGTTGAGATTTTCTGAAGAAAAAAAAATGCTCCAAAATTCCGACATCTAAATTGTTTTTGCCACAAGCTCTGAGCTTTTCACTATGCTACCAGTGGGCTCAAAGGCGGCACCATCCAGGATATTCCGGGGCTGTCCCAGGAAACCACAGCCCATCAAAGCAGTCAGAAGAAGGAAAGGTGCCACTTCATAAAGTATTTAAGCAAGTTGGGACCAAGTTTTCAGATCTTCCCCTTGACCAAACTGTACTCACTCCTTTCAAGCAGATAGAAATCTGACAAAAACAAATCCTTGTGCAAAATGAAAGGCTCCAGGAGAGAATGACAGATTTATAATTTGATAAAGACATCAAACACTCAATTGAGAATAACTTATATTTAGCTTTTTGAACATCTAAATATAGCACATATGCTCAATCTTTCTAATAAGCTGTCTCCAACATAGTTTGTTCTTTGTTGTAGCATGTTAGCTGTTTCACAAGGTATATAACAATGGCCTTTTTCTATATCAAAGGATTTAAATAACTAAACCTCTAACAACTAGTTGGGATCATTATCCCCATTTTCTTGATTGTGAAACTGAGGCAGAGGGTGAAGGAGGCTTGCTTGAGGCCAAAGAAAGATTCCTTTCTAGATTAAAGAAAGAATTACCAACTCTGCAATTATTTCTAAATTAAAAGAAGCAATGAGACCTGAAATATAAGATAAATACTTTAAATTCAGGCTATCGGACTCTATTATAGATTTGCTCTGCTAGACCTAGGATAGGAAGTCTTTTTTTTTTTTTTTTTTGAGACAGAGTCTCATTATGTCGTAGTTGGTAGAGTGCCATGGCATCACAGTTCCTAGCAACCTGTAACTCTTGGGCTTAAGCGATTCTCTTGCCTCAGCCTCCCAAGTAGCTGGGACTATAGGTACCCACCACAGCGCCTGACTATTTTTTTGTTGCTATTGGTTACAGTTGTCATTATAGTTTAGCAGGCCCGGGCGAGGTTTGAACCGACCTGCCTCAGTGTATGTGGCTGGCACCCTAACCACTGAGCTATGGGCACTGAGCCAGAAGTCTATGTGACTAGAATCCCTACCACTTAAAGAACGGTATCAAGAAGTAACAGTAGCACACTTGTAAGACAAGAATATACATAAGTTCTGTTAGGAGGTTTGCTGGCTGTTAATACATTTTATACAGAGATACTTAATCAAAGAGTTCTGCCTGTAATCCTAGCATTCTGGGAGGCCAAGGCAGGTGTATCACCTAAACCAGGGGTCCTCAAACTTTTTATACAGGGGGCCAGTTCACTGTCCCTCAGACCGTTGGAGGGCTGGACTGTGGGCCCTGGGATGAGTCAGCTGCTAAGCAGAACAGGCAGCGGCTGCAAAAGCACCCGGTGGGCTGGATAAATGTCCTGCGCAGGCCGCATGTGGCCTGTGGGCGGTAGTTTGAGGACGCCTGGTAAGCTCAGGAGCTCGAGACCAGCCTGAGCAAGAGCAAGACCACATCTCTACTAGAAAAATAGAAAAATTAGCAGGTTG
Source organism: Otolemur garnettii (assembly GCF_000181295.1). NCBI lineage: Eukaryota > Metazoa > Chordata > Mammalia > Primates > Galagidae > Otolemur > Otolemur garnettii. The sequence goes on along the minus strand of NW_003852597.1, from coordinate 541,549 downwards.
TTAAGGCAGGCACCTGTACTTTCAGCTACTTAGGAGGCTGAGGCAAGAGGACTGCTTGAGCCCAAGAACTTAAGGTTGCTGTGAGCTGTGACATCAGGGCATTCTTCCTGGATCACAGAATGAGATTCTGTCTCAAAATTAATAATAAAGAGTTCTACACACACTGAGTAGAACTGAATTATACAGTTTAAAAGAGCTCTACACAGACATACAATTATCTAATCTACACATAAAATTCTATAGACTCAAAACAGGAAAGAAAAAAAGTAATTTTGAAAATACCCAACCAACTAAACCTGTCCTAAAGCCGAAGGTCCAGAGTTAGAGTAGATTATAAAGACTACTGGCACTTGGCTCGGCGCCTATAGCTCAACAGGCTAAGGCGCCAGCCACGTACACCTAAGGTGG
>NW_003852597.1:537138-540938 GCF_000181295.1 Otolemur garnettii | reverse complement strand
GCCAACTCTATCTCAAAAAAAAAAAAAAAAAAAAAAAAAAAAGACTACTGGCACTTATATTTTGGGGAAAACAAAACAGAGTAAAAACAGCACTGGCATTTGAGATGCACAAATGTAACTCAAAACCCAGGGCTCAGCTCTAGCTCTGGTTCAGCAACTAACCAGTTATAAAATTTGAGGGAGGCTATTTAAATTCTCTGAGTATCAAGTTTCTTTCTTTTTTTTTTTTACGAGAACGAGTCTCACTTTGTCACCCTCGGTAGAGTGCCATGATGTCACAGCTCACAGCAACCTCCAACTCCTGGGCTTAGGCGGTTCTCTTGCCTCTAGCTTCCCAAGTAGCTGGGACCACAGGCACCCGCCACAACGCCTGGCTATTTTTTTGTTGCAGTTTGGCCGGGCCTGGGTTTGAACCCACCGCCCTCGGTATATGGGGCCGGCGCCCTACTCACTGAGCCACAGGCACGGCCAGAGTATTAAATTTCTGACGTGCAAAATAGAGTGATACTATATACTTTTCAAGGTGACACACACAGCAAATATGAATGGTCTCCATTGTGATCTTTGGAGCAAATGTTTCAGGAAATCCCAAGGAAAATAAAAATTACATTCTCATCATAATCAGCTAATAAATTAATTCCTTACTTTTGGAGAGTCTCTAAGAAGAGAAACTAAGGTTCTAAAGTAATAAATTAATTTCTCAAATGTACACATTTATAAAGCTTTATTTTATTTATTTATTTTTTTGAGACAGAGTGTCACTTTTTCACCATTGGTAGAGTGCCATGGTGTCACAGCTCACAGCAACCTCAAACTCTTGGGTTCAAGTGATCCTCTGGCCTCAGCCTTGCAAGGAGGGACTTCAGGGGCCTACCACAATGCCCAGCTATTTTTTTTTGAGACAGAGTCTCACTATACCCTCGGTAAAGTGCCATGGCGTCACAACAACCACAAACTCTTGGGCTTAAGTGATTCTCTTGCCTCAGCCTCCCAAGTAGCTGGGACTACAGGCGCCCACCACAATGTCCAGCTATTTTTAGAGACAGGTCTCACTCTAGCTCAGGCTGGTCTTAAACTCCTGAACTCAAGGAATCCACCTGCCTTGGCCTCCCAGAGTGCTAGGATTATAGGCATGAGCCACTGCGCCTGGCCTCATTTATAAAGTTTTAGCAAATTTAAGTATCCTCAGAAGTACTTTGGCTTGGTGCATATGCTCAGTGGTTAGGGCATCAGCGACATACACTGGGGCTGGCAGGTTAGAACTGGACCCGGGCCTGCTAAAAACAATGACAACTACAACAAAAAATAGCCAACTCTATCTCAAAAAAAAAAAAAAAAAGATAGAAAAGTTAAAACTGAGACAAATAAGAAGTTTTAAAAAATAATTTGGGGATGGTGTCTGTGGCTCAAAGGAGTAAGGCCCCATATGCTGAAGGTGGCAGGTTCAAATCCAGCCCCGGCCAAAAATTGCAAAAAAAAAAAAAATAATTTTGGAAATGAAAGTTAAGCTAGGAAAAACATAAGAGTGTAAAAAAGCCTACCATTAAAAAAGAAATAAACAGGCCAGGTATGGTGGTTCATGCCTGTAATCCTAGCACTTTGGCAGGCCTAGGAGGGTAAATTGCCTGAGCTCATAGGTTTGAGTAGCTGGGCATTGTGGCGGGTACCTGTAGTCCCAGCTACTTGGGAAGCTAAGGTAAAAGAATCACCTAAGCCCAAGAGCTGGAGGTTGCTGTGAGCTGTGACGTCATGGCACCCTACTGAGGGCAACAAAGTAAGACTCTGTCTCTAAAAAAAAAATAAAGAAAAAAATCATGGATATCGATGGAGGTGATATATTTAATACCAATGAACCATATACTTAAAAATGGTTAAGATGGTAGTTTTGTTACATGAATTTTACCATAATTTTTTTTATAAAAGCCTTCAATAAAAGCTGAACCATAATTTTTAAAAATTAAAAAAAAAAACAAAAACAGTTGGGCATGGTGTTGTATCCCTATAATCCCAGAATTCTGGGAGACTGAGGAGGAGGGATCGCTTGAGGCCAAGAATTCAAAACAACCTAGATAACATAGCAAGATCCCATCTCTACAAAAAAGAAAAAAAAAATTATTCAGGCAGGATGGCTCAGCTACTCAGGAGGCTGAGGTAGGAGAATCACTTGAGCCCAGGAGTTCATGATTATAGTGAATTATAACCATACCACTGCACTCCAGCCTGGGCAACAGAGCAAGACCCTATCTTAAAAAAAAAAAAATCCTAAGCACACTAAAAACCTGGCAATTACTTCTACAAAGAACGGAATTATCTTCTCGTTGTCATAATGGAGTTCCACATATCTTCTTTAAATAAATAAGCAGTTGTAGTTCAGAAAGTAACAGTACTCAACATTATGGAAGCTCCCACCTTAATAAGGAGCACTAAACCCGCTTGGGTGGAAACACAGAAAAGTAAAAAGAGAGGCCAAAAAGTGAATGGAAATGCCTATAGGTCCTGGTCAGAGCAGTAAGATAAGACAAGAAAAAAAAAAGGAATAAAATATAACACTATTTTTATGTGCGGGCAACATGATGATATATATAGAAAATCCTAAGAGAATCTATAATTTAACAAGGTCACAGGATATAAGGCCAAAATATAAAAATCAATTATATTTCTACAGATAAAAAATTGAAAAATGGGGCGGCACCTGTGGCTCAAAGGAGTAGGGCACCGGCCCCATATGCTTGAGGTGGAGGGTTCAAACCTAGCCCCAACCAAAAACTGCAAAAAAAAAAAAAAAATTGAATGAAATATACCAGTTATGGTATCACTAGAAACAGTTAGCTGAGAATAAATTTACCAAGGCATGTTTAAAACCTTGACGCTGGGGCAGCGCCTGCGGCTCTGTAGGTAGGGCACCAGCCCCATATACCAAGGGTGGTGGGTTAAACCTGGTCCTGGCCGAAGTGCAACAAAAAAATAGCCAGAACTCCATAAACACATCAATATACAAAGTTATGATTTAATAAAAATAATAAAGATAGAAAAAAAAATAGCCAGGCACTGTGGCGGACACCTGTAGTCCTAGCTACTCGGGAGGCTGAGGCAAGAGAATCGCCTAAGCCCAGGAGTTGGAGGTTGCTGTGAGTTGTGTGATGCCATGGCACTCTACCAAGGGTGATAAAGTAAGCTGCTGTCTCTAAAAACAAAAACAAAAACAAAAACCCTCAACACTGAAAATTTATATAAAACACTGTTGAGAGAAATTAAAAGAAACTTAAACAGGTATACAGTCATGTGTCAATGACAGAATACATTCTGAGAAATGCATTATTAGGTGATTTTGTTGTTATGCAAACATCATGGCATGTACTTACAAACCCAGATAGAATAGCCTCCTACACATCTAGGCTATCTGGTAAAGAATATTGCTTCTAGGCTACAAACCTGTATACCTTGTTACTATACTGGACACTGTAGGCAATAGTGGTAAGTATTTATATATCTAAACATGTCTAAACATAGAAAAGGTACAGTAAAAACATGGTATTATAATCTTATGGGACCAGTGTCATATATGCAGTCATTCACCGAAACATCATGTGGTATATACCATGTCAAGAATCAATATTAAGATGTCAAATCTCCCCAAATTGATCTATAGATTCAATGTGCTGCCAATTAAAATCTCAGGAAATGGGTTGGCGCCTGTGGCTCAAGTGGCTAAGGTGCCAGCCACATACACCTAAGGTGGCGGGTTCGAATCCAGCTCGGGCCCGCCAAACAACAATGATGGCTGCAACCAAAAAATAGCC
>NW_003852597.1:534482-535838 GCF_000181295.1 Otolemur garnettii | reverse complement strand
GCTTGAGCCCAGGAGTTGGAGGTTGCTGTGAGCTGTAAAGCCACGGCACTCTACCCAGGGGGACAGCTTGAGGCTCTGTCTCAAAAAAAAAAAAAATTAAATAAATAAATTGGGCAGTGCCTGTGGCTCAAAGAGTAGGGCGCTGGCCCCATATATGGAGGGTGGCGGTTTCAAACCCTGCCTGGGCCAAAATAAATAAATAAATAAAAAGGCCAGGTGCAGTGGCTCACACCTGTCATCCTAGTACTTTGGGAGGCTGAGGTGGGTAGATCACCTGAGCTCACAAGTTCAAGATCAGTTTGAGCCACAGCAAGACCTCATCTCTAAAAATAGTTAGGCATTGTACCAGGTACCTGTAGTACCAGCTACTTGGGAAGCTAAGGCAAGAGAATCACTTAAGCCCAAGAGTTTGAGGTTGCTGTGAGCTGTGACAATTTCAAGATGTACTATAAAGTTAAAATAATTAAGACAGCATGGTATTGAAGTAAGGAAAGACAAATGGTAAACAGACATCTATTTGCAGTCACCAGAAAAAGCAGGAAAAAGTCTGTCTCCCACTCTACCGAGGGCTAAAAAGTAAAACTATCTCAAAAATAAAAAATAAAAAATAAAGAATTCCTAATATAAAGGCTAACAACCCAATTAAAAAATAAGCAAATACTTCAACCTCCAACTCCTAGGCTCAAGCAAGTCTCCTGCCTCTGCCTCCCAAGTAGCTGGGACCACAGGTGCCCGCCCAACGCCCTGCTATTTTTTGGTTGCAGCTGTCATTGTTGTTTGGCAGGCCCAGGCTGGATTCCAAGCTGCCACCTTAGGTGTATGGGGCTGGCGCCTTAGCCACTTGAGCCACAGGCGCCGAGCCATAAGCAAATACTTTGAACAGACACTTCAGCAAGATATATAAATGGTAAATACATGAAAAGGTGGTCAGCATCATTCTACCAGGGAAATATAATTTAAAATGAGATACCACTGTATACATACTTACTAGAATGTTAAAATTAAAAAGACTAACACCACCAAACGCAAAGCAAATGCAACCCACATACTGTCTCTCTCTTTTTCTTTTTTTGTAGAGACAGTTTAACTTTATCACCCTCGGCAGAGTGCCATGGCATCACACAGCTCACAGTAATCTCCAAGTCCTGGGCTTAGGTGATTTTCTTGCCTCAGCCTCCCAAGTAGCTGGGACCACAGGCATTTGCCACAACGCCTGGCTATTTTTTTGTTATTGTTGCATTTTGGCTGGGGCTGGGCTTGAACCCACCACTCTTGGCATATGGGGCTGGTGCCCTACCCACTGAACCACAGGTGCTGCCCCATTGTCTTTTGTTTTGTTTTGGGTTGTTGTTTTTT
>NW_003852597.1:529783-533719 GCF_000181295.1 Otolemur garnettii | reverse complement strand
GGAGTTGGAGGTTGCTGTGAGCGTGATGCCATGGCACTCTACCCAGGGGGATAGCTTGAGGCTCCGTCTCAAAAAAAAAAAAAAAAAAAAAGGAACAAATTAGTTTTACTTTCAATAAGGTGAATGAATCTGAAAAATATTATGTTGAATAAAAGAAGCCAGAACAAAACTGTATGATTCCATTCAAATGAAGGTATAAATAAGATTAACACATAATGACCGAAACTGAACAGCTAGAAAGAAGCAGAAAGGAACTTACAGGGGTAATGGAACTCTTCTAGACTTTGGTGATGGTAACCTGGGTGTATATTTAGTATCTGTGCATTTTACTGCGTGTAAATTATTACCCAATAAAAGTCAGGAGAAACCCATAAACATATTTGCATTAACTTTTTGTTCTTTCCCGCAAAGGGAGGTTGAAAAATATTAATACATCTATTTGCAGTCACTAGAAAAACCAGGAAAAAGTTTGTTTCCCAATTCAAACAATATGGCAACATCACAAAGACTGAATTTTTTTCCAATGAACATTAATTTGAGAATAATCTATGAGTGATCTTTCTCAGATTATGAGCCATAAGCTACTGGGGAGCCTATGTTCTCATAACCATACACTCTTGTTAGTTTCATAATCAAAGTAGACTAAAATTTGAAATAGTATTACATGGGAGGGTAATCTGTAGACTTTTTTTTAACCAGTAACATACTATAAATAAATAAAAATTAAAAAAATAAAAAACAGTAACATATTTATTATCATTATCAAGTATTATACACTGCATATGTAATTGTAGGTGCTATTACTTTTATACAACTGGTAGCGTAGTAGGTTTGTTTTCTGCAGCATCACCACAAACACATGAGTAACATATTGCATTATGACATTATGATAGCTACATCACTGATAGGAATTTTTCAGTTCCATTATAATCTTTTTGTTTTTTACACCATGACACCCCCTCCCATCCTTTCCTCCCTCCCTCTCTCCACTCCCTCATATATGTGGAATTTTTGAGAGTTCCTTTGTGGGTTTTTTTTTTTTTTTTTGAGACAGAGGCTCACTTTATTGACCTTGGTGACATTATAGCTGCACTCTATCCCAGGCAACAGAGTAAGACCCTGTCTCAACAAAAGTGCTATGGCATCATAGTTCACAGCAACCTCAAACTCTTGGGCTCAAGCAATTCTCTTGCCTCAGCCTTTCAAGTAGCTGGGACTACAGGCGCCCACCACAATGCCCAGTTATTTTTGGAGATAGGGTCTTGAACCTGTGAACTCAGGTAATCCACCTGCCTCGGCCTCCCAGAGTACTGAGATTACAGGCATGAGCCACTATGCCTGGCCCCTCTTTTGTGCTTCTTTCTTTCCTTTTTTTTTTTGAGACGGAGCCTCAAGCTATCCCCCTGGGTAGAGTGCCATGGCATCATGCTCACAGCAACCTCCAACTCCTGGGCTCAAGCAAGTCTCCTGCCTCCGCCTCCCAAGTAGCTGGGATCACAGGCACCCGCCACAACGCCCAGCTATTTTTTGGTTGCAGCCATCATTGTTGTTTGGCAGGTCCGGACTGGGGATTCGAACCCGCCACCTCAGGTGTACGTGGCTGGCGCCTTAGCCGGTTGAGCCACAGGCGCCGAGCCTTTTGTGCTTCTTTCTAGACAATCTCCAATGTACAGAGTCAACTGCTCCTCTGAATTTTTTCTTTCCTTCCTCCCTCCCTCTTTATTTCTATGTTTCTTTTCTCTTTTTCTCTTTTCTTCTCTCTCCCCTTCTCTTCTGTTGAGACAGGGTCTCACTCTGTGGCCTGGGATACAGTGCAGTGATATCCTCATAGCTCACTACAACCTGAAACTCCTAGGCTCATGCAATCCTCCTGCTTCAGCTTCCCAAATAGCTGGGATTACAGGGGCATGCTACCCTACTCTGCTAATTTTTCTATTTTTCTGTAGAGATGTGGTCTCACTATGTTGCTTAGGCTGCTCTCAAACTCCTAGCCTCAAGCAATTCTCCCTTTCAGCCTCCCAAAGATTATAGGTATGAGCCACTGCACTCTGCCTACTCCTCTGACTTCTATTATCATAAGTTAATTTACGTGTTCATGAATTAAATATAAATGAAATCTTTTGACATTCACTTGAAGTATACCTTTTTTTATAAAGATATATTATTAAAAAATATTGGAAACTAGTGACTGTGACAAATAAATGTCTAAATCTTTACTAATAAAGCCACCAAAAAGCAGTTGAAGAATATATGGCAACAAAGGATATGATGTAATATATTTAAAAGAGAGGCCAGGTGAGGTGGCTCATGGCTGTAATCCTAGCACTTTAGGAGGCCAAGGCAGGATTGTGTGAGCCCAGGAGTTGAGTCTGCATTGAGTTATAATCAGGCCACTGCATTCCAGCTTAGGCAAAAGAGCAGGACCCTGTCTCTAAAATAAATAAATAAATAAAGGGCAGCGCCTGTGGCTCAGTGGGTACAGCGCCAACCCCATATACCGAGGGTGGTGGGTTCAAATCCAGCCTTGACCTGACCTAACTGCAACAAAAAATAGCTGGGCGTTGTGGTGGGCACCTGTGGTCCCACCTACTCAGGAGGCTGAGGCAAGAGAATCGCCTAAGCCCAGGAGTTGGAGGTTGCTGTGAGCTGTGTGACCGAGGGTGATAAAGTGAGACTCTGTCTTTACAAAAAATAAATAAATAATTTCAAAAATTAAAAAGGAAAGTATTATACACTCTAATATACTTGGAAAACATAAGATTATCTTTAATAAACAATAAGAGTCAAGAAATAGTTTTTCACCTTAAGTTTTGGATATATGTGGCGCAGAGAATCTGCAGTTCCCATGTCAGCCTCATCAGGAATACACACAATATCTGGCTTCATTTTCATCTTGAATTCTGTACATAGAGCCTTTTGGACATCCCTGGTTGTAACCACAATGACTTCTATAGCACACAAGAAAAAAAGAAGAAGAAACATAAAAGCTCATTTAGACAACGGTTTCACTATTTTAATTAGATCTGGTCTATTTCCAGGTGTAATAATAACTGCTAATATTATCGAGCCTTTTCAATATGTTTTGCCTCCATTCTCTCAATTAATCCTTATGACAATCTTATTTTACAATGAGGAACCTTGGACTAAGGGAAGATTTTGCTCAGAATGACACGACTAGTAAGCAAATTGAACCAAGATAAAACTCAGGTCTGTATGATTAGTGCCCACAATTCAACTAATATGTTACATGCAGCTTCTTGATGTAAAAATTTCAAAAGAACATTTGTTAAAACATACAAATAGGATCACTTTTTTTTTTTTTCTGAGATAGAGCCTCACTTTGTTGCCCTTGGTAGAGTGTCATAGCATCATAGCTCACAGCAACCTCAAACTGGGCTCAAGAGATCCTCTTGCCTCAGTTTTTTATTTTTAGTAGAAATGGGGTCTCACTCTTGCTGAGGCTGGTCTTGAACGCCTGAGCTCAAGCAATCACTCTTATCAGCCTCCCAGAGTGCTAGGTTTATAGGCATGAGCCATGGTGCCCAGCTGGGATCACATTTTAAATCTTCATTCAGGGCTGGGCACCCATAGCTCTATAGTTAGGACGCCAGCCCCATGCACTGGGGGTGGCAGGTTCAAACCCAGCCAGGGCCTGCTAAACAAACAAACAAAACCCAGAAACTTTCAAATGAAGCTTCTAAACATATATCTTTACATTCAGTAAGATATAATAAAGTATTATTTTGAATTAAAAAAAAAAATCGGCTCAGCGCCTATAGCTCAACCGGCTAAGGCGCCAGCCACGTACACCTAAGGTGGCAGGTTCGAATCCCCAGCCTGGACCCGCCAAACAACAATGACAGCTGCACCCAAAAAATAGCCGGGCGTTGTGGCAGGCGCCTGTAGTTCCAGCTACTTGGGAGGCGGAGGCAGGAG
>NW_003852597.1:527237-529396 GCF_000181295.1 Otolemur garnettii | reverse complement strand
AAAAAAAAAAAAAAAATCTACATTCACTATAAAGAAATAGCTACCACCACTTCTTACTAAGTAGCCATTAGTGCTTTACCAAGGATCACAATGAAACCTAAGAAGCAGTAGTTCTCACATAACAGATGTCTTCACCTTATCCATGTAGCTATCAACTAAGCAACTAAGGAGAGAAAACTTAGGGTTTTGTCATGGCTCTTTGGTGAGATAATATAATCCACTACAATGTAACATGCATTGCTGACTCTGAAGATCTGATTGTAGCATGTCTCCAATAATTTCCATTTGTTCCACGATAGTACTCCAGGTCAAAACTACCATTCCTTTTCATTGTAATCATTCTTTTCTTTTCTATTTTCTTCCCTTCTCCCTTTTCTTACTCTCTCTTTTTCTCCTACAAATCATTTAATCTTCTTTCCTTCCTTCTCTCGTTTTTCTTCCTCTCTCCACCCTGCTTTCTTTTAGTAACTAACTCATTCACCTAACAAATACAAAACATTTAGTATACAAAGGACAAATAAACACTGAGAATTCAAAAACAAACTCAACATGGTTCCTATCCTCAAGAAACTTAACATGGAGAAATTAAATAAGAAAACAATTAGCTAAGGAAGACGTCATAAAGAAATGGGCTTTGAAGTAAATAATGATGAATTCAAGCTCTGCAAAAATTTCTTTAGTACATAAAATACAGAAAATGTTGATATTATAAGGATGAATTAGATGTAGTATCTGCTCTTATGGAGATAATAAAGTCTTCTATGCCGCAAGCTAGAATATAAAACTGCTTGAAATGTGCTGAGATAAAAAAAACAAAAAATGACAGAAGAACAGAAGATAGAGTGATTCATGCTATTTGGGATTTTGAAGAAAAGGTGACATTTCCATAGATTAGAGAGAACATTTTAGTGGACAGAGTGAAGGTAGTAACTTCACTCTATTTCAAATATGAAATAGTAAGTCTTTTAATTGGACCAAGATTCTTTTGTGTGGAAGGAGACAAAAGCTAAGCAGGACTATGTTAACGTCTCTCTGTAAAATCAAGAATATGAAAAGACTGAATATTGGCTTGGCTATTAAACTCCAGAATCCTACATTTAGGAGGCACTTCCTAAATTCTGTGTGAGGCTCTGTGAGAAGGAATTTTCCATATAGTGGGTATTAAATATACTATACGCTAGGTATAATGGCTCACAACTGTAATTCCAGCATTTTGGGAGGTGCAGGCAGAGGACTGCTTGAAGCCAGGAGTTCAAGACCAGCCTGGGCAACATAGTGAGGTCTCATCTCCACAAATAATAAAAAAAATTAGCCAGGCATAGTGGAGCACATCTGTAGTCCTAGCTACTTAGAAGACTGACCACTTGTTCACAGAAGTTCAAGGTTACAGACAGGTATTATTGAGCCACTGCATTCCAATCTGAACAACAGAATGAGATGCACACTTATAACTTTGACTCAACTGTACAAAAGCAATTTATGTAACCAAAACATGTGTACCCCTGTAATATTCTGAAATTAAAAAAAGAATGAGACCTTGTCTCTAAATCAATCAACCAACCAACCACAAAAGACCACCTCACATATGAACTAAAGATACAGCAAAAGTAGAAAGCAAAAAACTTATAGATGATAAATCTATAAAGAATTACTGAAGAAAAGTAGGACACGTTATTTTTTTATTTTATTATTATTATTCTTTTTTCAGATAGTGTCTCACTCTATCACTCTGTTGCCCAGGCTAGAGTGCTATGGCATTAGTCTAGCTCACAGTAATCTTAAACTCCAGGGTTCAGTCTATAGTAATACCATCCTGAACACACAATCAAGTCTGATCTCAGAAGCTAAGCAGGGTCGGGCCTGGTTAGCACTAGGATGGGAGAGTGCCTGGGAACACTGGGTGCTATAGGCTTTAGGGGGACTGGGCGCAGTGGCTCACACCTATAATCCTGGCACTCTGAGAGGCTGAGGCAGGTGGATTGCCTAAGCTCATGAGTTTGAGACCAGCCTGAGCAAGAGCAAGACCCTATCTCTAAAAACAGCCAGGCCTTGTGATAGGCGCCTATAGTAAGGTAACCAGACATCCTGCTTTTGGCGGGAGAGTCCCAATTTTTAACAATTTGTCCCCTAAATGGCCAGGCATTGTGGTGGGTGCCTGT
>NW_003852597.1:521395-525838 GCF_000181295.1 Otolemur garnettii | reverse complement strand
TGGCATCACAGCTCACAGGAACCTCCAACTCCTGGGCTCAAGCGATTTTCCTGCCTCTGCCTCCCTAGTAGCTGGGACTATAGGCACCTGCCATGACGCCCGGCTATTTTTTGGTTGCAGCCATCACTGTTGTTTGGTGGGCCCGGGCTGGATTCAAACCTGCCAGCTCAGGTGTATGTGGCTGGTGCCTTAGCTGCTTGAGCCACAGGTGCTGAGCCTCAAGTGATCCTCTTGCCTCAGCCTCCAAAGTAGCTGGGACAACACCCCTTTAGTTTTTCTATTTTTAGTAGAAACAGGGTCTCGCTCTTGCTTAGGCTGGTTTTGAACTCCTGAACTCAAGTGATCTTTGCCCCTCCTCCCAGAATTCTAGGATTACAAGTATGAGCCACTGTGCCTGGCTAGATATTTTAAATTGTATTAAGGTTAGTCATAATCCCTTTCATTTATCAAATAGAGCTCTAAGAAGAAAATCTCTTCTAAACCATATACCTGGCTGGGCCTGGTGGTACATGCCTATAGGTGGGAGCATTTCTTTAGGCCAGGAGTTCATAAATTAGTTGGGCAAGGTGGCATGTACCTGCAGTTTAGGTACATGTACCTAGGTAGACTACAGGCAGGAGAACTGCTTTACCTAAGGAGTTGGAGGCTATAGTGATCCATGATTGATGCCACTGCATTCCAGCCTGGGCACAGAGTAAGACCCCTTCTCAAAAATAAATAAATAAAACATATCTCTTAATGTCATACAGACTACTGCACAGAAATGTTTATAGTTCTGTCTTAAGAAGGTAACTCAAAACAGTGGAATAAATACACTAGATTACAAGACTGTGCCTCAGGATTTGGTACTCTAATTTGTTATAAGTAATTATAGAATACCTCAAATTCAGTGTGACCAAAGCTGAACTCTATTTTCATTCAAACCTGTTTTGTCTCCTATTAAAAGTTAGTGGCATTGGCTCGGCACCTGTGGCTCAAGCAGCTAAGGCGCCAGCCACATACACCTAAGGTGGTGGGTTCGAATCCAGCCCAGGCCCGTCAAACAACAATAATGGCTGCAACCAAAAAATAGCTGGGCGTTGTGGTGGGCGCCTGTGGTCCCAGCTACTTGGGAGGCTGAGACAGGAGACTCGCGTGAGCCCAGGAGTTGGAGGTTGCTGTGAGAAGTGAAGCTATCGCACTCTACCCAGGGAGACAGCTTGAGGCTCTGTCTCAAAAAAAAAAACCAAACAAACAAAAAAAAAGTTAGTGGCATCATTACCTACCTAGTCACTGAAGAAAAAAGTAGAGAGAAACAATCACTAGACTTTCAGGTTCTAGAAGTCAGATCTGAGCTGTCTTTTCAATTCTATACACCTAGTCTTAATACATTACTGGGACATAATAGATTCTCAGCAAGTACTAAGTATGAGGCATTTCAGTTCCCAATCTGTTCTTTCTGATATCTTTACAGGGTTTATCTCAGACCACTATAGAAATCAGCCCTGTAACATCACTTAGTGCGATCCTCCCAACCTTTTCACACAGCAATAGAATACTCCTATGCAAGCTGAGCATAGAGGCTCATGCCTGTAATCCTAGGACTCTGGGAGGCTGGAGGCAGGTGGATTGCCTGAGCTCACGGGTTCAAAGACTAGCCTGAGCAAGAGCAAGACCCCGTCTCTAAAAATAGCTGGGCGCTATGGCAGGCACCTGTAGTCCCAGCTACTGGGGAGGCTGAGGCAAGAGAATCACTTGAGCCTAAGAGTTGGAGGCTGCTGTGAGCTATGATGCCACAGCACTCTACCAGGGGCGACAAAGTGATACTCAGTCTCAAAAAAAAAACGAAGAATAGGCTTGGTGCCTGTAGCATAGTGGTTACAGCGCCGGATACATGCACTGAGGCTGTGAGGTTCCAACCCACCCAGGGCCAGCTAAACAATGACAACTACAGCAAAAAAACAGCCGGGTGTGATGGTGTCCCAGCTACTTAGGAGGCCAAGGAAAGAGAATCACTTAAGCCCAAGAGTTTGAGGTTGCTGTGAGCTACGACGCCATAGATCTCTACTAAGGGCGACATCTGTCTCAAAAAAAAAAAAAAAAAAAGAATACTCCTATGTTCCTAATTTTAAAAAGTCAGTCTTCCCCCAACTGAGTCCTAGCCTTCTCTCATTCATCCTCTCTTACCCTCATAACGCTGACAAATCACTGGGAGCAAGCACAAGTTTTACAAGTGCATTTCATTGTCATAGCACACCTTCAAATCCAACTCGCTCAAGAAGGTTCAATGGGTACCAGATTAAAGGTTTGTTCCCAACTGGAAGCAGAGGTTTGGGAATGCTGGAAGTCAGGTCTGTCATCCGTGATCCCCCGCCAACTGCCATCACCACTGCTTGAAATTCCATTTTTACAAACTGCAAACACAAAAGCAATTAACAGAAAGTAGTAGTAAAAATCAAAGTACACACAATATTAACACTATTTTTATTTAGGTTACTGATAAGCACTAATGTCAAATGTACAACTTTTAACTCTAGTAATCAGAGTAAGAGAAGCTCTTAGCTTCAGATAAACATTATCTTTATCATACTTTCTTACCAATATATACTCTCACCTCCACCCTTGGTAAAAGTGGGGAGATTAGAATGAAAAAAATCTGGCCCTTGAATTGTTCACAATTAAGTGAGGAAGACAAATTCAGTAAACTACAATACACATCATTAGTCCCACAGCAGGAATATATTCAAAATGCAATATATGAGTATACAATGAAGGGAAAGCCTAGTCTTCACAGAAAACACTGGAAAGGTTTTGCTGACAGAAGAAGTGAGAGTGTACCATGTGGGCTTCTGATATGTGAGTTTTATTCTTTGAAAATGTTAAGACTTCTGACTAGAATTAAGAGCAGAAACACAGGATGTTAACTTTTTTTCTTTCGATGTTAGTCTTTTGAAAAACATAAAATGACTTAAGATTCCTCCAATTAAAAAAAAAAGATTCCTCCAATAATTCAGCCATCTGCTCTAGTCTTCTCTTTACCCCCAATTATGAAAAATATCACTGCAAACACAAATGTAGGCTTGGGTCTGAACGTAGATTTACAGAACCCAATTACACAAACAAACCAAATTATTAATTCTTTTTTTCAAACTCAAGGTAATGAAACTATCTAACATTAAAAATAATCTGTTTATAGCAGCTACCACAAAACAGTGGCAAATCCTTAGTGATTTGAACTGAAAGTATTCTTTGACTTACAACAAATGATGTAATTTTTAAAATAAAAGAGTAAAATGCAATGCTCAGAGAAAAGAATTTATTTAATACCAGTCAAAAAATGTTGCAATTTTGCCATAATTATAATCAGTCCTGGGTCCCATACATAAATATTTAAACTATAACCCTTAACACCCAGTATACCCAAGGCACAAAGTGAAGGCTCTTGCATAACATTCACAACTTAAAGATATGGTTCTTTTGATTCCAGCAAGCATTGCCTCAAATTGGAATTTAACTTCAATTTGGCATAACATAACTCCTACCACCTCTAGTGTTAAAAGAGCACTGGACCATTAAGAGATGAAAGACTTAAAAAAAGAGTTGAAAGACTTGAGTTTAATTTTTTTTCTGGTTCTGCCATTTATAGACAGTGTGTCCAGGAGCCTGATATTTTAAAATCTCAGTTTCCTTAGTTTCTAGAAGGAAGTCTAGTGGTTAAGTTTACAGATACCAGAGCCTGGATGCCTGGGTTTGAATTCTAGCTATGTGAACTAGGGCAAACCACATAACTTTTCAATGCCTCAGTTTTTTCATTTTATAAGATAAGGATAATTATAGTTTCTACTTCACAAAATTACAGTTAATGCTAAATTAATTATTCTATGTAAAGCACAAAAAAATAATGTCCATCCCATGAGAGGCACTATATACAAGTATTTGATATTATTTGACAAAGGCTAGATCACAGAAAGCCTCTGTGATAATGGAACCACATTGTTTCATAATTCTGATCTCTGCACTGCTACTCTTTCCTCCTAAGTTGCCTTTCTCTTGCTCCTAGAAATCATCTATTACACTTTTAAGACTCAGCTCAAGAATCAAAGCCATTCCTAACCCTCCTGGCCCCTCCGCACTCCTTTCTCCTAGGTGCTTCCACTCTACTGCATACATATCATCTCAATCTTTACTGGTTTTATTGTCCTTACATGTTTAAATATCTATTTAAGAGGGCGGTGCCTGTGGCTCAGTGAGTAGGGCACCATATACTGAAGGTGGCAGGTTCCAACCTGGCCCCCGCCAAACTGCAACAAAAAAAATGACTGAGCCTTGTGGCAGGCGCCTGTAGTCCTAGCTACTCGGAAGGCTGCAGCAAGAGAATCGCCTAAGCTAAGGTTACCAGATTTTATTTTAACATTGGTAAAGTGGGACGCCATTGACCAGGGGATAATTTCTTTTTTTTTTTTT
>NW_003852597.1:517035-519453 GCF_000181295.1 Otolemur garnettii | reverse complement strand
GTTCAAGACCAGCCTGAGTAAGAGCAAGACCCTATCTCCAAAAACAGAAAAACTAGGGTGGTGCCTGTGGCTTAGTGGGTAGGGCCCCAGCCCCATATACTGAGGGTAGCAGATTCAAACCTGGCCCTGGCCAAATTGCAACAGAAAACTAGCCGGGCTTTGTGATGGGTGCCTGTAGTCCTAGCTACTCCAGAGGCTGTGGCAAGAGAATTGCCTGAGCCCAGGAGTCGGAGGTTGCTGTGAGCTGTGTGATGCTACGGCACTCTACCAAGGGCAATAAAGTGAGACTCTGTCTCTTAAAAAAAACCCCAAAACCAGAAAAACTAGTCAGGTGTGTGGTAAGCGCCTATAGTTACAACTACATGGGAAGCTAAGGCAGAAGGTTCACTTGAGCCCAAGAGCTTGAGGTTGCTGTGAGCTATCACACCACAGTACAGCATTCTACCCAGGGCAACTGAGTAAGACTGTTTCAAAAATAGAATTAAATTATATTAAAAATAAAATGATTAGTTTCTTAGAAGGACTATGTGTTTGTCATCATTGTTTATCTCCAGTCAGATGCCAGGCACTCAGTCAGTGTTTATGGAATGGGGATGTTTACGGAATGTTGGGAGCCTCACAACAACCCTGTGTAAGAGTCAAACTTAAATATGCACACAAAGGTATCAGAACCCAGTTCACTAGGATCTGTGGTTCTTGCTCTCAGGGAGGGTCTGGGTGAAAAAAGGAAACTTAGGAAACAAGAATAATTATCACTAATATACTAATTATGATACTGCTAGGCAGAGTGTTGGATTTCACAGTCACGACTATGAGTGATGAGAATCAAGGCAACTAGTCTCTCTAGCCTACCCATCTTTAGAGGCACTGTTCACGGCATCTCAGACATGCCTCCATCATAGCATTAGTGCATTCTCCAGAAGTAAGCAGATTAAAAATAAATAAAAGCTGGCCAGGAGCAGTGGCTCACACCTGTAATCCTAGCACTCTGGGAGGCAGAGGCAGGTGTTTGAGACCAGCCTGAGCAAGAGCTAGACTCCATCTCTACTAAAAATAGAAAAAGTATCCGGGTGTTGTGGCAGGAGGCTGTAGTCCCAGCTAATCTGGAGACTGAGGTAGGAGGATCACCTACCTCAGAGCTCAGAGACAGAGGTTGCTATGAGCTAATGATGGTGCCCTGGCACTCTACCCAGGGCGACAGAGTAAGACTGTCTCTAAATACATACATACATACATACATACTGTATAACAAATGGTTTGTCATCCTATTGTGTGCTACCTAAGGACAGGAACCTTACCGTAATCCTCCTGTATGTCATCGTCCTACACTCAAACAATTAAATAAGCCTTAGTGTCTCATGTTACATTGTCACATTGCACGAGACACCCCAAACTCCTGGATCTTATTTAACAAGGGAATGAAGCAGAAAGAGTTTAGGCACAGTGCTAAAGGCATCTGTCCTGGAGCTGGGGCTCACTGGTTGTGACTTCGAGCAGAACCTACCCTCCCCGAATCTGTTTCTGCATTTGTTGCATAAGTGGTTGGCTGGTATTCTCCCCAACCTCCTTTGTAGTTCTGACACTTGGCTACACTGTAGCGTCGAGCAGGGACTCGACTCGACCTGGAGACTTCGGGGTTCAGCACTCCTGCCTACCCACTCGGGTCCGCCTCGAGGCGGCTCAGCAAATCCACCTCCCTCAGATAGTGGGGGCCTAGGGCACCTATCGGGTTGCTCACTCGGGCCAGCCAGTTGGTGTGGGGCCTGGCAGGGCAGAACCCGCAGCTTTACCTCAGCTCCGCGCACGCGACAACCGCTCCCGGCGTTCCCCACGCCACCTCTGACTGACAGCCCAATGGCGCAGGCGCGCGATGATCGAATAGCTCGACGCACTGAACACAGAAAAAGGACGAGCGCCGAGCGATAGATGACTGAGGGGAAGTGAGTGCGCCTAGGCGCGGAGGCGGGGCCGGAGGGGCGGGTCGGAGGGGCGGGGCCGGAGGCAAGTCTTGGGTCCAGGAGTAGGTTGTAGGACTTTGCGGTCTGCGTTCCTTTGTCCTTTCACACGTTACCCAACCTTTGTTGAGTGTCTCTCCCAGTGCAGGGTGCTAGGATCCCAGATGGAACGTGTCACAGTCTCTTTCCTAAAGGCGCTCCTATTCTAGGATCTGGCTCCAACCACCACTGTGTAACAGAGAGCTCATTGGAAGCACAATCTCGGATTAGCCAGTGAAAATAATCACTGAGGCTCGGCGCCTGTGGCTCAAGTGGCTATGGCGCCAGCCACATACACCTAAGGTGGCGGGTTCGAATCCAGCCCAGGCTGCCAAATAAAAATGACGGCTGCAACCGAAAAATAGCCGGGCGTTGTGGCGGGCGCCTGTGGCACCAGCTACTTAGGAGGCGGAGGCAGGAGACT
>NW_003852597.1:510231-516029 GCF_000181295.1 Otolemur garnettii | reverse complement strand
CTGTCATTGTTGTTTGGCGGTCCGGGCTGGGGATTCGAACCGCCACCTTAGGTGTACGTGGCTGGCGCCTTAGCCGGTTGAGCTATAGGCGCCGAGCCCCTTGTCATTGTTGTTTAACAGGCCTGAGCAGGGTTGGAACCCACCAGTCTCAGTGTATGTGGCCGGCACCCTACCCACTGAGGTATGGGTGCTGAGCCTATTGTTGGTTTTTGAGCCAGGGTTGTGCTCTGTTGCTCAAGCTGGAGTGCAATGGCATCATCAGAGTTCTCTGCAACCTCCAACTTCTAGGCTTAAGTCATCCTCCTGCCTCAGCCTCCTGAGTAGCTGAAATTATACACATCTGGCTACTTTTTCCATTTTTTGTAGAGATGAAGTCTCGCTATATTGTTTCGTCTCAAACTTCTAGGCTCAAATGATCCTCCTGCCTTGGCCTCCCAAAGTGCTGAGGTTATAGGCGTGAGCCACCATGCCTGGCCTATTTTTATTTTTATTGCAAGTGTGTAGCAGAGAAGAGTGCAGTGCCTATTAGTACAGTTTAGTGCCACAGCTTTGATTGATGCTAAATAAAGCACCAGCAATTTTACCTAGAATTACTTTTGTTCACTGAATGTAAATATCAATATGATGAAAAAGGCAAATAACCTTTTATT
Source organism: Otolemur garnettii (assembly GCF_000181295.1). Taxonomy (NCBI): domain Eukaryota; kingdom Metazoa; phylum Chordata; class Mammalia; order Primates; family Galagidae; genus Otolemur; species Otolemur garnettii. The sequence goes on along the minus strand of NW_003852597.1, from coordinate 515,379 downwards.
ATTATGACACAAGTAGTTTTGACCTGGCACGTGCCCTGAAAGGATCTACAGAGCACGCTTTAATTTTCTTTTTCTTTTTTGAGACAGAGTCTCACTATGTTGTCTTCGGTAGAGTGCTGTGGTGTCACAGCTCACAGCAACCTCGTACTCTTGGGCCTAAGTGATTCTCTTCCCTTAGCCCCCTAAGTAGCTGGGACTACAGGTGTCTGCCACAACACCCAGCTATTTTTGTTGTCGTTGTTGTTGTTGTTATTATTGGTTGTCAGGCCCTAGCTGGGTTCAAAACTGCCAGCTCTGGTGTATGTGGCTGGCACCCTAGCCGCTAAGCTACTGGTGCCAACCCCAGAGCACACTTTAAGAACTGCTGACTAGGGTGGCACCTGTGGCTCAGTGAGTAAGGCGCCAGCCCCATATACTGAGGGTGGTGAGTTCAAACATGGCCCCAACCAAACTGCAAAAACATAGCCGGTCACTGTAGCAAGTGCCTGTAGTCCCAGCTACTCTGGAGGCTGAGGCAACAGAATTGCCTAAGCCCAGGAGTTGGAGATTGCTGTGAGCTGTGTGACACCACGGCACTCTAGGGCGATAAAGTGAGACTCTATCTTAAAAAAAAAAGAACTGCTGTCTTGGCCAGGTGTGGTGGCTCACGTTTGTAATCCTAGCACTCTGGGAATCTGAGGCAGGAGGATGCCTTGAGCTCAGGAGTTGGAGAACAGCCTGAGCATGAGCGTCCTTATCGCTACTTAAAATAGAATAAAATTAGCCAGGTGTTGTGGTGGGCACCTATAGTCCCCAGCTACTTGGGAGGCTGAGGCAGGAAGATTGTTTAAACTCAGGAGTTTGAGGTTGCTGTGAGTGAGGCTGATGCCATGGCACTCTAGCCTGGGCAACAGAGTAAGACTCTGTCTCATACACAGAAAAAAAAAAAAAGAACTGCCACCTTATATATTCTTCCTGGCTCCACTGTGGCACTCACTGTAAAGGGTTATCATTCCTTTTCCATGTCTCCTCTATTACACTCGGAGCCCTTTGAGGAAAAGGGATTGTGTCTTATTTGTTCCTCTCTCCCCAGAACCCAGTATAGGACCTGAGATATGCAAAGTGAATAATATGGAATGAATTGAAAAATTTTTTTTGCTGTTGTTGAGACAATGTCTCACTATATTGCCCTTGGTAGAGTACTGTGGCATCACAGCTCACAGCAACCTCAAACTCTTGGGCTTAAGCGATTCTCTTGCCTCCACCTCCCAAGTAGCTGGGACTACAGGTGGCCACCACAACTCCTGGCTATTTTTGTTGCAGTTGTCATTGTGGTTTAGCTAGCCTGGGCTGGGTTGGAACCTGCCACCCTCAGTGTATGTGGTCGGTGCCGTAACCACTGTGCTGGGGGTGCTGAGCCTTAATTGAAATTTTTTAATAAATTTTCCTTTGATCTCCCATTTGGTGGTGGGAAAACTGGGCTGAGAGCTAGGTCACTGACAATATCTCTTCTCTTGAACCTTCTTCTTCTCTGAGTTAATCCATATTATCCCTTATACCTCACTTAATGCTTAGTATTTATTAAGTACACAGGGAGTACTTAATAAATTATTATTAAATATAGGTTATTTCTTATAATGTTTGTTTTACATTCACAGTGGTAATTTCTCATCTCTTTCCCAAGGGATCTTTTAGTGTGCGTGTGTGGGTTTGTACATGGTGTGGGAATAGCTTAAGAAGGGAAATCTCTCTGAACTGTAAAAAGAAGGGAAATCTCTCTGAACTGTAAAAGACAAAAGAAACCTTTCAAAAGTTAGGCCTTGGCTCACAAATACTCTTCCCACGATCTGCTAGAGATCTCTCTGGGAATTTCCTGGACATGTTACAATATTCATCTACTCCATTTGGCTGTAGACTTATCAGTGGGGCAGGGAATTATTGTTTTTAGAGTGCTGAATGGAAGATAAAAATGAAAAAAGAAACCCCACTTTGGCAACCAATTGCAAGTCCTAAAATAATTACATTTTGTTTTTGTATATAAGCCCAGTAACTGTCTAATAGATTCATGATAAGTTAGAGAGAAAATGATGCTACAGTGTTCAGTATAAAGAGTTTGGAAAGAATCTTCATTAATTAGGACTTCAATATGTTTTTTCAAGCACATAGAACTTTCATCATTGGTGGTTTAAAAGTTAGCATCTAGACATGCATGTCCTGAATTGGTGGCTCAGCTTAAAATATAAGTGATTTAATTAATTTGGTGATTCTCTCCTCTCCCCAGAGAGGAGAACAAAATGAAAACAAAAACTTTTCAGATGGTTGATTTTTCCTTGTTTTTATGTTGAAAAGTATGGTCTCGGGGCCACAGTTCATGTATTTATTCAAGAACTATTTACTGAGTGACTACTACATGCCAAATGTAAGGATGGTCAGTGTTTATGGTGAGATGATGGATAAATGGTTAATTCAGTCAATAAGGGCAAAAATCAATCTCACTCTCTACTTGCTTTCTTTCTCTGCCCTCTTGCGTGTACTTGAAGGTATTCTATGGATTTCTGTTTTCACAAGCCACTGAGGAGCTCAGCAGACAAAAAGGAAATGTAGATTTTCTTTACAATCACTACATATATTGATTAGATCTGTCTTTTAGTATTTGTTCTTGTTAACCTTAAGTGTTCCTGGGTGAATGAGAAGATGTGAGCCGAACATCTGGCCTCAGAACGTGGCCAGAATTCTCAGGACAGAATCAATAACAGGATCAGAAAACCTGTGAAAAGTGTGTCTTATTATCATCCAGCCAGGAAGAAGAGAGAAGGCAGCTGCTTATCCTGTCAGAGGAAAAGCAGATGGTCCAGTTTGTGAATCAACAACAGGATTTGGCTGCAATTCACTTTTTTTTCTCTTTATGTAGTACGCCACCCCCACCCCCCACCTTCCGGCTTAAAATCAACTAGCCACTTCCCACTTCATCTCACTGCAGGCATTTTTCCTTTTTTTCTTTGGAATGCCACACCATCTCCCTACTCTCTTTTTTCCTTCTCCTTCCCTACTGTCACTCTTTCACTCTTTCTTCTGCTAAGAAGATAAAATAAACTTTATACTTTTATATCCTAATCTTGGCCTAGAGAAATTCTTTTCCAGTCCTGGGTGGACCACCTACTGAGTTTTCCACCCTAACAGCAAGTGACATGGTGCTAACATTGTAGCAGAAAAAGGCAGCATAAATTACAAAGAAGATTAAGTAATAAAAGAGCAAACTGACAGTATATTAAAAGGTGAGAAGTACATTGGGAATAAGAAAAACTTGGGCAGGGAGGAGTGGCAGGGAGAAAGAGAATTGACAGGTATTAGGTCTTAGAGTTTATAGAGGTTATTGGAATAGGGGATTTGTGATTCATTTAAATCTTTCTACAACTTTCAGACGGTGCCTGTAGCTCAATCGGCAGGGCGTCGGCCACATATACCAAGGCTGGCGGGTTCAAATCCAGCCTGGACCAACTGACCAACAATCACAACTGCAACAAAAAAACAGCCGGGCATTGTGGTGAGCACCTGTAGTCCCAGCTACTTGAGAGACTGAGGCAAGAGAATCACCTAAGCACAAGAGTTTGAGGTTGCTGTGAGTTGTGACGCTACAGTACTCTACCCAGGGCAACAGCTTGAGACTGTCTCAAAAAAAATTTTTTTTCTACAACTTTCTATCTAATAAATTTAGAAGCAAATACAAAAGGAATAATTGACATCAGTAAAAATGATGGAGTAAGGACCTCCAAAAATTCTCTCCTCCATAAAAGCAATGAGAATGTTGTCAAAAGTTGTCAATATCAACTTTTTTGAAAGTGCATCATTAGCACTGACCAATTATGTCACTATTTTCAAAATCTGTTGGTGATTGGTCTCTGTACATCTGTTACACAGTTTATATTGAACTAAAATAAAATCTCTTTTTGAGACAGAGGCTCAAGCTGTCCCCCTGGGTAGAGTACCGTGGCATCACAGCTCATAGCAACCTCCAACTCCTGGGCTCAAGTGAGTCTCCTGCCTCCACCTCCCAAGTAGCTGGGACCACAGGAGCCCACCACAATGCCTGGCTATTTTTTTTTTCTTTGGTTGCAGCCATCATTGTTGTTTGGCAGGCCCAGGCTGGATTCGAACTTGCCACCTTAGATGTATGTGGCTGGCGCCTTAGCCACTTGAGCCCCAGGCGCCAAGCCTAAAATAAAATGTTAAGGGACTTTCCAGTGGCTGACTGAATGGACTCCCTCTTAGTCAATGGGATGCCCTAAAAGTGGGTTGTGAGCCATGAGAAGGATGGTCAGATGTGCCTCCTCTCTTCTTAGAAACATCTGGCAACCCAATAACAGGCCTACGGCTATGCAAAGCAAAATAACAGGACTCTCACTACTAGGCATTTACCTAAATGAAAAAAGACATTTTACCGCTGGGATATTTGCACTCCGATGTTCATAGCAGCTCAGTTCATGATCACAAAGATGTGGAAATAACCCAAGTGCCCATCAACACGTGAATGGATCAATAAACTGTAGTATATATGTTCTATGGAATGCTATTCAGCCATATAAAAAAGATGGAGATTTTGTATCCTTTGTAACAACCTGGATGGATTTGGAGAACATTCTCCTAACTATTGCAAGATTGTAAAAACAAGCATGACATGTACTCAATACCAACTTGAAACTAGGAGATTTAACAATCACAGACCCACATGAGGGAGAATTAAGTTCCAAAAAAGGAGAGGTGGGGGTTCAGTAACTACCAAATGGGTACAATACATGCATGTATAACACTGTCCCTGAGTGTAGGACATAGCTACAACTCTGACTTTAAACTTTCATGTGTAGATAATATGACTTAATGGTTTGTACCTTCATATTAATCTGAAATAAAAAGAAATAAATAAAATTAAAGAAGCTATAGGGGACAGGCATAGTGGCCCACACCTGTAATCCTAGCACTCTGGGAGGCTTAGGTGGGAGGATTGTTTGAGGTCAAGAGTTTGAGAGCAGCCTGAGCAAGAGTGAGATCCTGTCTCTACTAAAAATAGAAAAATTAGCTAGGCATTATGGTGCATGCCTATACTCCTTGGTACTCAGGAGGCTGAGACAGGAGGATTGATTGAGCCCAAGAGTTTGAAGTTGCTGTGGGCTG
>NW_003852597.1:505052-508789 GCF_000181295.1 Otolemur garnettii | reverse complement strand
CCCCCCCCAAAATAAAGTAAAAAACCAAAAAAAAAAAAATAGGGACTTTATATAACAAATGCAATCAGTGTAACCTAATTCTTTGTACTCTCAATAAATCCCAAACAAAAAAAAAAGAAAATGGTTAATGTTTCATAAATATTGATAATTGAAAATTAAAATATATATATATATATATATATACATAGCAAATCACTTGCATCTGGGTATGTATCTGGTGGCTTATCTCTAATTAATAACTTCCTTATCTTAATGCATTCCAAGCCTTTAGAAAAGCTTCATATCTTTAACCAATTACAAGTCAAAAAGAATTTTTTTTTTTGAGACAGAGTGTAACTTTGTCACCCTCTGTAGAGTGCTATACTGTCATAGCTCACAGCAACCTCAAACTCCTGGGCTCAAATGATTCTCTTACCTCAGCCTCCCAGGGAGCTGGGACTATAGGTGCCCACCACAATGCCTGACTATTTTTAGAGACAGAGGCTCAATCAGGCTGGTCTGGAATCTATGAGCTCAGGGCAATCCACCTGCCTCAGCTCCCAGAGTGCTAGGATTACTAGTCTTTACTTTAAACCCACCTATAACCTGTAAGGTTCCCCCAAACTCCCCCTTTGAGATGTCCTACCTTTTCAGAACAAACCAATGTAAGCCTTCCATATATTGATTTATAACTTTATGTGTAATTCTTGTCTCACTCAAATATATAAAACTAAACTGTGACCCAACCACACCAAATCCACTATGCTCAGGCAATTTTTTCTATATTTTTGTAGAGATACGGTCTTACTATGTTGCCCGGCTGGTCGTCTTGATCTCCTAGGCTCAAGTGATCCTTCCACCTTGGCTCCTAAAATGCTGGGATTATAGACATGAGCCACCATTCCCAGCTGCATTAACTATTTCATTATTTCCTTGGTATAACTTCCTAAAATCACTTCATCAAACTGTCATATTGCCCTGTAGGAAGGATATATCAGTTTTCACGCCCCATAGTATCTATTTCCTAAACTCTCTACCATCCTTCAGTATTAACACTTAAAAATATTTTTTGACAATGCGATGTGGTGTGATAAAATTATTATAATTTGTATTTATTTATTTACTATTGAGCCATTGTTTTTCTTCTTTAGGAACTACCCTTTACGTATTTACATTCATTTTTCTATTGGTTTAATTATAGTTTTCTTATTGATTTGTAAGAAACTTTGAATAGCACTAAAATAATAAAGGCTTGATAATCACTGATTGTCTTAATGCAAAGCATTGTGCTAAGCGCTGTATATTTACCCTCTTGTCTTCTCAATTCTACATGAGAAACCTAGAGCAAAGAGGAATTAAATAACATGCTGGGTAAGGAGTGATAAAGCTGGGATTTGAATGGTAGCCAGCCAGCTCCAAAGCCTGTAGGCTTGTAAGGTAAACCCCTATATATTAACCCCTTTGTCTGTCATGTCAGGCATTGCAAATATGTTTGCATAGCCTGTCCTTTGCTTTTTAATTTCGTGTATGTTCTTTTCTAATGTAAAAAATCCAAAATGTTTATGAATTCAAAATATTTTTCTTTATTGAAGAAACTGTATATTGGGGAGGGGCCTCCGCTACCCTCTAGTGATTTTAGTTTTGAGTCATGGCTGGAGCCAGAGAGAAAGCAGGAGAAAAAGGGTGGAGCCAAAAATAGAGGCAAAGTCCATGAGGTGGGGAGCTAGATGTTCCCCTTCAAGTAGCGCAGGCCTGGCAGCTTGTGCTGGGCTTGTGGAAGATTCCCTGTCACAGAGGCTAAGTACCGGGGAAGCAAGCCTCAGCACGAATAGGGCTTGTGGGTCTGCGGGGCTTAGCTGCCAGTGTCAACCCACTGCCCACAGGAGCAGGGATCACTGGGTTTTGCAGAATATCTCAGCTCATATCAGGAGCACAGAGCAGAACTGGATTTGATCCGGTGCTGGGAGGGTGTCTTCGCCTAGGTGAGGCCAAGTGGGGCCCATGGCTGCCTCCCGGTGTCACCTCACTCCTCCCAAGGGCTCATGTCAGTGTCAATGGCCACACAGTTGTAGGCTGCATAGCGGAGTTTCTCCTCACAGACCTTGGCACTGTGGGGGGTGGGGACTTGGTTAGGCAGCTCCATCATGCCAGAAGCAAGGTGGCTACAGTTTGTGCACTTCTTTGCCTGAAGTCCTCCCCAACTGAGGACAACTCCCTACCCCCTAAGCCCCAGGCTGAGCCTAGGAAAAAACCCACCTGGCATAGTGCGGCAGGAAGAGGGTGCTGGAGCAGGTGGAAGACTCAGGTAGTGCATCTGTGGTCTCGTAGCTGGGGGTGTTGAGGGGCCATAGGTCAGGAATATGTGTAGGGACACGTGTGTGTGTGGGAAGGGAGGACAGGTCAGCCACAGTGCCTCTGGACTTCCCTTGCACACTCACCCCATTTTGTCCGGGTAGATGTAGATTCTGGCTGGGAGGCGGCTGCGGCCCGTGACAAAGCGCAGGAAGCGGCTCCGGTCCTCTGGACAGAGAAGGAAATCAGTACCTGTCATAATGGCAGGGGTTCTACAAGTTCCACCCAGTCTCTATATCCCACAAGCAGATTCCAATGCAGCTATTACTCTGCCTCCCTCCACTGACCGTTGGTGAAGTTGTTCAGTGCCTCCCAGAAATACTGCACCCGCGTGTCAGATGGCTCGAAGTCCTCAAACCGTGCTGGTGGGGACAAGTGCAGACTTCGTTCTTGGGCCCAATCCTTATGCCCCAGCCTGTGTTGCCCTGCCCTGCCCCGCTGTTGGGAACTCACTGAGCTTTCGCAAAGCGTCCACTGTGACCTCTGGATCCCCGCACACTTTCTTCTCCAATTCTTGCCAGGTCAGCAAGTCCAATACAGCCTGTGGTACCACTTTCAGCAGACCTGCCTGCATGGCTGCCACCTGGGATGGGTAAAAGGCCTGGCTAGGGAAGAGGGCACAACTCCCAGTTCACACTGGGGGCATCTCTGTATCCCAGTGGTCAGAAGGACTATGGGCCCAGAGTTCTCAGGATTGGGTACTTCTGGCTTCCAGGTCAGGCTCTGGCTACTAGTGGGTAGAGTGCAGGAAGGGCCAAAGCTCTGTTCTCCTGGCCTCTGGGTAGTACCTGCTCCTTGCTCTCTTCTAGCCGGGCCTTCTGGACGAGTTGGATGAAACGAGAACGGTCCTCGTATTTCACAACAATGCCTGCGCCCCCAGGGATCAGCTCCACCACCTGTTGGTCACTCAGTACAGTGGTGAAGGTCAGCTCCTTCCCAAACTTGAACTCAAATGTCTCTTTGTCCATGCCTTCCATCACTTCCAGGAGCTTAACCTGCAGGTTAAAGAGAGGCAGAGATGTTGGTTTTCCATGGGTGTAGACAGTGCCAATGTTTCCTCAGGATGCTTACAGGGAAGCAGGAGCGAAGCAAGGCTGTCCCCAGGCAGGCAGCAGTGGGGAACAACGTCAGTACAAAGCCTGTGAAGACATCAAGACTACGTCTAACCAGTCTTGGAGGCCAGGGAAGGTACCCTGTAGGAGATGGCATCTCAGTTGAAACCCAAATAATGGCTGGAGTTGGTTAGGTCATAAGGTATCAGGAGAGAGAACTTCAATGAAGTTGGAAAGAGCAAAAGGCCTGAGGACACTGTTTGGCTGGAGGCTGAATAAGACCCAAGTGGCTAGAGAAGAGCGGTAAGTCACATAAGGCTTTTGCAGATTTCTATATTCTTTTTTTTTTTTTTT
>NW_003852597.1:494025-505032 GCF_000181295.1 Otolemur garnettii | reverse complement strand
CCCTGGGTAGAGTGCCGTGGCATCACAGCTCACAGCAACCTCCAACTCCTGGGCTCAAGCGAGTCTCTGGCTTCAGCCTCCCAAGTAGCTGGGACTACAGGAGCCCGCCACAATGCCTGGCCATTTTTTGGTTGCAGCCATCATTGTTGTTTGGTGGGCCCAGGCTGGGGATTCGAACCCGCCAACTTAGGTGTATGTGGCTGGCGCCTTAGCTGCTTGAGCCACAGGCGCCGAGCCGATTTCTATATTCTATCCTAGGCCTAGGGGAGAGCCATCAGAGTTTAAATGAGAGTGAAATTAATTATCTGGCTGCATTGAGATCAGATGGATAAGAGGAGAGAGAAGGAGAGCAACTTTTAACTTTTGCAGTAAGCAGTTAGGTCGGAAAGAAAGGTGACTTGACCCCCGAGGGTATATTTATGAGACGACAAAAGTGGGAGATTCTGGAGGGAGAGTTGACAATGTGGGGGGGGGAACAGGAAAGAGTGAAGGATGACCCTGAGGGCGGTGGCATGGGGAGGGGTGGGTTGTGGTGCCATCCTGAAAAGGAAGCCCTAGAAGGCAGTGGTCTAGGAGAAGGATGGAAGAGGGAGCTAAGCCTGAGATGCCACTTTGGAGCAAATGTCCAGGATGCAGATGAATATATGGCCTCAGGCTTAGGAGAGAGGCTGGGGCTAGAGGTTAAGATTTTAGGGGTCAGTAGAATAGTGATAACAGCTGAAGCCACAGGAGTAGATGGGACTGGAGAAGGATTCTGTGTGTGGCCAAAGAATAGGTGTAAAACAGCCTTGGGGAGCACTAACCTTTATGGGCTGGGCAGAGAAGACAGTGGTCCAGTCTGTACTCACCAGCACGGAATCAACAGCTGGGAAGTCCTTGCTCCAGCTCACCTCCTCACCAGAAAGCTGCTTCCACACAAAACCAGGCAGAGCCAGGACCTATGTGACAAATACTCACTACTGTCTTCTTACCCTGAGCTGCCCAGGTTTGGCTGGCCCTTCCTTCTGGGAGCCAGGGCTGATCTGATGAGAGGTGCAGACGAGGCTACTCACCAGGAACTCCTTACCCCGAAGGGCAGCCCCCATCAGCTGTCCAATCCATTCATACTTGGCAAAGTCTCGGCATGAGGGGTTGGGCACATACATGTCCCGGGCCTCACCAGTACCATTGCCCTGGCCCAGAGACAGAACTGTCAGCATGGCATGGGATGCACCCTACTTTCCTGTCCCAAGCTCCTCAAAGACTTCCCTGAACATCTTCCACTGGGGGGTTCTGAATGACCCCCGACCCCTATCAATGTACAATGCTCTTCCTCTCTCTGTCTGCCTAGAGGTTGCCCAGGCAACTCAGTGCCTCTCCAGCTCCTCTGAGAGTTTTGCAGAGACTGAAGAGGAGAGACAATTTGGGAGGTAAGGGTGGGAGATTACCTGGTTGGCCGTGCGCACAAAGAAGGGCAGAGGCACAGGAGTGTCTGCTGAGCTAGGGCACAGCTCTTCTGACATATCTGCCAGGCTGTCCCGGAAACCACCCCCTGAAATGACAGATGCCCTCAGCTGAGTATTTAAGAGCCCAGCCCCCATAATGGCATAATGAACAGTTCCCCATCTTTGTTAGCTGGCGGCCCCAGAAGCCTTTACCACTTAACTTTATTTTTTTGTTGCAGTTTGGCCAGGGCCGGGTTTGAACCCGCCACCCTCGGTATATGGGGCTGGTTCCCTACCACTGAGCCTCAGGCATTGCCCTATTTTTTTTTTTTTTTTAGAGACAGAGTCTCTACCCTGGGTAGAGTGCCATGGCATCATAGCTCACAGCAACCTCAAACTGTTAGACTTAAGCAATTCTCTTGCCTCAGCTTCCTGACTAGTTGGGAGTACAGACACCCACCACAACACCTGGCTATTTTTTGTTGCAGTTTATATGGGGTGGGCGCCCTACCCACTGAGCCATAGGTGCCGCCCCCTTTACCACTTTAATAAAGAAGTGAGCAGGACCCTGGTCATCCTCCCTCAGGACCTCACCTTGGTCAATGATGCCTTCTGCAATGAATTTACATTCCCACCATTGGTCATAGCGCATGGGCCACCTGTAAGTATGGGCAGATCTGTCTTCATGCTGGGCCAGACCTCAGGACAATTCACTAGCCCAGAAGCCTGCCAGGAAAAGGGCTACAGAGCAGTGAAGGTGAGGGGTGCTAAGAGCAGTGTGTGGGTGTATGTGTGCACATGTGTACCCTGAGCACGTCCCTTACCCTCATGCTATACCTGTAGTCCAGGGGCTTTTCATATTTGTCAGAGGGCTTGAGGCCTTCATATACCTGGAGGTGAGAAGAAGGGGAGAAAGTTGTAGAGAAGTCTGTATCTAGACTTGGCTTCATTCTTGCTGTTCCTCCCCCAGTCTGACCCCAGATGGTCCAGACCTGTGTGAAGACTGCATTCCTGCAGGCTGGGTCACGAGAGGGACAGGCGCGGTGTTCCATAGCAAGGCGGCGGTTGATGTACAGGCGTGGCATGAAGCTGGGCTTGCTGCTCTCTGAGTCACGAAGGCACTGAGCCACCAAGCCAGGCCGTTGGCGTGACAGCAGTAGAAACTGCTTCACTTGCTGGTAAGGAGAGGTGGCCAGAGCAGGATAGGTGGGGAGTCAGCCTGTGTCCAGACTCTGGAACCTTCCTCTATGCCTGGACCTAATTCTACCATTCCAGTCCAAGTCTAGTCGGTTCCTGTCCTTTCCTCCAGTCCCAGCCTTAGTCCAGCCACCAGAGGGAGCTTTCTAAAATGGGAAATCTAATTTCCTCAATATCTTACCACCTTTCCAATGTTGCCACTAAACTGAGACAAAGTCTGCTTCACAGCCTGCCCCACAGGGTCCTTGGTAGGGGAGCCTGCTTCCTGCTCACCCCCTCTCAGCCTCATCCCCATGTCATACTCATACCTATCTGCCTGCTTTTCTCAAGTCATCTTGAATTGCTGATAATTGTCAGTCTGCACTTTACATGCAACCTACCAACTCATGCTGCACCTCTCTTCTTCCCATTTTTGGGTATTCCATACACTCATGTGGGGAATGCTCACAAACACTAACTTTTGACCATCTTCTCTGGTTTTCTTCTTGTGTTCCTACACCCATCAAAGATCCTGCCCTAAAGTACTTTTAGGAATGGTTTGCTGAAGAATGAACAACTAACTACAGGAGTAGGAAAGGGGAACCCACTGCCAAGACCAGCACTAGCTGAGCCAGGCTCACCTTAATCTCACTGAAGGTGCCCAGGGTATGATCCCAGGCAGGTACGAGGTGGTGCAGGACACTGTCTAGGATCTTGATGAATCTGGGATAGGTAGGGAAAGATAACTGCTGCTAAAGAGTTTGACATGTATGTAAGACCACCTCTCCCAACTCCCCAAGACACAGGGACAGAAGGAGGGAGGGCCTAGGGGCGGATCTGATCCTTGAAGCAGAACAGTTTAACTTTAAGACCTTGGGGACCTCTTCCATACAAACAAACAAGGCTCAGGATAAGGGGAAGGGAAGGGCCTATAGGCCCAGGAAATAGCCACCTCTGCAGGAGGACAGCTCTGCGGTACAGTACTTCTGGGTCAGTGCCTTCCAGGCGTGGATATCGCACCAGACTGGTTGGCTGGAACAGGTCTGCATTCAACCCTAGCTCCCGCTGTCTAGATGACTTGATCTTGACCCCTCGAAGGCGAACATCAATCCCATCATCTAGGAGAAGGGGTCAGAGCAAGGTCATTTACTGCATCTGCTTCCTCCTTGGCCCTCAGACCTGGGAGTGGCTCTTTTAATACTTAACCATTTTTACTCTTAGCCTGTATTAACCTGGGATCTTTGGGATCCCCTTCTATCACCTAATTCTGATCCATAAATTCTTTGTCATTTCCTCTGACCTTAGCATAATGTTGGAATGCCTGAAAGTCCCAACTCAGTTCCTCTTCCAGGTAAGCCCAACCCACTACAGCTTTAAGGCAGGTGCATACCTGGCACTTCCCACCTAGCTCAGGCCCCAAAGCTGCAAATCCTGAGTTAGTTCAGTATCGCCTTCACCTCAACTCCAAACTCACCTCTCCATACTTGCTGTCTGCTTTACCCCATCTATATATTCGGGTCCCTTTCTTTCACTATAGTTTTAAGCCTTACCTCTGCATTCAACGATGCGGATCTCGATGATTGGGAGGTGGACTGTCATGTCCTCCAGGACACAAACATCTCCAATTAGGCTCCTGAAGAGATAGCTGTGAGGCACTTCAGACAGCCCCTGCCTCAGGCCTTCAGAGGTTCTGAGGTACCACCCAAACCTAGGCTTCCAAGCTGGGCCAGGCTTGGAACATGCCCTACCACCCGTACCAGGCCAGCCTACTCACTCGTCAATGCTCACGTCACTCAGCTTCTTCAGGTTGTCCCCTTCACCCCCATAGACCACCACCCGCTTAGGCATGAAATTGTCATCCGTAGTATCCACTGTGAGTAGCAGCTTCCTGAAAGGTCAGAATGTGATCATGGGTCTTTGTGAACATGGCATGTCCTGCCCTGTCCTGCCCTGTCCTGCCCAGAGCCTACTCACTTGACAATGGTACCCTTCTTCATAGTAAGCCGTACCCAGTGCTGGCACTGGGATCCATCACTCTCCCAGTAGGTGTCAGCATTGCTGTCTGTGAGGCAGGATACATTGAACTCCTCCTAGGGAGGGCAGAGAGGTGGAGTCCAAGGTTATTCTTTTTCCCTGCTCTGGGCCAGGGAGCACAAGAGTGACAGCACAGGGGCACTGGGCTAAACAGACAACAGTACTGGGTGGGGATCAGGTGGTGCCTAGGGGTTGCTATAGACTTCTGAGATGGAACACTGGCCTGAACGTGGCCTGTAGGGTTTCTGGTTTGGCTTTGGCCTGGAGGTAGGGGTTCTTTCTGGTTCTAGCCTCCAAGGGGATGACTACATCTTGCCTAGGGTGGGAGGAGTCTCAGCACGTACCGTGTAGGAGGACACGTCTATGCTCTCCACATACTGCTTCACGCTACCCAGGTTCTCATCCTCCTTGCCCAGGTGGTCATACAAGAAGTGGATCAGGTCCTCATCGCATTCATAGGTCCATGTCGGGGGCACGTAGCTAAGCAACCCCAAGCCCCAATTAGATTGGGCCCAAACCCAGAACTCCTTCCTCCCCAGCCCATTCCAGCTCGCTCACAGTAGCCTTTGGACGGCTTCTGTGTACGCCTCCGCGGGCTGAGGCCTCGATCCCAGGCGATGTGAGTACGTTAGGTCCACCACCTGCTCCCATCTGTGGGCAAAGGATAGGGGGTAGGATGAGGAGGCATCCCCCGGCGGCAGGACATCACGGCTAGGCCCTGGAGCCGTCTCCAGAGCATTATCTTTAATGCCTTCATCAGTCCCTCTGCAGCCCCTCTGTGTCCCGCCCCTTCCTTCTCTTAACCCGGACTCAGCTCGGATATCCCACCCCTCAGGCTGCGCCTTTTGACAGCAAGCTCCGCCCCTTCAAGTGCCTTACCTGAGCACCGGGCGGTAGTTCACGCCGAAGAGCTGCTGCTGCCGCTGCAGGTGGTCTGGAGTGTCGATGGGTACCAGGCGGGCCCCGCCCTCCGCCGGGCGGCACACCAGCAGCCAACCTTCGTTCAGCCCGCAGTCGCCCAGGTGCTCTGCCAGCTGCTCCTGCGGGGACACACCCGCTGGGGACAGCCGTCAGGGCATTGCCCAGCTGCCTGCCCTGGGCAAAGGGCACCGAACGCAATGCCAGCTCAATATGGGGGAAGAAAAGGAGGCAGTGAAGGGTTTCTCCGGCCCCAGGGAGTCTTGTGGGGCCCCAGACAGGCCAGAGCTCACCTTGGTCAGTTTCACCCAGAGCCCGTGGCCGTTGCACAGCTCTTCGCCGGTAGTGCGCACACAGGCGCCGCGCCTGAGCTCGATGCTGTCGCGGGCGGAGCGGAGGGGCCCGGAGCCCGTACCTGAGGCTGGGCCTGCTGCGCCCACACGCAGCCCCAGACCCTCGGCTTCCCACACCGGCAGCAATACTCGAGACGGTCCCGCCGGGTCCTTGTAAAGCTTGTAGAGCACCTCTCGCGGTACGAAAGCCAGCGCTGCCGGCAACGGCCGCCCGGCGCGGAGGTTCTTTGCTGCCTCTGCCAGGAAGCGCACACGGCCCAGTAGCTGCCGTGGGGACTCTAGCGCCGCGCCCGGGCCCGCCATGACTAAGTAGCTAAGAGGAGTCCACGGGCTACCCTGCCCAGGGAGCAGTTGCAAGCACTGCAGTCGCGGGTTCCCACCACGCCCAGCCCCGCCTTCGCCGTAAGTTCTAGATTAAGCGCACACTCAGCGACTGCTGTACTGCCCTGTGTACTACTGTTGTCAGCCGTTATTACCCACCTCTCTGCCTGCTCAACCCAGCCAACTAAATCCAAGATCAGTGGGTTTCTACCTGATTAATCTTCCTCTTTCGATCCCCTTGCTACTTGTTTTATCTCTAGTACTACTACCATCATTAAAGCCACTATTCTCTCTAGCCTGTATCATAGCAACAGCCATTTTTTTTTTTTTTAAAGTTTTCCAGCCTCCTCTCTCAGTGAGTCGTTTAAAAACCTGCCGGACTCCTCATCCTAAAGGTGATGTCACAAGTATTTGGGAGTATGACTCCTTCCCCTGCCACTGACAGGAGTCTTAGGTCGTTGAGGTTTGATCTGGTTGTTACTCTTAAACCCAGGACACTGGCGATCATTATTCACTTTAGTGTGATCGCTGATTTCTGTCTCCGAATCAGTCTTGCAGCTCCTTAAAAGCAGGGGCTGTCTTGCTCAGCACTCTAACCTGCGCTCCTTAATATATAGTGCCCAGCTGTAGGTAGGTAATAAAAATATCAATATATGATGATTGGCATTCCCTGTACAGGCTGGTTCCATCATTCGGTGTATATCTGGCTGTATAAAGACTTATAATCTTGGAGAGTGAGACTTGCGCCAAGCCACCGAGATACTCAGACTGAGGTGTCTCAAGTCGCCGTAAGATGTATTTACAGAGTTGTTCTTTCTTCTCGGCTTTTGTCCTTCTTGCGTCGCTACAGCCGGCTTTACGGTGACTAGAGACAGGGGTCCTACCGGCAGCAGCCAGGGCAACCCCAGGCTGTAGCAGAAGCTTGATCATGTGACCTCAACATGGCGACACCCTTGGTTCCCTCCAGGAAGGGGAGGAGCCTGGACTGGGGCATACTCGGATTCAGATTAAAGTGGGGATTGTGCTTGCAGTTACTAACAGCTTACCATGGAGGCGAATGGGTTGGGGTGAGTTCTCCGCAGTACGCGGTAGGGCTAGCAGGGTTTCTAATCTGAGTCTTTGAACCCAGAAATTTCTCCCCATACCCTCCTTTCTTCACCATCTAGGTCTCCCAACCTGAACCCCATTCACTTAGATTCCGAATCCTCCAAGCATGGATTCTTGAGACCTTCACCCTAGGAGACTTTATTCAGGGAAATGCCTCAGGATTTTCATCTAGGATCTCTATAATGGAAACATCAACTCTGATCACTCTTTGACTATCCCCTAGCCTGGGAATCTCCCAGGCCCTGAACCAGCCCACTGCCACCCCCATTCCTAAGACTCGCTATTCCAAAGATCTCCAAATTATCCTTACTGGACTTTCATGCCCCTACTCCGAGCCCCTCCAATTGCTTTGAACTTGAGAGAGTTGGGACTAAGTGTAGGGAAGAGGCGCCACAGCGGGCCCCTCTAGGGTTTTGTGCACTACTTGATAGGCAGAGAGGAGGCGGAAAGGGCGGGAAGCCACAGCTTGAGAAATGGTCTGGAGGGGGCAGATAGCAGTGCAGTGCTGAATCCGCCTTAAGAATCCACACCTTGGGGCGAGCGAGGTGGCTCATGCCTGTAATCCTAGCACTCTCGGAGGCTGAGGCGGGAGGACTGCTTGAGTTCTAGACTAGCTAGAGCAAGAGCGAGACCCCCGTCTCTACTAAAAATAGAAAAACTAGTAGGGCGCCTGAGTTCCACTTACTGGGGAGGCTAAGGCAGGAGGATTACTGAACCCAGGAGTTTGAGGTTGCTGTGAGCAAGGCTGACAACGTGGCACTCTAGCCTAGGCAACAGTGAGACTCTCTTTTAAAAAGTCTGCACCTTCCCCAAACCCCATCCAGCTTAGCATACTGACTACCTACCTTTGCCCCTACTTGATCATCAGACCCCAGGGTTTTCCAGAGCTGAAGAATGACACATTCCTGCGAGCAGCCTGGGGAGAGGAAACAGACTACACTCCTGTTTGGTGCATGCGTCAGGCTGGCCGCTACTTACCAGGTTAGATTCAGGGCCTGGAAGTCTAAATAAAACTCTGGAGGGTGAGAAGTTTTCTAGGGGCAGAGGAGGACTCTGGAGAGCCTCCAGGCTGAGCCTTGTCTTCCCTCTCCTGTCTGCAGAATTTAGGGAAACCCGGGCTGCCCAGGACTTTTTCAGCACCTGTCGCTCTCCTGAGGCCTGCTGTGAACTGACTTTGCAGGTGAGGGGTCTACAAAAGAGGGAGGGATTTATGCCCTCCATTTGCCACCTTTGAACAACCTGTCTCACTTCCCTACAGCCACTGCGTCGCTTCCCTCTGGATGCTGCCATCATCTTCTCCGACATCCTTGTTGTACCCCAGGTACCCACTCAAACCTGATCTTGGAATGTGACCCACTCAAGGACCCCTTGGAAATCCTTCTACTAGTCCAGTCAGGGTCCACAATAAGCACATATCCTACCTGGATACAGGGAAAAACCAAGGGTGAAAGAAATAGAGTTTGGCTAAGTTTTATTCTCCTTTTTGTTTCTTCTTTGCATGGGCTGAACAGAACCTTTCCCTCCAAAGTGCCTTTCTGGGAACACTGGTGTTTTATGCCCTTCCAGGCATTGGGCATGGAGGTGACCATGGTACCTGGCAAAGGACCCAGCTTCCCAGAGCCATTAAGAGAGGAGCAGGATCTAGAGCGCCTACGGGATCCAGCAGTGGTGGCCTCTGAGTTGGATTATGTGTTCAAAGCCATCACCCTTACCCGACAACAACTGGATGGCCGTGTGCCACTGATTGGCTTTGCTGGTGCCCCGGTAAAGAGGGATAGGACAGAGACTGAAGTATGGGCAGATCACTCTGGCAAGTCTGACATAGACAAGGGAATTAAGTGTTAATTTGAGTTCTAGACCTGTGATGTCTTATCTTTCCTTAGTGGACCCTGATGACATACATGGTTGAGGGCAGTGGTTCAAACACCATGGCTCAGGCCAAACGCTGGCTCTATCAGAGACCTCAGGCCAGTCACCAGCTGCTTCACATCCTCACTGATGCTCTGGTCCCATATCTAGTAGGACAAGTGGCTGCTGGTGCCCAGGTGAGTTCTAAGGGAGAGACAAATAGGCTGTTTGGTCTGTAAGGACCAGAAGAAATATAATCTACACCTAAGAAGGTGGGGGGTCTTAAGAAGGTGGCAGGCCTGAAAGAAGCTTGGCCTCCAGTAGTCTGGCTGGAGGGGGGCTTAATTCTCTGAGTACTCAAATACCGAAGCCAGTGATGGATCTAGAGGAAAAGGCAAAACTGTTCACTGGAACTGGGTTTATAGGCTCAGGCAGTATCAGGAATTGAAGTCATTTGGAGAAAACAGACAGATTCTGTATGAGAGGCCTAAAGTACTTCCTTTCTGTGTTACATACTTCTCTTTACCGTACCCTAACTGTAGGCATTGCAGCTCTTTGAGTCCCATGCAGGGCATCTTGGTCCACAGCTCTTCACCCAGTTTGCACTGCCCTACATCCGTGATGTGGCCAAGCGAGTGAAGGCGGGGCTACAGGAGGCAGGCCTAGCACCAGTGCCCATGGTGAGGATTGGGGAGGGTTAAGGTGGTCCTGTGACGCTTTCAGGGTAAGTCCTACATGGCCATGGTCCTACGTGACCACTGGGGGGCGGTAGAAGTGCAGCTGAGAAAGATTAGTGGGAGAAGGAAGGCTCTCTGTAGCCTCAGAGATTTATATGCTCTTTCTTCCAGATTATCTTTGCTAAGGATGGGCATTTTGCCCTGGAAGAGCTGGCTCAGGCTGGCTATGAGGTGGTTGGGCTTGACTGGACAGTGGTTCCAAAGAAAGCACGGTGAGTGACAGAAGATTGGGCCCTAGAGGTTAGAGTGGAGAGGGGACAGCTGTTTTATGTGCAGTCACCAGAACATAGCACTGGCTTTGCTTCCAGGGAGCGTGTGGGGAAGATGGTGACCTTGCAGGGCAACCTGGACCCCTGTGCCCTGTATGCATCTAAGGTAACCTGGACCCCTGTGCCCTGTATGCATCTAAGGTAACAATAGCTAGGACCCCTATGTGTGTCTGGGAGTTTCTCTGCCTTCCTGTGGTTATGGATATAGTTATATTATGCACACATTTATATTGTGTCTTTCTTTATTCTACTCCATATGCATGATGTACGCCCTAGGAAGGTAGAAATTTTATTTCTTGTTCATTTGTGTTTTATTAGTGCCTGGCCCATACCAGGCATTGATAAATTTTGTCCAGTTAATGACTGAGTAACACTGAGTAGAAGCACGCCTAGGTATGTGTGTGTCACTGTTATGTATAGGGAGGACAGAGGCTTCCTGGCCTCCCTGTAGCCCATGCCCGGTTGGTCCCCCAGGAGGAGATTGGGCGGCTGGTGTGTCAGATGCTGGATGACTTTGGGACGCAACGTTACATTGCCAACCTGGGCCATGGAGTTTATCCTGACATGGACCCAGAACATGTGGGGGCCTTTGTGGATGCTGTGCATAGACACTCACGTTTGCTTCAAAAGAATTGAGCATACATCTTTATCTTCAAACACCACTAACAAAGATGATTGCTTATTTCCAGGAGAATAAAATGTGCAGAATTGGAATCTACTATGTGTTTTTGTTTGTGAAAGATTTGTGCCCTTATCCTTAGTTTTTTGTTTTTTTTTTGAGACAGAGCCTCAAGCTGTCCCCCTGGGTAGAGTGCTGTGG
>NW_003852597.1:481630-493568 GCF_000181295.1 Otolemur garnettii | reverse complement strand
CGTGGCTGGCGCCTTAGCCGGTTGAGCTATAGGCGCCGAGCCCCTTATCCTTAGTTCCTTCTTAGCCTTTGCTTCTTCCCTGGGGCCTCTTTCTATATCCTCTCCTCTACAAATCACAGGTCAGGTAACAGTGAATTTATGTACTACAGCACTTAATGTCAGGGTTCTAACCACCACCTTCCTCTCAGCTATCCAAGTTGGAATAGAGTAGCACTTCCTAGAAATTGGGGGTGTAACATCTGTAGCAAAAAGAGTGGTGTCCTCATAGCATACAAAGGCCAAATTGCTAGGGCTCTGTCTGGGGAGGAAGGGGCGTATAGATCAAAGAGGGGCACAGAAGTGGTTAGAACACTTCAGAGAGGCATGGGAGGAAGATGGAGTATAGGTGAGCAGGGTGAAGCTAAGGGACCATAAGCTTTTGACACCAAAGGATGAAGAGTACATGAATGCTCAGAGCTGAGTTCCTTAGGATTAGAAGCTTAGATTAGTCCATCACCAAAGTGAGAAAGCCTCTGAAACGAAAAAGCCCTCTGGCACTTGGAGTTGCTCTATACTCTTTTCTGAGTACATCTTCTAATTTTCTTTGGACTGGTGTTTCTGCCAATCATGGTAGTACCTGCTTCCAAAAACAAGGCTCTGGGGTGTCTGTGAGCTCTGGAGAGGGGTCTGGCATGACAGGAAATTCTTTATCTGTCATTCTGCATCTCTATGAATCACGAGGCACCCACTGTGTTTTAGGCCCAAGGTAGGGCAATGTGGAAAGGAGAGAAGGCCTTCACTTACTTAGAGAACACAATGTCTGCTTTTAGAAAAATGATTTTTTTTCTGTGATCCATGATTTATTCATAGAAAAGCACTGTGAGTTCACACACTTGCTAAAAAAGGGGGAGTTGTGATACAGAAATAGGAGTGGCTTCTCTTTTTTACCAACCTGTTGGGCTGAGATGTTATAGGGGCCCTTGGCTGGACAGTAGGACATTAGTATCCACAAACAGCAAATACAACTTATTGGTCAGTTTGGAATAAAAAAGGTGACATAAACAGTTGTCAAAGAAAGGAAAATAAAGCAGATGGTGAGGTCCTTAGTTCACACTTCAGGTATACCACTGCTTCCCTATCAAACCCCACCCTCAACTTGGGAACTAAGACATTAAACAGTAAACACCACCAAGACACTGGTATCCAACTGACTTTTAAATGCCGGTGCTACCTCCTATACCTATTCCTGGCTAAGCTTATAAGGGGGTCAGGAAGGCAGCAGGAACCCTAGGGTTGACTACCAGGACTAGAAATTAGGAAAGGAAAGGCCAAATGCCTACCAGCCCCAGCCTCCAAACAAGCAGAAAAGTTTGAGGTAGAAAGCCAAGGGAAGAAAGCAAGTATGTGCTCCGAAGAGAACTGTGGAGCCAACGTAGCCAATCTCAGGGTAGAGGGAAACTGGTGCTTAGAAGCTTGTTTGGTGAAGAGAGGAGGCACAGAGATGGGGACAAATGTTTAGCTACTAAGAAATGGGGAAGAGAGATCTGGCAAAAAGAGACGGGACACATTCATGCAGCTCCTCAAACACGAATACACAGACACACCTACCTGTAGAAATACACTCAGTCACACATAAAGACATACAGATACATGGCTAGCAGACATACAGACAGAAACATTCATACACATGTATTCATGTATTCAGATACACATACACACTGAACATGCATAAACACGAGTGTACTTCCAGATAAGCATTCTCACATGTACGCAAACATGTATACTCTCACACAGAAACCCACAGTCCAGCACACATGTATTTACACATATACAGACATAGAACCGACACAGATATACATAAATATGTATGTGTACATGCAGGCAGGCAGGCACCGCTATATCTATGCACGTAGACACGTGTATTTAGACACATGTACAGATGTACACACACATACATAATTAGAGATGAAACCAGATATTCCCTAACACAAAGGTGACCAGAACAGGTGAATATTCTGAGCTCAGCAGGTTCCTAGACCTTCATCTTTGCCCTGCACTTATTTCTCAGGTGCTTAGCAGGCTCCTAAAAAGTGAGGCAGGAGCTTCAGTGTCCTCATAGCTTTGTGAGGAAAAAGTCTAAGTCCAGGCCTGTCCTCTGCCCCTCACCCACCATGGGGCTACAGATGCTGGGGTTTTTGCAAAGTCTAGACTTGGGATTTATTGTAACTGGTCACATTTCTCCTTGCCACATCCCCACTCTTCTGCTGCCAACAGCATACACTCTGCAAGGAAACCTGAGAAATGGTTGTGAGTCTCCTCCAGAAAACAAGCATATCCTCCCACACCCACAGCTACTTCAAGGGTCCATCCAATCAGAACCATAATTATAAATAGTTATAACTTTACAATAATTGGCAACACATATACTATAGTATTTACAGTGCCATAAATGCTTCTGTTTCTCTGGTTAAGCAATCCCTGAGACAGAACAGTGTTCAGTGTTTGCCAAGGGAGAGAGGGCCAATGCCCAGAACCACAGGATTACAGAGGCGTGAGGTGGCATGTTGTATCTGATCAACCTGCAGGGCCCAGCTCCTCTAGAAACAGTGGGCCATAGTGAGAAGCTTGCCATGGTAAGCATATTGGCTAGAGCTAGACTCTCTCCATCGTTAGCTTTGTGGTCCTTTGGCCTCAGCCATACGTGCTCAGAGTACTCTCAGGGTGTACAAGTGTTTTAATGTCCTTGGCTTGAACTGACGGTACTTGGGAGTCCAGGCTGCCCTGACAGTGAACAGTCTGCTTTCTCAGCCAAAGCGTTCTCGCACCAGCAGCATTAGCTTTTTCTTGCCTTTGTAGATCTGTTTGAGGTTGTCGATGAATTGGGCAAATTGCAGGTGGCCATCCTGGGGCAGCAGAAAGGTCTCTCGAGCCTTGCTCAGAAACTCAATGAATTCTCCATAGTGGCGGGGGCTAATATGTGTCAGGCGTGAGTGTGTGGTGTTGATATAGGCATTAATAGTGGCATCCAGCAGCTGGCGCAATGGAGCTTTGTCTGTGGACATGAGCTTTCCAGAGCTGCGGCGGCCTGGGATGCCAGCTAGGCCAGGTGCAGTCACAGTGCAGCGTCGAAGGATATCTGAAAGCACTGTGGCACAGTGTACACTCTTCACCACCAGCGGGATAAGGGCTGCCAGCTCATTCTTGCCCAGAGAGTGGCTAAGGGCACATGCCCAGAGCACATCATTGATGGCTGGGTGGGTGTCCTGGTTGTAGGCCAGGTTAAGATGGCTCATGGCCAGCGAGGCCAGCTTGAAGGCACGTAGCGGGTAGCCGCGGAGCTCCATGTAGCGGGCAATGGTGAACAGCTGTGAATGGGTCATGCCACCAGAAGCAGCGTCAATAGCAATCTGGTAGGCTGCCTCAAAGGCAATGTGGTCTTTCTCACAGAGTGTGAGGGCAGACAGAGCACAGCTCTGTGGATCTTTCATAGCACACTGCAGGGCCAGAGTGCGAGCACAGCTAGCCAGTTCCTCCCGCTGTGGATAGTCAAGGCTGAGCCGCAGGATAGTGGTGTGGGATACTGCAGTGGCAGCTACAATACTAGTAGCCTCAGTGGGGGTGAAGAGTGTGTACCAGCTCTGCAAGATGCTCACCAGGGCCCGCACACCTGTCAGAGAGAGCCTGAGCTCAGCCGTGGACATCTGGGTCCTGACCCAGGTCTGCCCAGGTTAGCACTTGGGAGTGAACTTGGCCTGTAGGGTTGAGTTCTCCCTCCTCCTCAGTAGCCTTGAGGTGATCTGAGGCAAACCAGGGCAAGGGGAGCATCCCAGATGGCCAGACACTATTTGGGTTTCCTTCCTATTCCTTCATTCCACAGGTCAGAGGATTGAAGGTCATTGCAGGTGCTTTTAGCTCCCCACAAGGATGGCAGCAGAGCTTATGATTTGCCTGCCCTGAGGCAGGATTGTAGAGCTGCCAGGGGTTTCTACCTGAAGTGGGGCCTCTAAGGTAGAGTCTTAGAGTCCTGTGCTGGGGCTCTGGGCTCTAGAAAGGGTCCTGAGGCCAGGTGTGGTGGCTCATGCCTGTAATCCTAGCACTCTGGGAGGCCAGCCTGAGCAAGAATGACTTCCTGTCTTTACTAAAAAAAAAAAAAAAAAAAAGAGTCCTGAGCCTTCAAGTTATCTGGGATTTCTTACAAGTATAGATAGGGACCAACCCACCAGGCCCACTACCTCCCAAGGGAACACTTGAGTATTGGTGGCTGAAAATTCATTCTCTCAGACATGTCTCTGATCAGAGGGTCAAAGTGCTGCTGACATTAGGATGTGGTTCAAGCAGTGAGGGCAGAGCTTGGGCTGGTTGAATAGAGGCCATCTTTTCCTACCAGCAGCCTCATCCTTTCTTAGGATCCTTAGATAAGGATCATCCTCCTGATCTTTGATCAGGAATCAAAATATGCAAGCTCTAAGGATTCACTGTCCTGTCCTAAGAGTAGGGCCTAGAAACTCCTTTCCTCTAGGGGCAAAGGGAGTTGGGAGACTCACCCACTTCTGTAGCACAGGTGACCAACCATCGTACCATCTCTCGGCGTCTCCAGTTAAGGGTTGATAAGGTCATCCGCATCACCTAGGCATAAAAGAGGTTTTTTCAGTGGGCTAATTCTAACTGCTATGTTCTCCTTTCCCCTTGCCATTCATTTATGCAACAAATACATTTTGTTGCTTTGAACAGTGGTCTCTCCCCTCATAAGTATAGACAAGTTTAATTTCTTTTTTTTTTTTTTTTTTTTTGAGACGGAGCCTCAAGCTATCCCCCTGGGTAGAGTGCTATGGCCTCACAGCTCACAGCAACCTCCAACTCCTGGGCTCAAGCGAGTCTCCTGCCTCCGCCTCCCAAGTAGCTGGGACCACAGGCGCCCGCCACAGCGCCGGCCATTTTTTGGTTGCAGCCATCATTGTTGTTTGGCGGGCCCGGGCTGGGGATTCGAACCCGCCAGCTTAGGTGTATGTGGCTGGCGCCTTAGCCGATTGAGCCACAGGTGCCGAGCCGACAAGTTTAATTTCTTACCCACTCCTTCCATCAATCAGATAGGAGACTTCTTTTATGACCTACAACAGTGTCCTTATTATCATACCTTGTATGACATAGAGAAATGGGGAAGTGAAGAGAAAATGGGAGCCCAAAGTTTCTGGCCTTAACTTAAAAATGGAGCCTAGTGTATGAAGTCCTTACCTTTTGCCTAGCCTAGAACTTATGTTTTAGGGACAAAGAAAGGACCAGACTTGGTCTATACCCAGTACCCCAGAGATCTTATCTTTTGCCAATTATCATTAGGCCAGAAACGTGGAAACTGCTACGCTTCCTCCATACCTGTAACCCAAGCTCCAGGGCCACATTGAGCAGGGTGCTGTCAGTACTACTGTCCATGGGAGTAGCAATCTTGAATGCATCTTGGGCCAGTTTGAAGATAAGGGAGGAAGAATGAATGTGCTTCTGTATTGCTTCCAGAATTGTTCGGAGTCTCAGAGTGTCTCCTATAGGCACCAAGAGAAGGGGCAGGGACAAGATCAACTTTAAAGTTTCCCTAAACAGTGATCTAATCACAACAGGCACTGCTTGAACTGGCTGCCATTAATTCACTGAATGCTTCTGAATACAACTATCCCTTCTGAGTGGTCAAAATATCTCAACTGAATCCATCTGAAGTTCCTTCCTTCCCTAGGTCCCCATATGAATGCACTTCTCTCCACCTTTTCATCTTTGTCATCTACCCTTTACCTTCCATACCTTCAGGTACCAGAAATAATCTTCCAGAATACTTGAATTCTGAGAGCTGCTTATATAGGAGGCAGAAAGCTACCTTACTACCAAAAAAGCATGCAAGTTGCATTGTTAGCCTCTCACTACAACTCCCTGGAGTAAAAAGACCTAGGCCATCACTTCTTACACAACAGGTAATGATTCGAGGAATACATCATCACATGGAGTGAAGGCTGCTGCATGAAGGCAGTATAGATAATGAAAGATTAGTATGTCTTACGAAGGGTAAATATGTGAAATAAGTATGGAATTAAAAGCAGGCTTTATGTTTTGCTTTGTAACTTGATAAAGTCAAAGTGGTGATAAAGTCAAAGTGGTGAGGCATGGTTACAGGGTTTGAGCAAAATATAATGGGGACCAACTTTGGTTTAGCCATTTAACAGCTCATTTACTTTATCTATAAAATGGAAAGCATAACTTTCAGGGTTGTCGTGAGAATTATAAACAATTTGTGTATAGTTAATATTCTATGACTTTGGCTCAGCACCTGTAACATGGTGGTTATGGCGCCAGCCACATGCACCGAGGCTGGTGGGTTCAAACCCGGCCTGGGCCAGCTAAGTAACAATGACAACTGCAACAACAACAACAATAACAACAACAACAAAAATAGCCAGGTGTTGTGGCAGGTGCCTGCAGTCCCAGCTACTTGGGAGGGGGAGGCAAGAGAATTGCTTAAGCCCAAGAATTTGAGGTTACTGTGAGCTATGACACCATGGTACCCTACTGAGGGCAACATAGTGAGACTTTGTCTCAAAAAAAAAAAAATTCTATGACTTTATTTTTATTATAAAAGAAGATAAAGAGTGTGTGTACAGTGTATATGTGTGCATATTTATGAACAGAAAATATCCAGGGTGGGCAGGGCATAGTGGCTCATGCCTGTAATCCTAGCACTCTGGGAGGCCTGCTTAAGGTTAGGAGTTCAACATCAGTTTAAGCAACAGCAAGATCTCTGTCTCTACTAAAAACAGAAAAAGTTAGTCAGGAGTTGTGGCAGGTACCTATAGTCCCAGCTACTTGGCAGGATTGCTTGAGCTCAGAAGTTTGAGGTTTCGGTGAGCTAAGATGACATCACTATACTCTACCCAAGGTGACATAGTGAGACTTTATGTGAGTCTCAAAAACAAACAAACAAACAAACAAACAAAAAAACCAAAAACCAAAACCAAAAAAGAAAATATCCAGGAATATTTATACCACCATCTTTCTAATAGTTAGTTTTGGGTGCCAGGATTATGGAATAGATTTTATTTATTCTATCATCTTTTAAAAATATATATATATTTTTGAGATAGAGCCTCAAGCTGTCGCCCTGGGTAGAGTGCTGTGACATCACAGCTCACAGCAACCCCCAACTCCTGGGCTCAAGCAATTCTCTTGACTCCGCCTCCCTAGTAGCTGAGATTACAGGCACCCACCACATTGCCCGGCTATTTTTTGGTTGCAGCTGTCATTGTTGTTTGGTGGGCCTGGGCTGGATTTGGACCTACCAGCTCAGGTGTATATGGCTGGTGCCTTAGCTGCTTGAGCCACAGGCACCGAGCCTTAAAAATAATTTTTAAGAGCCAGGAGCAGTGGCTCACTCCTATAATTTTAGCACTTTAGGAGACTGAGGGAGGAGGATCACTTGAGCCCAGGAGTTGGAGGCTGCAGTGAGCTGTGATTGTGCCACTACACTCCAGTCATGGGAACAGAGCAGGACTCTGTCTCAAAAAATTTTTAAAAAAAATCAATAGACTATGTCTTTAGAGGTTTTAGGTTTATAGAAAATTAAGCAGATAGTAATGAGAATCCCCTATTATTAACATCTTACATTAATGTGGTACATTTGATGAATCGATAATTAAGAAAGTCATCTAAAGTCATCTCTCAGTATCTAGGGGAGATTTGATCCCAAGACACTTGCTGGATACCAAAATCTGAGGATGCTCAAGTTCCTTATATAAAATGATATAGTATTTGCATATAACCTACCACATCCTCTTGTATACTTGAAATTGTCTCTACGTTTCTTATAATACCTAATACAATACCTACCCATCACTTCATTCAAACGGATTCAACATAGTAGTCAATGCCTGGCAAATTAACCCTTTCTGATCCAATGTTGGACAAACTACATTATTTATTTTTTGTAACCTAAAATAGATAATTATATTGTCAGGTGAATTCATATCTGTTTTTCTCTTTTAAAATTGTTAGGATAATTATAAGTAATCCACCAATCTCTTTCCTGCCCCAAATAAATAGAGTGGGGGAGTATGTGGGTGGTAGAAAAATTAAATACTTTTTTTTCTATTAAATCATAGCTGTGTAAATTAGCGCAGTCATGGGGTACAGTTGGCTAGTTCTATACACAATCTGAAATACTTTCATCAAACGGGTCAACATAGCCTTCATGTTATTTTCTTAGTTATTGTGTTAAGACATTTATACTCTACATTTAGAAAGATTCACATGTACCCTTATAAGATGAACCATAGGCGTGGTCCCACTAATTACCCTAAAAATATGGAACGCTTCATGAATTTGTGTGTCTTCCTTGTGCAGGGGTCATACTAATCTTCTATTGTTCCAATTTTAGTATATGTGCTGCCAAAGCGAGCACAAAAAACTGGATACTTTTGAGAATCTTGTAGAATTTCTTTGTCCCAAATATTTTCAATCCATGGTTGGTTGAATCCACAGATACAGAACCCATGAATATGGAGGGCCAAATGTACCTTATTAGTGTGGTACATATGATGAACCAATACATTATTAACTAAAGTCTGTAGTTTATATGAAGGTTTGCTGAGTGTTCTCCAGTTTTATGGAAGGTTATTTTGTTCCCATTAAAGAATTTTTCTGACTAATATGAAGGTATAGCCAGGTGCGGTGGCTCACACCTGTAATCCCAGCACTCTGGGAGGCTGAGGTGGGTTTATTGCATGAGCTCAGGAGTTTGAAACTAGCCTGAGCAAGAGTGAGGCCCATCTCTAAAAATAGCCAGGTGTTGTGGCTGGAGCTTGTAGTCCCAGCTACTCAGGAGGCTGAGGCAAGAGGATTGCTGGAGCCCAAGAGTTTGAGGTTGCTGTGAGCTATGATGCCATAACACTCTACTGAGGGTGACAAAGTGAGACCCTGTCTCAAAAAAAAAAAAAAAAAAGAAAAGAAAAAAAATAAAGTTACTTTACTTGGCATTACATAATTTACAAATGACAGGTAAAATTCAGTTTTAGTTGTGTCCTACACCCAGGGAATGTACCATATATCCTTACATTGTACCCTTAGGGTGGGACGTTATTAGACCCCTTTCTCCCCTTCTTGAATTTAATTAAGATTTTCTCTGCTTTGGGTCTGTGATTGTTAAGTCTCCTAGTTTCAAACTGGCAGTGAGTACATGTGATACTTGTTTTGTGATACTTTACTTAGGAGAATGTTTTCTAAATCCATCAGGGTTGTCACAAAGGATGCAAAGTTTCCATCTTTTTTTAGGGATGAGTAGTATTCCATGGTATAGGTATACCAGTTTATTAATCCATTCATGTGTTGATGGGCACTTGGGTTTTTGCACATTTTGCGATTGTGAACTGAGCAGCTATGAACATTCATTCCACTGCAAATGTCCCTAAAATGTCTTCTCTTTGTTTGGGGAAATGCCTAGGGGATTGAAGGGTCAAATGGTAGGTCTACTTTTAGTTCTTTGAGGAATCTCCACACTTCTTTCTTTCTTTTTTTTTGAGTGTAGAGATCAATAGCATTAAGTATACTCACCTTCTTTTATAATCCTCACTACCATCCATCACCAAAACTTTTTTTTTGAGACAGAGCCTCAAGTTGTCACCCAGGGTAGAGTGCTGTGGCATCATAGCTCACAGCAACCTCTAACTCCTGGGCTTAAGCAAGTCTCTTGCCTCAGCCTCCTAAGTAGCTGGAACTACAGGTGCCCGCCACAACGCCCGGTTAGTTTTTGGTTGTAGTTGTCATTGTTGTTTGGCAGGCCTAGGCTGGATTCAAACTCGCCAGCTCTGGTGTATGTGGCTGGCGCCTTAGGCACTTGAGCTCCACACTTCTTCCCATAGAGACTATACCAGTTTGCAGTCCCACCAACAGTGCATGAATATTCCCTTCTCTCTACACCCACACCAGTAACTGTTGCTTTGGGACTTTGTGATGTGAGCCATTCTCACTGGGTGGGGTTAGGTGATATCTCAAAGTGGTATTGATTTGCATGTCTCTGATAATTAGGGATGCTGAGCACTTTTTCATGTGTTTTGCTCAGTTTTTAATGGGGTTGTTTGCTCTCTCATTGTTGATACACTTGAGTTCATTGTAGATTCTTAGCAGACAAATATCTCTCATTTTGAAAGTTGTCTTTTTGCTTTGTGGATTGTGTCCTTGGCTGTCCAAAAACTTCCTAACTTTATCAAGTTCTATTTATTTGTTTTTGTTGCTGCTGCAATTGCTAGTGGGGTCTTTTCATAAAATCTTTCCCTAGTCTGGTAAGATCAAGAGTTTTCCCCACACTATCTTCTAGAGTTTTTATTTTTTTGTGTATTAGATTTATTTTTTTTTAAAATGTTTTTATTTATTTATTTTATTTGTGCAGTTTTTGGCCGGAGCTGGGTTTGAACCCACCATCTCTGGTGTATGGGGCCAGTGCCCTACTCCTTTGAGCCACAGGTGCTGCCCTGTGTATTAGATTTAGATCTTTTATGTATTAGGAGTTAACTTTTATTTATTCATTTATTTTTTGCAGTTTTTGGCTGGGGCTGGGTTTGAACCCGCCACCTCCCGTATATGGGGCAGGTGCCCTACTCCTTTGAGCCACGGGTGCCACCCTATTAGGAGTTAACTTTTAACTGGTGTGACTCCAGTTTCATTTGCTTACATGTGGTTAACCCAAGTGCCCATCAATACATGAGTGGATTAATAAACTGGTATACATATACCATGGAATACTACTTTTTTCAGCAGATTAAATAGAGATGGTTTTTCAAATAGAGATTTATTTATCAAATAGAGATTTTTTTCCCTTAGTGAATACTTCTGTCTGCTTTATTAAAAATTAGATGGCTATATGAGACTGGTTTCATCTCCAGATTCTCTCTTCTGTTCCAGAGATCTATGTCTCTATTTTTGTGTTAATACCATGCTGATTTAATCACTATAGACTTGTAGTATAACCTGAAGTCTGGCACAGTGATGCCTCCTGATTTATTCTTATTTCATAGAATCACATTGGCTAATCAAGGTTTTTTTCTGGTTCCATACAAAATGTAGAATTCCTTTTAAGATCTTCAAAGTAAGACTGGCATTTTAATGGGGATTGTAGTAAATCTATAGATTTCTTTGGGTAGTATACACTGGGCACGGTGGCTCACGCCTGTAATCCTAGCACTTTGGGAGGCCGAGACAGGTGGACACCTGAGCTCACGGGTTTAAGACAAGCCTGAGCAAGAATGAGACCCTGTCCCTAAAAAAACAGCCAGGCATTGTGGCAGGTGCCAATACTCCCAGCTACTCAGGAAGCTTGAGGCAAGATAATCGCTTGAGCCCAAGAGTTGAGGTTGCTGTGAGCTATGATGCCAGAGCACAATACTGAGGGTGACAAAGCGAGACTCTGTCTCAAAAAAACAAAAAACAACCCCCCCAAAAACCCAAAACCCAATATTAATTCTTCCAAGCCATGAGCATATGTACTTCTATCTGTTAACATCCTCTGCTATTTTCCTCAGTGCTTTATAATTCTCTGTGGAGATCCTTCACATTTTTTGTTAGATATATTCCAAGGTATTTAATTTTGTATGATGCTACTGTGAAGGGTATAATATCTTTGATCTGATTCTTAGCTTGACTGTTGTTAGCATATATGAAGGCTACTGATTTGTGTACATTGATTTTTATAACCTGAAATGTTGCTGTATTTCTTGGTCATTTCAAGGTCTCATGGTTGATGGCTTGGTATTTTCTAAGTATAGGATCATAACATCTACAAAGAGTGATAGTTTGACCCATTCTGCTCCATTTGGATACCCTTAATATCTTTCTTTTATTTGATTGCATGACTAAAACTTCTAGCACTATGTTGAAAAGTAGCGGTAATAGTGGGTATCCTGGCTTGGCGCCTGTGGCTCAAGCGGCTAAGGTGCCA
>NW_003852597.1:479004-480577 GCF_000181295.1 Otolemur garnettii | reverse complement strand
CCACAGCGCCCGGCCATTTTTTGGTTGCAGCCATCATTGTTGTTTGGCGGGCCCGGGCTGGGGATTCGAACCCGCCACTTTAGGTGTACGTGGCTGGCGCCTTAGCCACTTGAGCCACAGGCGCCAAGCCAAGATTCCTTCCTTCAAATGTTTAGAATAGATTCTTCAATATATACACCAGCTTGTCTTTGAAGGTTTGGTAGAATTCTGCTGTGAAACTCTCTGGTCCGGGACTTTTTAGGGGGGTTGGATTTTATTGTTTTGATTTTGGAACTTAAAATTTGTCTATTCAAGAGTTCTCTTTCTTCTTAGTTGAGTCTAGGAGGTAGTGTAATTCCAAGAATTTGTCAATTACCTCCCTGTTTTCAAATTTCTGGGTGTAGAGATTTTTGTAGTATTTAGTGAAGATCTTTTGTATCTCTGTGGTATTGGTTGTTGTTTCTCCTTTTTCATTTCTGATTGAGCTTGTTAGAGATCTTACTTTTCTGTTTCTGGTTAATCTAGTCAATTTTGTTTATCTTTTCAAAGAACCAACTTTATGTTTCATTAATCTTCTGAATGATTTTGTTTAGTTCTGATCTGGTTTTGGTTATTTCTTTTCTTCTGCTGTGTCTGGGATTAGATTGCTCTTCATTTTCCATCTCCTCGAGATGATTCATTAGATTGTTCATTTGCGCTCTTTCTGATTTCTGGAAGTGGGCATTTAATATGATAAATTTGCCTCTTTGAAGTAACTAACTGCCTTTGCAGTATCCCGGAGTTTTAAGCTTACAGCACTGTCATTTTGTTCAAAGAATTAATGATTGCCTTTTTTTTTTTTTTATTGTTGGGGATTCATTGAGGGTACAAGAAACTAGGTTACACTGACTGCATTTGTTAGGTAAAGTCCCTCTAATGATTTCCTTCTTTATCTCCTTTTTGATCCAGCTATTGTTTAGTAATAGGCTATTTATAGTCCAAGATTTTGTGTGATGATGAAGTGTTTTTGTGGCATTGAGTTCTACTTTTATTCCACTGTGGTACATGGAATATGGTTTTTGTCTTGTTGTTCCGTCCTTTCCTGGCATAAAGGAAAGATATAAGGTATAATTTCTATTTTTAAAAATTAATTTGTTGAGACTTGATTTGTGTCCTAGGATGTGGTCAATCCTGGAGAATGATCCACGAGCTGAAGAGAAGAATGTATTTAGTAGTATTAGGGTAAAATGTTCTGTAGATGTCTGTTAAGCTCTATTGTTCTAGACCAGTGGTTCTCAACCTTCCTAATGCTGTAACCCTTTAATACAGTTCCTGTGGGTCATGACCCACAGGTTGAGAAGAGCTGTTCTAAACTCATGTTTAAGTCCATTGTCTAGTTTCTGCTTGGAGGATCTGTCCAGTTCTTTCAGTGGGGTGTTGAAGTTCCTGACTACCATGGTATTGTAGGTTATCATGCTGTTCATACTAAGTAGGGTTTGTTTCATAAATCTGGGAGTGTTTATGTTAGGTGCATATATGTTTAGAATTGATATGTCCTCTTGTTGTATTGTTTCCTTGACCAATATATAGTGTCCACTTTCTTTTTTTTTTTTTT